>NC_082595.1:13829897-14137241 GCF_030936135.1 Gavia stellata
CCTATGAAGAATTAATTAAAATCCAATTCTGTCACCCTTGTATCTGCAGTCAGATATTTCTTAATAACTGGGGGATGCTAACTGGGCTTTACGCCGGCTGTCTGCTTTGTCTGGCACGTGATTCAGCTCTTGCCACTGCATAAAGTGCTCAATTTATTTAGCCGTGTCTCCCTAACTGGCAGAGCCAGTCCTCCCTTCCCTTCCAGCTCTGCTGCTTTAAACACCTCCCAGTGCATTTCACTTGGGAGAAGCCCTGCTGCCATGGCTGGTTGGCAGGAACCCTGTCTCTCATGTGTAAATAAAGGCAAGACAATGCTTTTTTAACCCCATTGCCCAGAAAATAAGGATCTATTTAAAATTTTCCATGTTCTCTTCAGGTAAAAATTCACATACTGTTATTTAAAGTACTTTGTAACAACCATGCCAATCCAAAATTTTGGGTGGGAGAATATGGAGGAAGGGGAGATAATTCTTAGTTGTAATACACTAAAACAGGAACAACGTGACTGGGATTCAGTTTCTAACTTACTATAAACTTCGCATATGTTCTCACCGCATCTTCCCAATACTGCTGTTCCTTTTGCAAATGATCCAGATGATATGGCATATTTTCTCTCATCATTTGTCTATCTTATCTATTCAGAATATAATCTGGAGAATAACAAATTTCTTTAGCTGGGAGGATCTACAGCCCTTAGTACAAGAAGAACTTAGTGAAAAACAGTACTATAACACAGCCATAGCTTTTTCACTTTAGTAACACTGCTTACATCTGGATGAAAAAGTAGTGCATGCCACATAGGTAGTAAAAGCCAAAATACACAGGTGATAGCCGAAAAGGCAATTCAAGCTTTATAACTTACAATCTGTTAAACTCATGCCTTTAAGATTTTAAAAAAATAGTCTGCATAACTTCTAAGCAAACCCCCATGAGAAAAGAAGAAACAAAGCACTAAGGAGAGAGAAGTCAAATTAAAACCAAGCATAGAATGAAGACTGAACGGAAGTTAAAGCCAAACCCTTATGCAGAAATGGAGTAGGTAATAGAGTATCTATAGCAAGCAAAGCTGTATTTAAATAATTACAGCCCTATAATAAATTGGAAACACAGTAGATGTGTGAGCAAAGATACAAGGTGAAATTGCATCTAATATGGTGATTCATACTAACTCAGAAAATCTGGTTGTTACTATACTAGTTGATGCCAGGCTGCATTTTATTCAAACCAATAAAATCTTTTGTGTGGTATCTTGACCTTGCTAATTATCCAATTTACATTTAAGACAATAATGTTGCTTAGTAATTTAAAAAGGAAGCATTCCCACCCCGGATTGTTATCCCTGCATCTCCTCTGAAGAAACTTTAAACTGGAGAATGCTGCAAGTGAATGAGAGTTCGCTGCAACCCAGTTCGTAATCATCTCTCTTAATTGTTTGAGCTCCGGAGTGTTTAAGGTTTTACATATCAATTCTAACCAGCATGCTCATAGGAGACAAAATCTGGAGTTATCCAGACTTAGCCGATTCTGTGGAGGTTAGAGGAAAAGTAAGTGTCTCTCCTAAACAGGCTCCAGGGTACCAGGATGCAATCCAACAATGCACAGACACTTAACATCTTTTCATGCCCTTGCATTTAAAAGGCCAAACCCATCTTGATATTCCGGTCATCAGATGTCAGTACAGAACTCAAACGAACAGAGGCTGGAACCACTGTGCAGCATCTTCAAACAAACCTTACTGTACTAGAGGTAGGAACTGCATAGCCTGGGAGAAAAAGTATTACACCTTGAAAATCATTCCATCTTCCTATACTAGTAAGCAAAGGGGGGAAAAATGCTAAGTGATCTTCAGAAGCAGCTGCCTCTGTCTATCTTACAGTTGTAATTGCTGTTTACATAGCATCTTTTACCTTCAGAGTCTATAGTCCTTTCCAAAAATCTAAGTTCGCATTATTACTGAGGCATGAAGGGAGAACTTACACAACTAAACACACAAAGATAGAGCTGAAATCAGTAGTATGATTTCTCAACTTCATATCTTCCTTCCAGTCACTGTAAAGGGTCCTGATGAGTTTGGTTTTTATATATAATGCAGTTGTTCCTATTCAAACAGTCTGTGAGAGGTCACAGGTGCTTTCTTGCTAAATACAAAACAGTTATAAAACCATCTCAGAATTATGTAGTTCCCCTATAAAATGTCATGTTCAGTGAGTATTACCATACTGACTGGTAGTCCACGAGCAGAGGCCACTTCTATCTGGAGTCTCTGTGTGTGCATATGAACTGAAAGCAGAAGCTGGCTCAGGCCACAGGGTGCATCAGGAATGACCAGTACCACTGGTTTACACACTTCTGTTCAAACAGTCTCCTGTTTTGCCACCCATTTTGCCTGGGTGCAAAGCCACCCACCTCTACTCCATGCCACAGTCCAGTGCCACCTCACTTACATCAGTCCGATTTTGTAGAGGGATCTGTATAAATAAAACAGATTGGAACTGCAGATCTGAATCGACAAGAAGAAAAGGGTTTGCTGCTGGATGTTTTTGTGTGTGGAGACGTTTAACCTGGATCATTTCAGCACAAGCCCTGCAAACAGCTGCATCAGCACAACCAGAGCAGCGACAAAGTGCAGGACAGGAACAGCCATGAGCAGCAGGGGTGGGAAGTGGGAATTTCTTAGAGTTTGTCTTATGTCAAATTCAATTTATTTAACATCTTATTACATCCTTAGAGTTACCAAAGAATGGGGGAAGGAAATGATCATTAGTTTTTAAGAAAAGATGTGATGTAAATTACTTTATATTGCTTGTTACACAGGAAACAAGACTTGGACATACTGCATTCATTTTCTAGCTCTGTTCTGAACTACGGGAATTGTTCCTTAAATGATTCCTGGGAGCCAACTGATTGTAACTGATGAAATCCTCTCACACTTGCCAATTCCTGAAATGTTTCCTGTTTTTTCCCAAACGACGTTGCATTCATCCAGCAGTAAGAACACCAAAGCACCTGCAGCAATACTGCGGTGGGACCATGATCCTCACAAAAAGAGGACAGCAGTACACTCCTTTAAAGCTTGTAGTTCACTCATTTTGCTTTTAAATGTTCAGCAATAAAGGATTGACTGTACTGATTAAAAAGGATACCAGCCCCCGCTGGTCTTGCCCCCCCACTCAGGGTTGCTGCCTGGTCATGGGGTCTACATATATCTGCTCCTCAACTGCAGTTCACAGCCCAGGGTAGTAACATAAGTGGTGGCTAAGTTAAAATGCCAGGCACTAGGCAGTGGTGGCTGAAAAGCTGATACACACACTCGTTACAGAAACTTCTACTTCAGAGCAATGTTTCAGCAAGAGAGAAGTGCCCAATGACACCTAAATCCAACCTAAAAAATCCGCGATATCAAGTCACAGAGCTAAACCCACAGCAGTGTCTAGAGGAATACTTCCTTCAGTTTGCAGCATATAACCGCAAACGTACCTCGACTCTCAGAAGTACTAGGAGCAGATCATACCATGGGACTGATGAGGACTCAGCCCTTTATAAAGAAGACCATGCAATTCCCACCCCTATAGCTGCAGTTTTTTCCCAACTAACAGCTCAGGTCATAAAAGGTTGGGTCTCCTCTCACTTGAAAGGTTTAATATAGCTCAACTTACCCTGGCTGAAAAAGTTATGAATACCATGGAAAAGATAAATGTGAAACTACTGTTCACCTTATCTCTGATACAAGAAATAAGAACGATCTAGTGAGTTTTTAGGAGAGCACAATTAAAACAAAACTGGATAAGACAGAAACCCACGGCAATGAATTGTTGCAGAAGCATTCAAGACAGGACTTTTTCAGTTCAGATACACTCCTGTAGGATAAGTGCCTTAGTAACTGTTAGGATCTGGAGACAACCTACAGCCCAGAAGTCCCGCTTCCTTGCAGCTGCAAAGGTGTACCATGTATAGCAGCACTATACATGCCGTATTTCCTGCACCTTCTCCAAAGCTACTGCCCCTGTTCGACAGAATACAGGGCAAGAGGGGTGAGAGGGACTTTTCGTCAGGAAAAGCACGGTTGCTCTGACTGAAGCACATTTGTATTGTCGTTTGTTGTGTTCGTCTGTCACATCTATGGAGACTGCAAACACTGTGCAGTTTTCTTCTGGTGCGCACACAGAGCTAGGCACAGTGGTCCTCCTATCATGATTGCAGCCTCCTGATATTACTTACTGCAGGGCAAACATGGTAATATTAACAATCAGTCAGTGACTCAGATAAGGCTCTCAATTATAAATTCCCCATCCAAATCACTGAGGTTGTATGCAGTATAAACTCTTCCGACGCACAGCTAGAGCTCTTCCCTCACTCTGGGATATGTGTTCCCACTCTTTCCCATGAGCCAGCACTAACGCTTACGTGACCTCCTGAGGAGCGGGTTCACATAGCTCATCACTTCTTTTTCAGGTTACTTTTGGCTAGATCGGCTCCCTGAAACAGTGCAGCAGAATTGCATGAGCATTGGTGCTGCTGCAAAAGAAGGGATAATAATGTATTACTGCAGATGGGAGGTAAGGAAAGGGTGAGACAGATGCGTAATCTGACCTGGAACATATCCTGAACCTTGACTAAGAGAAGGCTGTGGCTGTCCTGAACCTAAAGGGTTTTCTAAGCTGCAGAATTGCATAGTCCCAGCCTCAGCGGCTGTCATCCTGAACTACCCTGCAAAAATTCAGAAAAGACTCCATAAGGCTGTGGAGATCAGAGACCAGAGTGGGCAGATCAGAGTGCCCCACTGGGCACATGCTTGGCAGACTGTGGCAACCCCAGGCATTTACAAAGACAACAGCAACTGCCAGAAATTAACTGCTACACACGGGAGTCCTCCTTCCAAACATCAAACAACGGAGACTACATTTGGCCCCTAAAAATTAGACATAGTCGAGCGTTCTCTGACAATCCCGTCATCTCACATGCTGTTCCTTTTCACAAGGAGCTGTGCCCACGGGGCCTGGGGGCAGGAGCCAGCTGGAAGCACTTGCTGTGCTGGTCAGAGGTTCATGTTACATACCAAACTGATCAGCAAGACACCAAGGGGAACAGATTTCCTTCTGGCAATTCATATTACTGCCAAGCATACTCCAGGCTCCAAATACAACTCTCTTGTCTGGAAAGCCTTCCTATGGCCTTAGCACACCAGTCGCCCAAAAAGAAGATTGGATATAATTTTGCTGATAGGTTTCTCTACTCAGAGATGCTTTTCATTTTTCAGATATACATAAATTCGTTTGGTTCTCAAAATACACCTCTTAGCAGAAATAGCTGTCAAGAGTAGACAGCAATGAAAAGCTGTAAGTGGTACCAGGCTACAATTTAGATTCGCCCAAAACGCTTGGAGCTATTTAAGGGAAGGCTCCAGCACAAGGAATTCTTCCTTCAAACGAAGCTGGGCCCAAGTAACACCTCAAGAGATTAGAAAACCTGCCCAAAATGTTGCCAAAGCAGCCCCATGATCAGAAAAAGAGGGGGTGAATAAGTCTCTGAGGACAAAAGGCTCATCTCCTTGTTCCAGGTAGTCTGTCCAAGCAGTTTCCATTAGCACATGGCAGAAAGCACAAGGTTCAGCAGGAATGCTCTGGAGATGGGGAACTAACAGCAGTCAACAGCAAAGGGCTGCTACAGCTTTCTCCAGGGCACCTCTGGACCTATCCACCTTAACCTAGCTTTCTATTTAAATTGATTTGCGTTTGCTTTACTTGCTAATGAACTTACCCAAAGGGGTTTGCACAGCCTGGGAGGATTCCCCAGCTGTCTTGGGCTCAGGCCCTTTTCTGAGTACAAGGGACAGGAGGCCCAGGGTTTGGCTGTCATTTGTATTTCAACAGCTATCGATCACACCATTTTCATATCACAGAGACTGTTCCAAATAGTTAAAATATTCCCCCTCAAACCACTCAAGTTTAATTTCTCGGGGGGGGGGGGGGGGGGGGGGGGCAAAGAAACACTGGCGTGTTTCTCCAAATCAAAACATTGTCAGATCAGATGCTGGCACAAGTTCAGACCTAGTGTTTGTGGGGCTGGATCAAAGCAGAGCCCCAGACCTAAAACCCAAGGAATGAACAGGTCTGGATCTCTGTGCTGTGTTTTTTTGGAAACCGATGTCTTTAATACCATGTACATTTCTTAAAGGTAACGAGTTAGGCATTTCCTAACATAACAGGAGGGTGCAGAAGCAGGTGCGATTCCTGGGAGTGCTGCAAGGGGAGCGGAGACCACCATGGGGCAACTAAGGCGGCACAGAAGGAAGACGTGTAAAGAACCGGTGAAGGATGAGAGCTGGAAGGAAAGCTGTTTGCACAAATATTGCAATGCCTCAAAGCAGGTGCTGGGAGCCTCAAGCAAGTGCCTGTTGTGTTGGCCAGTAAGCAACATCCTGTTCTACTACTTAAAACGATGATTTGAAGAGAGGTCCCGCTCCTATAGCCGTGAGGGCTACCTGCTCAATACTGGCTCTGAAAGTCACCCTCCTCCCCCTGCCACCTCATGTGTGTAACATAGTACAGTACTACGAAATGTGGCACAGGGACAGCGCTTATGGAGACCTGCCCAGGCATTTTTAATCGGTGTTGTCTGAAGCTGCTCAGAGCAGATTATATATGCAGACGTAAAAATGCCTGGGGTAAAATCCCGGCCCTGTCACATTAATGGCATCCATGTTCAAAGGCTCGCTGGAGCTTTGCACAAAAAGACAACTGTGCATGCAGTTTTGGCTGTATACAGAGAAACTGGGAAATTATCTCAGCCTATGGCCCCCAGATTTCTGGTCCCTGGCCTAAACCACCTAAACCAGGGGTAAATAATATCCAGCAAAACATCTAGAGGCTGAGACACTCAAGTGCATGTGGCCTGCAGTTGGCCTGCACCTCCACCAGAACAGTTGTAGGACTCTGGGAAAGGCTGACAACCACTGAGACTCTGTTGACACTCAGCTGTCAGCTTCCTACTATCACTTTTAGCATCATTTGAGCCCTGTCCCACTGCTGAAAATGTGTGTAAATATCAGAGACCGAGGTCCTCGCAGCAAAGTCAAAACCACGTACCGGCGATCTTGAGCGCTGGGACTTAGAGCCCGCCGGGATGGAGCAACCTGCCACCCTCTCACAGGCTCGGGGACAGGAGCTGTGGGAATACCTGGTGCCCAGGATCAGCCTCTCCAGAGGCAACAGGATCAAAGGTGATACTGAGCCGTCACTCCACCATGGTCCTGCTCACTTTGTTCACTTCAAGACTTTACTTCTTATATGAGGAAAAGCAGAACGTTCTCTTAATCTGTGTGGACTGTGAAAAAATACCTGGCTTTCTCCTTTTTATTGTACTTCAGTCAGTCACAACTTGTTTTCCTCCTGTAGAAATCCAAGGGTGACAGCCTAGACAGTGTCACAGAAAGCATGCAGGCCAGGGGAAGGTGAGTATAAATACCTAAAGTGCTCTCTATTTAGTTTGCCTGAGCTCCGAAAAAACCAGAAAATTGAAAGAAATGTGTAGAGCAGAAAAGGAGAACAGATCATTTCAGCATCTGCAAAGAGGCGTAAGGAAATGCTGAAGGGTCCCCATCCAGACTGTCACTCTAAAGTCCTCTCTAAGAATACTGAAGGAAAATGTCAGGATATTTGGAGGAAAGAATATCAGCATATATCATACATTTTATAGCAATTCTTAGTTAAACCAATCTGTCAGACTCAAAGTCCCATTGGGGTCTATGCTTAGATTTTGTGGATACTTCCAGTTCAACACAGATTTACCCAATTTCTGGCTTCAAGACACACTGATCTTTTAGGAAGCCTTAAATTTGGAGACTAGGTGGCCTATGCCTGGGTAACTCAGCTAGGCCAGCCATCAATCCCTTTGCAAAGATGCAAACATACCACAAGTTTGTGGCACATCTGCCTTACTCTGTAATGTCTGCAATCAAGGATGACCACAGAAAGCATGCCAGGCATTTCCATCCAGCTGCTAAATCTGAACCATTTTGCTTATAGAAAATCTGCCAATTATAAAAATAACTTAATTCCAGGTGGTTAGCAGTGGGTTGGGGGGGGTCAACAGAACGTTAGTACTGCTGTCCACGCAAAACCATCATGTTTTAGCCAAGAACATTTAAAAAAATCTGGATGACATACGAGGAACACCTACAATTTTCTGTGCATGACCCACTGAATGTATTGCTCCAGCTGATCTGAATTATATCCTGCATTTTCAGATTTATTTCAAAAAATCTGAAATAATAGCTTTTGATTCCACAGAGGAATCCTTCTGTGAATAAAGGCTATCGCTTCTTTTGAGGAAAGAAGAAATCACAATGCCAATACCAATAACATGTGAAAGCTAACAGTCAGCTCAGGTCAGAGCAGAACCCTCGTAAGACTTGACAAACTTTTCAAATGTGACTAAACTGTGGCAAAGCCCGAAGTTTCCTAAAGCCACAGCACGATCTGAGGAGGCACTTAAAATCCTTAAGTTGCTACAAATGACTGTATCAAGGACAATTGTATGGTATCTGGCTCTTTCTGATGTTTCCAGTTATTCAGTTATACCAATAAATGTTACAACTAAGTTGAAAGAGTATTGAAGATGGGCTGGCTTATTAAAATGCATGTTTATTTTTTGAAGTTTAAGGGCTATCCCTTGAAGTGTGACCAATGCAAAGATGGTTCATTCTTTCTCTGATACACCCTGGGCTGAAAGGCCTTTGTGTGATGTCCTGTTTCAGCAGGAAAGCTACCAGCTGTTTGAAGGGTGATTCTGCAACGCGTGATGTCCTCAACTGCCATTTCACAATCTTAGATGGCAAATTAGTACCAACAGGCCTCATTTATCCAGGTAGAGCTAACCCCAGCCCACAGACTGTCCCATCATATTCATGCTGCACTGTACCAGAGCCTTTCCAAGGAAGAGTAGCAAGAGTTCTGCACCTCTCTGTGCAGCCAGCCCAGGGCTGAAGCACTTGCACCTCTTCTGCCAAAGACCACACAGAGTTGCAAATGAAGCACAGAGGTGTTGGAAAGCATGTGGATAACACCAGGTGCAAGCTGGGAAGGGGTGAAGGGGGGTTCCACAGTCACACACACATCTGAACTTCCACAATTCACTGTCTACAGAATTTTACTTCATGAAAAATGGTTTGACATTACATTGTGAGCAAAGAAAACCTTCCAAGTAAAGCAGTGTGTTCATTCTCTGTTAACTTTAGCTATATGTTTTGAACTAAAGAGAGCAACAAGAAAAAAGCATGCAAGGTCGGGATGAAATGACAAGAGAAAAAGACATAGGGGCACAAAGCTTAAGTGTAAAATCTCTAACCT
This sequence comes from Gavia stellata, assembly GCF_030936135.1. Taxonomy (NCBI): domain Eukaryota; kingdom Metazoa; phylum Chordata; class Aves; order Gaviiformes; family Gaviidae; genus Gavia; species Gavia stellata. Next base: position 13,839,246 of record NC_082595.1, read on the forward strand.
TTTTCTTTTACTAAAGAAAAGAAAAAAACTTCCTCTACTCATACTACTTACTACTGGTATTCATGAGAGACCTGATTGTTCAAACTCACTGAAGCTGTGAACACACTATGAAATGCAAACTTTCTCCTTCATACTTTCAATAAATTAGAACATAATTCTCTGCTCAAATTCTTGGGTCACCTTGTGAGGCAAAGGTCTCAGCCCTGACCTCCAGCACAACACAAGTAAAAGGAACTTGGCTAGCTAATGTGAAACAGAGCTTCCAAAATGCTTGTCACATGCACCTTAATAAAGCAGAGATAAATGCTTTTCAGGAACAAAATAAATGAGAACCCTGGAGTACACTGAAAGTCCAGTGTAAGAAAATTAATCTATGATTAACACTTTTTCCATCATATTCTACAGCAAGCATGTTTCTTCTTTGGGAGGACAGTGCTTTCAAGATGGTTATTGGGAGATTGGGAATAAATCTCCCTTCGTCTTGATTACTTATTTCCCTCCCCAGTAAGTTCTGGTATGAACTTCACCTTTACAGTGCCTGAGCGACTTGCAGCAGTGCGTTCAACGGTGTGGCCAACGTCCATCTTGTGTGCTTTGCTCTCTCTCTGAATGAATTTGGGATTCCTGCATGTGCACTGTAGTCTCTTGTTTTAGCACACATACCACTGGCTGTTTATGATAACGACAGGTGATGGCACAGCTTGTGCTAAAAGCAGTTCCTGTTTCACAGTCCCATATTAAGACCCTTCTGGGGAAGTTACATGTCAGAGTTGAGTCACTCTCACAGTTAGTTCATCATTGCCAAAAGTAGCACGTCCCGCGCTCCCACCCTGCCCTTTCTTCTCTCCATCCCAGTAGTGCTAACGCACCCTTTTTCTTGCATCAAACTAATGTTCATCAAAGCCTTCACTGAGCTGATTCAGTTCATTAACCCAGGAGCAAACAATTCACTTTTTTGTCACATTAGTTTTCTTCCAGGCCAGTGAGTTGAGTCCATTTCACTCAGGGCCTGACAAGCGCTAGACTTGCTGCTGGCCAGGGGGAGTAGGCAGCCAGCAGCAGGGAAGAAGAGCAATAAGATGAGGACAGGGCACTGGATTTCCCCAGTACAAAAAGAGACATGATCAGCTGTAACATGTCGCTTTACCTTCAGCAAGCTGACCCTGACTGAAGAAGGCTTCTTTGCTGCCAAGGAGTGAAACCACCATCTGCAGCTCTCCTCCTCAGTCTCCCAGCAGTCTGCCACAAACCCTTACTCCAGGCCAGTAAGGACCCTGACAGCCAACAGATTGACTTTGAACGTAATCTAATACTTTTTGCCCTGGCTTTCCATAGGGTAAGTCTGATGCACTCACGACAGCTGCCATTGCTGGAAAAATGCACACCGCAGCTTTCTGTGTTTCCCAATGGCTAACAGTTTTAAGACTGCTTGTATTGACTAGGCATTTCATCACCTGCAACCAACCTGCGGGGAAAAAAAAAAAAAAAGAGGTCTGCACAGAGTGAGTGACAAAGGAGATACTGGAAGGGCACAAAGTTTGCCATTTTCTTAATCCTAAAGGCTGCCTTTAGGATCACTTGCCCCTCCTTGATTACTTCTTGATTACTCCTGCTCCTTGCTAGCTTTTTACACAAGTTCTTCCTATTTGCTTGCCTCCTCATGCACAGAGACCCTCCCTGAATACCTCTACAGCTGCTACAGCCTTTTGTTTTTAAAAAGCCTCTAAGCGCATTCCTCTGCCATGCATGTTTACAAGAAATCAACTACTAATTAATAGCTGGGAAGCAAAAAGCTAACACTTACATGTTCGTATTTGCAAATGAATATGTATCAAATTCATACATTCACTATACTTAATATCACTGTTTCCCCTCTTCCCCCATTTCTTGTATGCCAAGGCACCTATCTAAATTGCACTGGAGCTTAATTCCTTTGACTTGTTGGGAAATCTCATTCTAAAGTGCAATGCTTTAATTCACTGGAGGTTTGTCTAATTCCATCCAGTTTATTCACATAAAAAATAACACACATCACTAAACCTGACTCTGTGTGAGCTGACACTCCCTTCCAACAATGAAAGCGATTTGTTACTTTTCCTCCTACAATAGCTAGGAGGCAAAGGTTCCTTCTCCACAGCCGTTTCTTGAAAACCTTCCAGTACATTACAATGACTGACAGACCTTTCAACAGAGTAGGTTGGATGGTTCTTCATCATGAATTGATCCAAGCCCTTGATAACCTGATAAAAGATGCAATTGACTGCTTTGTAAAATAGCCAGGATCTCAAAGACTGTGTAAAACAGTGGATAGCATAGTATTTAACCAGTTTTCTCAAAAGTAGAATTAATCTGCATAACTCATTTGTTCAGTGTTACTTGTCTACTTATTAGCCTTACACAGACAATCTGACCTCTGTTACATATAAGGTTTCAGTTTAATTTTTGGCTTCTCTTCCTACTGTGTTTTGCATCCCAAATGCATTGCTTGTAATTTCCCAGCCAAAGTCAATGGGTTCAATTCATACAGCAGTTAAAGCTTGTGCAAGCGGCTCCCTTGAAGCCTTTCTGTGCCACCACCACAGCATCCGTGATACCATCAGGACTGGGTAGTGTTACCATCTATAACAGAAACTTTTCCAAAAGCCACTCTTGCCACCTTTCAACTCCACAATGAATTGAAGCACCACTGCTGTGCAGGGAAAACCCCTGCTGGAAAGGCAGCTCTGGAAATTACGGTGGAGGAAAGCAGACAGGTCTCTTTAGGTGGTAAAAGAGGTTATGGTTTCCTTCCAATAACAGTTACCGTATCCTTTGATATTCTATCTACTTTATCATTTTCCCTGGTTTTGCAGAATAGCAGCTGTGGTAACACAGAGCCCATCTTCTGCACTGCCTGTCACTGCATGGAGGGAGATTGGCGAGGATGGAGAAAACACTTGTTGGGAGCCTTCAACTTGCCTCAACTAGGAGGCAAAAGATGAGCCACCACCTGACTGGGAGTCAGGGGTCACCCCCTCCGGGGAGTCACCGTGTTGTTCTGTCCACTCGCAGCTAATCCCCAGTGAGTGGCTCTCGCTAAAAGATTTCTTCATCCCCTTAGCTGAAAAAAAATAACAACAGAGTTAACAAGCCCAGTAAAAATCCATGACTCAGGCAAATCCTTAAGGATCGAGTGGGGAGGGGGAGGGAACATAAACTAATCCGAGGGTCCAAAATGTCTTTTGCCAAAGCCTTTTAAAAAAACAAAAACTTCACTAGGGTCTCCTCCTAAGTGGCGATTACAGGGGAGGCATTTCTTTCTTTCTTAACTAAGAATCTCTTCTCAACAACACAAACAAGGGTGCCCATTGACGTGGTGCAGTGCTTTCTAATCCATCTGACCAGCTGGCTTTGTATGTCTTTTACACACACTGCGGGAGAAAAAAGAAAGGCTTCTCAGGGAGAAGAGCCTCCATCTCCTCAGCGGAAATACTGGTTTGACTGCTGGATGGCCTGCAGTGTAGGCCACTTGATACAGCGTAGGCCAGTAGATACAAGTTTTTCTTTAATAGAACCATTTACAGTACATGGTTTTGAATATCAGCAGTGACTCACATAAGTTATAAATGGTCATTTCCTCCTTTTTCCCAGAGAAAATGACACATACCTTAGAACTTGGTTCTGCCGCTCCTTTCTAAACCTGCAAACATCAGCCCAGGGTTCCTGGGGTTAAAATAAAAGCATTAGTGGTGTCACTAAATTTCAGTAGGTGCCTGGCAAATGAACACGAGGACAACACAGCACAGCACGTGCACAGCAGAGAGCAAAAGGTACATAGGAAGGGCCTGGAGGGACCTGTGAATTACCTGCAATATCAGCTTGCAGTGCTCATTTTCTAGGCCAATTTCTGGAGTCAGATGTGGGAGGGATGAACCCTCAGCTGCTGTCGCCCCTTTCAGTGGTTTCTAGCTTGGGCCGGCACCAATGTAACAGCTCAGTGCTGCAGAAAGCCAGCGCTTCCCTCCATCCCCTGTCCCAGCCACGTGGCCTAGTCCCCTCCCAAGGGCACCATCTCTGGCATTCGCTTTTCCTTTCACAGAGCCAAAAATAGCCAAAACACCAAACAACCAAAAAAACAGACAAGAATAAAGAACTATCAGAACAACAGCCGGGAATGAACACTGATGTGGGGGCAGGATCCTCCCCTTTTTACAGCATCACTATTCTCTTTTGGCTCAATCTACCCTATGACACCATGCTCCACGATGTATCTTTTACCTTCGCACTCCAAGCCCTTAGTCGATGATCACTCTTTTTTCTCAAAGCAGTGCCTCTAGAAAGCACTTTGGCTCTTGACTTTCTTGTGCTACTGTCCACGCATGTTCTCCCTTTTTTTTTTTCCCCTCCGAATACCAGCATACAAACTATAGCAACAGTGCTGGGTACCCAGCACAGCACTTTTCACTGAATATTATTTCTTGTAGAAACAAAATTTACATTTCACTTCCAAAACTTGTATACGGAATCGTGCGTCATGAGTTGCTACATAGCACATTTAAAGCTCAGGAACATTCACTAAAGGCTGGTACAGAGTGCTGAACACACATGAAGCAAATTCATTTGAAATTTTACACTGGATAACATAGCTTTTCCACACATACCTTCTACTCAGCTAGCTTCAGTTGTCTGAATTTTTGATGGACTTCAATATTTTTTGTTGCTTTGTATGATTCACATCAAATAACATGTGTTGTCTCCCTTGCTGTCTCACTTACACCTCCTTTTATTTCATATGCCATGTCCTTTTAACTGAAGAAGTTGTCTCCATTTTGCTTCACATCTGAGACCAGAAAAGATTCCAAACCATTGTTTCCTTAGCAAAACTCTGCCTCCTAGCCCTAATTTGAGGGGCACAGGTGTAGGTGCTGTCAGGGGCAGCACCAGGAGGTGCTGCAGCAGTGCAGAGCTCTGTTAGAGCAGGTGCAAGATGAGGCTTGGAGTCAACAGTTCACTATTTTGTTGAATGCTGTTAGGATTCACAGCTGTGTTTTGACCAGCTTCCATAACCTCCTGCCTACATGGGAGCCCCTTTTAGGCACAGCTTCCCCTGAAGCAGTACAAAGCCTTCAATAGTGCACACTTGGCAGGTCTAGTGCAAATATGGCCTTCACGAGCTCTGAAGATGTGAGTCAGAGCTCACCTCTTTCTGCAGACTCCTTCCCCTCCCTTCACATCAGAAATATTTCCATCTGCCTGCTGGTGAAAGATGTCTTCTAAAGCAATATATATTCAGATGTTTAGGTTACATCTGTAAGGACTGTTCTGCCTGAACTTTAGAAACAACACAGGAAAATTGTTTTGAAAAGTGCTAGCAAAGGAAATTTTAACTTTATGAGCAATTAAAAACTCAGGTGGTTACTGTTGTGTGTTTTCAAAGAACACATGAGCATATCTATAATAAAATGATTGGGAGGCATGACAGAGAACTAGCATTTAATCCTAGAAACTCTGAAAAATAGTTTAGCCATTGTTCGGATGGGTCTCAATCCTTTCCAGAGTTGACAGCCCTGAGAGTAAAGTCACTTAGTCTCGTGCAATGCAGGAGTGAAACAACATGGGGAAGCACTGCATGAGACAGCCTGGGTGAAGCTACACATCTACCAGGAGCAGTCTAGCTGTTCTTTTCCTCTTAAGCCAGTTTCCCCTCAAAGCTGTGAGTAAAGGAAACAAAAGGCTGGATACTTAAGACTTTTTAAACATAACTAGGCTGTTTCATTTTTCATGTCTTTCATTTGCCAAGGGCTTTGCAATTTGCCTCCAACCTCCCCACTGTGAAGTCCTCAGTCAAGTCAAACCTGTTTGCCATTTGTGTGTGCGAGTGCCCTTAGACCCAAACCCAGCCAACAGTTTAGAGTAAACAGACCTACCCAGGGAGGAGCTGGAATTTGAACTGCAAATCTTGTGTGTCCCAAACAATTACTCCCTCTCCAGGTGAGGGAGTGCAGCAACATTTCTGGTGTCTAAGCAAATTTCTCTGCAGCAGTTCGAAAGATGGGAGATCAGTCTTTTTTCATCACAGGCAGGGCAGCACCTTAGAGAGACTCATCAACAAAAAGAACTGCTTAGCTAACTGGTCTGCTCCTTTTGCTTACCTACTGCTGATTTGTTGAGCTAATATTTTAAGAACAGTGGGTACATCCTGGAACCACCCTCTTACCTCAGTGACTATGTCTAAATTGTTCTGCCAAGTATCTTACATAAGACTTGCATAAGTAATGCATTCTGCTTCTGGTAAATTTGGTTGCTCTAGCTAATGAGGAGTACCACACAGTGAACTTCCCAGACTACAGAGCTGCAGAACGTCCAAAACTGCACTGCTTGACACAGTGCTCATCCTTCTTTAGCACAAGACTGACCATTCAAAGAAGATTAAACCTAGGCAAACAATTGAAAAGCCTGAGCAAGCTGAGTCCTGGCAACAAAGGCAAACACTAGCACAAAGGAATCACAAAAGGGAAAGAAAAGGGTAGGAATAAATAAGGGAGAGTGGTAATCACTCTCCGTCTGAGAGAGCAGGGACCAGAGACAGACCTGAGCATGGATGGGTTTTGGTATGGAGCACTAAGATCTCCTCCCTCCATCTCCCCCTCTCACCACCACCACCGCTGGTTCAGGGATGTTCAGATTTGGATCTGTAAACTCACCTGCTACATATGCATGTTCTAATTACACCGGGTAGTCCACTTACCTCTTGACCACATCATTTGAAATGTAAATGACAGGTGTCAGATAAAGGCTACCTATTTGCTGGAAGAGAGTGTCCCATGCAAGACTTGCACATCCTGCTCCCCACAGGAAAACATCTCTCTTCTGGATTGACTTAGAAGATTTCTCGGAAGACAGGTCAGGGTGGCGGAGGCTGCGCTACATAATTGGTGTGGAGGGGTATCAATTCCAGGCTGTAAACTGGAGGAGTAACTTCAGAGAGCTCCATTAAAACATTAAGTATTACTCATTATTTCTTCTTTTCTGTCTCTTTTCCTAAAGCCCAGGGATTCAGGCTTTGTATGCATAGAAATGGAAGAAGATAACATGCACAAAATACATGGCCCACATTTGTCACACATATCCTGTTATTCATACATGAGAACCCATGGCAAATTAAAATAGATAAAAAATTGATACCAGCCAATAATACTTTGATAATCACATAGATAATATGCATGACCTTCTGTAGTAGAGAGTATGTACAGTATTATTTAAAACTTACACTAAATCTGTAAGGAAGATGGCCAATGGGATTAAAAGTATATAAAAAAAAAAAAACAACAAACCAACCCACAAAACTCACAGTGGTTGGGAAATACGCTAATGAAGGTGAATGGTGCAACCATCATTTGCCTCCCTTGTCATTATAAGGCAGTCCTTATTACACGATCACACACTGTTTTTGCCTAGACTCCTGCCTCATTCACTGCATAATTATAATGAAAATGAAGGTAAATGTTTTAATACTAAATGTCTTGGAAGCTTAATCTAGAAGTCACTACAGCTTCTCTTACAAGACACATAGCCTATGTTTCCATCTGCACTGAAACACAGTCAAAGCTAAAAAGTGTGTGTTAAGGACCAGGTATTTTATTCGGTGTGATCAGCCTGGTTATATAATATAGGTCCAGCCTGGGAGAGAAGCAAACTTTGGATCCCAATTCACTTTGTTGTTGGCAGGTGCTACGTTGTGTTGTGACCTGTTCCAGCCACACCTATAATCACACAGAGAGCTACAGGTAACTCCTGAGATTGCCTTTTATCTTTAATCGCTTCCTGTTCACACCTCATTCTGCCAACACCTCCTGTCAGGATTATTGCTGTTTATTTCCCATTAATATCTAAGAATATCATTCATCCCGGCAATAAAGGTTTCCATGCAGTGAGGCATGCTTCAGAAGTGACCTGCAGTATTTCCTAAAAGGTTACTTGACTGACTTGTTAGTTGGGAAAGTAAACAGGAAGACCTACATTATCTGTCATAAAAAGCAACAGTATTAGGCAGGCAGAGATCACTGAAGCAGTTATTCAATTCTCTAGAAATGAAAGTCTCGTACACAGATTAAATCATTTACTAGTAGCACCAGTACTCTGGGTCTGGTCTTGAAAGTTCTTAGTCAGGTTGTTTCCTCTTACAAATACTCAAACGAGACACAGTTGCAGATTTTAGATAAACTGCCTTGGTCACCAAGTACTCAGATCCAAGATTTCTAAGAGATGCTGGTTTTATTTAGTTTTGATCCTAACTGCACAGTACAACTGAGTCATGCAACAGCCTCTTGGAAGTCTACATCTCCCTTTCCCAGCTACACATAATGATACCTAAGCGGTCAGCCTAACTGCTTTAAAGATAGACCTGAAGAGCCTAGTAACTAACTTTTCTGTCATGAGGACCTGCAGGTATCAGCAAGCAGTAAGTCTTGTCATCCTTGCTACATCCCACCACACAACCAACACAATAGATGGACATCACTGACCTTCTAGAAATGTTGTTTGACAAACACTTTAAAATACCAGAATCTGTTCGGGAGGCCACATGGCAAATCCATATCAGGGTATTTATACATCTGAAAACAAAGCATTTTTTACTGCAGAGAGAAATAATACAGAAGTGAGAGCACACTAAATGAAACTATCAGAAGGTTACTCAAAGACAAAAAGGACTGTTTCTTGTACTAGTTAGTATTCAGCTGTGGAGCACATTGTCACAGGATACTGCAGACATCAGGGTTGGAAGGGGTCCAAAACCAATTGCGCAAAGCCATGTAAGACGTGGACTTAGAAGGGTTAGGTTTACGGTTGGACTTGATGATCTTAAAGGTCTTTTCCAACCTAAACGATTCTATGATTCTAAGAGAGATCCATCAAGGGCTACTAACCTCAAGGATACCACCTCTGGCTCCATAATGCAACACGCTACTGAAAACTGTAAGGGTACACTAAAAAAGCATTACTAAATCTGTCCTTCTCTTTTCACTCATTACTGACTACTGTCAGAAGCAGGACAACAGGAGCTGTTCTTATATTATTATTACATTCCTTATTAGGCAAAGGTTTCCAAGTAGAGCTCAGCTTTCCACCATTCTTCATATGTCTCCTGTTTCTGCTGGAGCAGATACAACTGCGATAACCTCAGTTCAGACGTGCTGCCCCTGCAAATGACTGCCAACAAATAGCAGTGAAATAACAGACACTGGACACGCTAGACCTTGCAAGTCTCAGTGTTCAGCTCCTGCTCAACATCTCTGTTGGCCCCACAGAGTCTGACCAGTGAGAATTATTCTGCATCTTCCATTTCATAAACTCTCGCTCTCATTCCGTCTCTCAAGTCACAATCTTGCCTCTGACCAGACTGACTCATCTGGTCCCCAGGATGACAGAAATCACACTTCAGTCTTACAGCGGTCATGGGCACTTCCCAGTGTTGCTCTTTTCTCCTTCTGTTTAAAACTGTCCTGCTTTATATTCAGTGTAAGCTGGAGCATTATTCACTGCTGAGTGGAGCTTCCCCTACTACTGTTACATACTTTCATAATTAAGACTTCTCTGCCTGAGTCAACTGAAAACTACTGAAAATGTCAAGTATTTCAAAATTAACTATTGCCAGAAATAGTCAGAATCACACACAGAATCACTAAGGTTGGAAAAGACCTGTAAGATCATCAAGTCCAACCATCAACTAACACCACCATGCCTGTTAAACCATGTCCCACAATGCCTCGTCCACACGTTCCTTGAACACCTCCAGGGAGGGTGACTCCACCATTTCCTTGGGCAGTTTTTTCCAGTGTGTCACCACTCTCTCAGTGAAGAAACACTGCTTTCAGACAATCTTACTTCTGGCAGGCACCCCCTGAATGCAGAAACTAAAGCAATTTAAGTCTCCATCTATCCTCCATACTCATTAGTATTTGATAACACTGATTTCTGCGTAACTCATTAATGAGTTGCAATTATACCTTTAAGAGGCTTTGAAAGGGCCAGTCCTCTCCCTATAACATTTTTGTATAAACTGACTACATTCTGTCTTATCCCTTGCAAAAATGTACTTGGCATTTGCTTTCTCAGTGACTCCATCTTCCTTATGGTCCTTCCACTTTATGATGGGGATCAGCATTCCACATATGCAAGAGATAAGTAGAGCTACATGAAGGATCAAAATAGAGTCCACTGGATGGACTGACTTGCCACAGGCCTCAGGGACCCTCAGGCTCCATGCTACCTAATTTAGTATCTGTTCCGTACTTGGCACTATTGATCCTCGTACCTCTTCACCTATAAATTATGGCAGCTTCCCCTGTGGGTGAACAACCAAGCATGCTCAGCTCTTCCTTCTCAAGAAAAATCTTAGACAGCAGTTAGGAGACGACTTCATGGTTTTAAGGAAAACAATATTGATTTTTATAATGAGTCTAACCACTGTCTAAAGATAGCACATTGCCTATTTAGCCTTTACTTCATGAGTGACATGTTGGCATTCTCTTTATCACTACACCATGAACAAAAGACACAAAAAGTTTGCCATACCCTGTAAATTACGAAACTTTGTTCTCTAGTCAAACCATTTATCTAGTTGAGGAGCTGCTGCTTACAGCTGCTTTGCACACAAGAAAGAGATATCAGACTTTGTTAGTATTTGAAGAAGAAGCAGAAGAATGATGGCCAACTAGTTTAGAAAAGCATCACTCATTAATCACTGAGTGGTTTTTCTTCTGGATTGCTATTGAAGCAAATAACTATCTACAAACCAAGTATGGAGAACCAGGATGAATCGGAGTACACCAAACACTTACTATTTAACAGAAGTCAGCCAGCCAACAGGACTCTAAACTGGACTCTTTTTTCTTAAACTTCCCTCTAGGAAGGATTTTATAAAATGGTGGGAACTCAGTAAAGCTTGGACCTTTGTCTAACACCTCATGGTGTAAGATATCCATAGAGATTTTTAAAGACTGCAAGTAATTGAACCTGCAGGAAAAAACACTGTCGGCAACAATATTGTCAGCTTTTGCTTGTCTGGTTTGTCCAATATTTTTGACTTCCTCAGTGTACTCCCTGTCTTGTCTCATGCAACAGGAGTTGGAAAACCCAGAATATTTAATGGTTTATTTTAACTTATGTCACCAAGGTATACAAACACCTCTTTTAAACAGTGCCCTGAGAACAGAACAAAATCAATCTTTTCCATATGGATATGCTTCCTTAGATCTCCCTTTCAAGCAGCATAGTTCTTATGTCCTCTCCCTACAATACACAGAAGGAAACAACCCAACCTAAAGGCAATGTTGCCAAGCATGTTTCCTTTCGTTTTGGGTGAATCCTTCCAGCAGGCTTTTATATGCTCTGGAAAATGTATGCTGTTATAACTTTGCAGCTGCTGTTGACTGCAGCAGTCCTGTCTGAATCTGGTCCAGTGTAGGTCACCAAGAGTCAGCGCTAGAACAAGCACTTCTTAGCTGTTAGCAATTGCATCATCACATCACTTCCCAGCATAGTGTCTTATCACTGATCATCTGAGGACAGAGATTTTTGTTAATTTGCCAGGTCGAGCTCAGTAGGGCAAGTTCTTTCTGGAATACCTGAAGGAGAGAAAAGGTACATGTGGCCTTCTTTCTCATTTTTATTCTTACTGAAAAGTAAAGCAATCAGTGCTAGCTTTGAAAGAAGATCCTCAGGGTTATCCACAAACCCAGAGAACCCCAAGTAAGTAAATGCCTAAAATAAAACAAAACCCAGTAACAAATGCATTGTTTTCTCTTGCTTCTAACACAATGCATCCCACTAAGCCCCTAAAACCAATACTGAATGTATTTAATTGAGATCATGCTGAACACAAGATTACCAGAGCCAGAAAATGTCTTGGACTTGAATCAACAATTGTTTTCCATTTTGAAAACTTCACAATGAACATGGCTGGAGTCTTGGCTTCCACTCCCTGAATGAAACCCAACATCAGCTCTGGGTCCCCAGAGTCCCAAAACTGAAGTGACCCAGATGCTGCAAAGGTCACTGCAACTGAGAACCACTGCTGAATTTACTATTTTTGCTATCATAATGCCCGAAGCCTTTAGTCCTGAGCCAGGGCCCCCACTGCATTAAGCAACGTGCAAACAATCTTGAAGTAGTCCCTACACCAAAGACCTTACAGTACAAGTTTTAGCAGGCTCCATCAGCTACATGAAACAAGTAAGGGGGGCAGGAGGGGGACCTGGTAACCCAAACGCAAGCACATATTGGCACAATGAGCATTAGTCATGGCTTACCACCAACTAATCTCAAAACAAAATATTTTCCAGTAACAGTTCTCACTTTTACCAACAACGACATAACAGAGCATTTTAATTATTTTTTTTTTTCCCTTCTCTGGGCTCTCAGTACTGAACCACCTACAGATAGAAAACTCTCTTCTTTTTTGCTAGCACCACACCATTTTGCTGCATCTTGTGCACTGAGCGGGGGGGTGGGAAGCAGCATCAGCAAAAAAAGTAAACCATGGCAAGCCAATCAATTAGATGCAGACTGGCCTTTCTTTTCACAGTGAAAGGGTTTCCTTTTTTCCCCTAAGAGTGAGAAAACTCCAAAACTTGGTCTTATAAGGAGGTGTCAATGAGGTCTTTTATGTAAAAGCTGCATTTAAGAGGGAAAGCTCACAGTTCTCAAAAAGCACATTGCTTTTTCCTCCTGTGTGCTTTGTTCGGAGCCTGCTGCTATATGTGTATTCACTGGACCAGCTTTTATTAGTAAGATCTGGTACTCTGCATGATAGCTTAGAGACAGTGAGTGATCTTCTATGTACTATTTATTATTTTACTAAATTTGAAGGGTCCTAAGCTTACATGCTTATGCTCTCAAGCATCCTGGTTGGTTGGAAAGGCAAGCCACCAATGATGGTACAAGGTGCAGTTTGGCTCCAGAGGAGGGGGCTGTAAACACGCCATGAGGGCTTTTCTCCTGGTGGGATGCGAGCTTGCCAGCTCAGCTTTGCTCAGCGGAGGATTATCCCACTATCGCTATGTGATTCAGTTCACCTCTTTGTTTTCACCTTGGGCTGGGAACTGCAGAAAGGGGTTGCCCTTTAGCCCCTCTAGCACAGGGCTGGTTTGGTTCAGACCTCTTGAATTCCTGGATCCTGAAGGAGCCTTTAAAAATGCAGAAGGAAAGGCTGGACTCACCTTGCAAAGCAGCAGCAGCGCTACCACAACACATTAAGCCTATGTTCTATATTAAACTAGGAAGTGCTTTCTCCATTTCTCCCTAAAATAAGCAATGCTAGGTAAGCCAAACAAAGTGGATTCATGTGCTCTAAAAGCACACCACCCAAACAGACATGAATCCTTCTTCTGTACAGAGCAAGGCATTATTTATGAGTTAACTACATATTCCCCCATGGTCACAGTGTAAGAAAAACATTCATTCTGTCCTGGACATGATACTATAGTTCTCCAAGCTTCCTCAATATAGTAGGTTCAGGGTGAATTCCCCATTTGGCCTGCCCTTACAATTCCCAACAAATGAGTCCTAGAATGACAGAACACCATTTTATTGGACTAACTAGCTGCTTTTGGCTTTCTTCTCATTTCTCCCCTATAACACAGAGCCTTTTATCTTGGGGCTGTCTCCTCCTGGGCATGCCTCCAGCTAGCCTCAGCGCCTGCTGCACATGAGCACTGTCTATGCAATATCATCATTGCTTTAAAAATATACCAAATGCAGGAAAACAGTTTCTCTCTCTCTCTCTTCCCCGCCCCCTTTTTTTTTAATAAGAATTTTTCCGTGTGGTTAGACAAATAACATCTGGAATTATTGAAGGCTGCCAAAAGGAGAGAATGAAAACAATGAGTTGAGTCACACTTGAACCTGCCAACTTCATATAATTTAGACCTTCATGAGGCAGTTTGAAAAGAAAAAAATATGGAAAATGAATTATTTTGGTTTTTATAATGTAACTTTTTTTTTTTAATCTGCTGATGTAAGTTGCAGTGTCAGCCAAGACATAGCACCATGGCATGGGCATTCATCCTTGCAGCGCTCCGATATCACAGTCTTTCTGTAATTCATCTATACATATGCAACAGCAGATCGAGGTTTCTCTTTCTGAGCAGAGTCCTACTGGGTTAGTGAAATTTCTCCCAGGAGCAGATATGAAGCTGCACCGGACCTTTTTATTCCATCTCACAATGCAGTGCAGAGAATTTGAAAGTTTCCTAAATGCCCCTTCATTTTTCATACCCATGAACAGTACTGGTATGCTCTAGTAAATTTTAAAATAGTTGCATACTGTTGCAACGTAGTCCCTGTAAAAGATCAGCTCCCATATGATTGCCCTAACCCTAATCAAGGACATTACATTTCTCTGCCTAGTCTAGGAAAGGCCTTCAAGTGTTTCCATGGTCTGAATTTTTCACCTCGTTTAACCTTGAACAGTTACGCCATGCTAGCGCACAGCTGGTGTGCCCACTGAAACTGGTGATTGCAATGCCAGTACAGATAGAGAAAGCAGTTAAACTATCTAATGAAATAGGAAACTCAGGTGATAGGAACAACCGGCAAAATACTCTGTGAAAAAGTCACAAATAGGTATCAAGGCAGGCACAGCCTAAGGAGTTTTCCACAGGATTTAAATGCAAACGTATGCGTGTCAGGTGGAAAAGAGCAAAGCTGGAATCTGCATGCTGTTTGCTGAAGCCTTGCATGTATGAGAGAGAAGACCAGCAAAGCACAGTAAACGATAGACAGCAGAGAAGGACTTGTGGCAACATTTTGGGAAAAAGCTAACAGAGACCTCTGGAGAACAGGCTTAGCTAAAAAGCCAAGAAACTTTCTCCTGCTGATTGATACACAACATGTTCAGGGATTTATAGGTATTGTTTGTAAACTGTCTGAATCTAAGACATACCCAACTTCCTCATCCATTTTTTCTCCTTAAAGAAACCACTCAAAAAAACTGTAGCTAACTGCTAGGACGAGCAGGATTGCACGGTTCATATCTAGGCAAAGGATATGAAATTATTATCAATCCTGTACAGTATCACCTGACAATGGAGAAAAGGTGATGTACAGTCATGCCGTGTGACTGCAGGAGATGCTACACTTTCCTCATGAGGGCAACTGTAGCATAAACTCTTTTACAAGAGTGCTTTTACTGGTCTTTCAAAAGGCCTTTAGAAACAGACATATTAGCATTTATGCTAACATCACCCCTGTCTGATATTATCTTACTACCATCGTTACCATTACTCTTGCGGGAGGAGCAGAAGACACTCACAACAGCTTTTGCAGCAGTGTCCCAGCATGTTAATTCCACCCCGGCTTCAGCAGCCCATTACCAGCTCAAGTGGAAGGCATCTACTCCCCTCCTTTCATTTCACAAAAGTTGCCATTTCATCAGGCTATAACAAACCGCTTTCTGCGCGCCTATCGTAGCGCCTTTCCCTCAGTGCAAAGCTACTGGAAATTCTTATCGAGCTTGCCCACTCCATTGTTCCACGCTATCACATGTTATCGGAGGAGTCACTCCACATTCAGCACATGTCGGCTTTTTGCTTTTCACTAAGTCACTTGGCAACTGTTCCAGTAGCTCTCCTTGCCTCAAAGGCTTTAAACAATCCTACCAAGATGGCTGAGCAGCTAGAGATGCATTAACACAACTCCCTCACGTGGATAGACCTTTGTTCCGGGATAAGGCAGGATAAGACTCACTATTTAGTTTAAAAGCCTTCATACATAGTAAGCTAAAATAACCCCATCTAGTTTAATACCAAAACAGGAGTGTCTACAAGATGTGGCTACACTGATTTAGTTTCACTGTTTTACATTTGCTCCTTATCTTCAACCAAGAGCTTTCCCATTTAGACAAAGTGTTAGCCTGCTAAACGGTAGTTAACCACCCACTATTTTGTACTTATTAACTTACTGTCATTTAACATAAAATGTTTAGGCAAACCATGAGAGAGATCAGAATTCTGATCCTCATATTAAAAAGAAAAGGGCTCCAGGCATTAGATTGTAAAATATGATTTCCCAGGATATATTAAATTCTGGTTTAATGTTCTTTTTGATATCACAGAAAGTCAAACCTCATTTCATAAGAGGGCACTTCACTGTGCTTTGCATACAGCATGCTTTCCCTTGATAAAGTCTCTGTGCTGCACCAAACTTGGAATTTGATCAGAACCTCTGGAGCACCCGGCAGTGGGAGTGGAGAAGAACAAAACCCACACAGTGAACCTCATCTCACAGAAGTTCCTTAGATAGTTTTACAGCAAACACAAACAAGAGGAATGAGCCAAGGGGCTCGGCAGAAAGCACCACTGACTTCAATTATGCTGCAGGACACACTGCAGATGCAGAGCCTAGCTCATGCAGCAATGCCAAGTACAGCACACATCACACGTGTATCTGCATGTTGACTATATTTCTGCAAGAATCATGGCAGAATAACAGACAAAAGTATGCATTTAGGATGATCTGTAACTGAAAGAGTTCCGAGGCCTGAACTTTTTCACGTGGTAACTGTCAGTCTAACTATAGAAGAACTGTTGAGAAAAACTTATGACCTAAACGTGGTTGCAATATACCTGCTGTGCCTCATTCTCACAGAGTTTCAGAAGGAAGTTCCCCTCTGTCCTCAAGGTCTTGCATAATTCTTTCATATGTTCCTTTAGTTTTTGCATACTTCAACATGAAACAGTGGGTTGAAACACAAAAACATAATTGTTTACAAGAAAACCTACCATGACTGATGTCATCGGAGGAAATCAGCAGGAGGCTACATAGAGGAGGGAAGTTTGGCATTAAATGGAAAGAACACCCTGATAATCTGGGGATAGACAATTTACTGCAAGACACCACCAACCACTCTCACTTTCTCCTCCTTCTCTGCTTGGGCACACAATTCTGCAGAAGTAGAAGATTCCTGTAATTAGCGGGCGATATCCTGAGTTCAACAGAGTAGGTTTTTACCCAACAATTTTAAAGTGAAGGCCCACCACTGGCAGTATATCTTTAAAATGTATTACTTTGATTGTCCCACATTCTGGACCTAATCCCTGTAGAGGTGGCTGCTGAACATGCAGGCTGACGCAGCCACATGTAACATATTAAGACCTCTCACAGGGCCATCCTCATCTGACTGCAATTGCTGCATAACATCATTTCGAAACTGTGGGGGCAGCCAAGCAAAGGATGAGATGGTCAAGAGCCTTTAATGATTCTCCAATCTGCCCCAAGTCCCGAGCATCCGCTCTGGTACATGCTGCCATGCTATCTGCGCATTAGCAAGATGTTGCTGGCAGAAAGCAGTAAGCTGCTGTCCTGCACATGTCTGCTATTCTTTTGCAGAAAACCTTACCATTATGTGCCTAGGTCTTGAGCTAATGTGATGACTGTGGTTGAGTATTTTCTGTGCTGCTCCCAGACAGCATGCTTTCAGCTGACAAAAGTGAATTTTCAGGACATTCTTAACAGCAGATCATGACTCATATCATAAAGGAAGGTTTCCATAGCAGACCATATGAAAAAATAAGTGATAATGCCAGGGCATGGCTTGCCCAGAGGCTAAGAATAGTAATGGTTTACTGCACAGCACTCTAGAAGTGGTCCACGTGTTGTTTGGAGTCACAGGCAGTGGCTTTGAGTAACTAATTAGCAAAAGATTCCTGTATCTTGTAGATCAGTTCATATCCTTATAGAAAACTCTCACAGGTAATATAGATAAAAAGCAATAATATGTAATTATTTATATTTTATTAACATCAATTGTTATTTAATGAACTTCATGATGTTTCATAACTGATTAAGACTCTTCCATATTAATTCTTGCAAAATGAATTGCAAGCCTCATCTCCAATGAAATTTTATCCCCTTCCTTCACCCTCCCACACAGTAGGTGCTTTGTAAATTGTGATTACTTTTTATCACACAGTTCTTTTATTTGTTATAACTCATTTTGATGGATATCTTGTTGATGTGTGATTTGACACTTCTTTTTTTTCAAAAAGACAAAATACATGCAGTGTCAGAAATTTACTTATACTGAGGCATTGTTCAGTTGTCCTGTGTTTCATGCTTACCATTGCCCTTCCCCAAGACCCTCTCAAATTTAGGAGGGAAAGGGAGGGGAAAAGGGAATGTTTATGAATATGATCAGACTCACTGTTCTCTGCAAGCTATGTTTAGCCTGAAAGAATGCATAAGACAGTTTAAATATGCCTCCCTCTCATCCTTTTAGCAGTCCCCACCACTGAAAAAATAAGAGTATTTTCCAGGGAAAAATCATCATTGCCAATTAGAGTAAGACCATAGCTTTGTCAACTGGACAAACTCCTCTGATGTAAGGTGCGCTGATCTAGGAAATCACAACCTACCTGAAGGTCTCTGTTAGGGGAGCTACAAAAGTGGCCCAAGTTTCCATGCACAGAAAAAGGTTACATTAGCCTCAGCAATCAATTCTGGGTTTTAAAATCTTTTTTTAGTCAATATATCTGCCAAGTCTTTCAATCCAGAAACCACTCAGATGACAGAAAAATCAAGTCTTTCAGTAGTGGCCAGCAATACTTGCTATTTCGTTGAAAAATCTTCAATCTTTAAAAAAAAGCCAAAAAAAATGAACATGCCTTTTTTTCCTGTGTGGACAGGTATGGCTTAGCTTTGGCATAATCCTATTATGTTCCCTTCTTAAATAATAATGCAACAAATAGACAGATCTAAATAAGTAGTAAACCTTTGCAATTTACTTTAGCACAAAGTATTGATGATATTAATCTTTAACACAACTCTTTCTGGGGCAAATGAGTACCTTTAGTTATGCAATGGCATGCTCATATATGTTAGGAGCTAAAATAATGGCTTATTTCATAAAATATTTGAGGTCACAGTACAATGCATTCCAAAGACACTAGTGTTGAAGGAAATGAAATTGAGCTTGAAAACAGGAAAAACTTTAGGGAATGCAGAGCTCAAATCCACTGTCATTTAACTTACTCATTTGAATAACTGATTTACTCTACACATTCCTCATACACACAAACTATTACGAAAAGTTAAAACTTAAATGTATCTTTGGGTTTATGACTAAAGCAGAAGCGTTAAAGAGGAACGTTGTCCACATTTTGTCATTTTACTTCTTCTTGAGTGTATTTTCTTTTATTCACAATTATTCTGTTTAGCACAGTAATTCTTACTTAGGAAATAAACATCAAGAAAAAAATGAGGCCTCTTTAGAAATAAACAATTAATAGGCTTATAATGCACTTGCTCTGTTGATACATGACCTCCTGAGTGCATTAGCGAAGGATACCAAATAATGAGAGGAACTAAATACCAAATAACTACTTAACAAAGAGTTAAGTGAAAACATTTGAACAAACCACAAAGCTTTTAGTTCAGTTTCTACCTGACTTCATGTAAGAACATTTTTAAACCATCCTGCAGGCTTTACAAGCCATTGGCATTATTGCTCATGAGGGCCTTCACACCAAACAACAGGTGTTTTGTCACAAACTTGAGTACAAATCTCATTTCGGTTACCCAGTTTTAGTAATTCTCATGTGATTCTGGGAGTTTCTTAAAACCTTCCATCCAAACGATGAGGTGAGCTACTCAGCTTTCATTTGGGGGGTGGGGGGTGGGTGTGGATGGATTGTCTCTAAACAAATACATCTCTAGCCTTTGTGGTTGTGGCAAATAATTGAAAAACATGTGCAAGAGTGCACCCCAACAACCTCAAATATATGAAAAAAATAGAAAAAATATTGGGTTTCTTTCTGCTATTTAATTATATGGGAGGGTTTGACAATATGAGGACATAGGAAAAAAATATGAGAAATATGAACAACATGAGAGAATTTTCTGTGGGTAGAACGCAGCTATAAACCAGAACCCCTCAAGCCCCATGAAGTGAAGCAAACTGTAGTTTGCCTCACCCTCAGCCTGATGCTGCAGCCTGGAGATACAATAGGCAGCAGCATACTATGTCAGCCTGGCCCTGCTTCATGGTTAAGCAATCCAGTCTTTTTTATTCTTTTCCCTAAATTGTTTTCACTCTCTCCAGCAGACGGCTCAGCTACAAGACACTAAAACAAAAGATTATTATATTAATCCTCAAGCAAATAGGCTTTTGCCTCTAACACTATACATGAGCTCACACTACAACTGGCAATAGTTTCTTCTCCATCAAACAGTATGTCACCCTCATTTACCTGGAGTACAGATGATACTATATTTAAAAAAAGAGGGGGGACAGAATCTCTTTGTATAAGGTCCTTTCTTCTTTTAGACAAACAGCATACATCTGTTGCATCTAGGACAGTTATGAAGCTTTTCCCAAGATATTAAAAATATTTCAGCAATTATCTCTGTATCACGGTTAGTGTTGTGTAATTATTACTGAAAAGTAACTGCATCACTGAGGTGACGACATATAACAATACCAGTTTGTGGCCTGTCAGGTGTCCAACATGCAGTGTCAGTAGCTGCTTTCACGATAATGGAAATAAGAATAGCTGTCATTATTCACTGAAATCAAACCTCACAAACACCTTAAATGCACACCAGTTTAAGATTCAGGTCAGATGTTCCTGGACCCCAGCTTCCTCCTATATCCAGTAGTCAATGCAGTCCTCCTGGCTGACAAGAAGTTTGAAATGTTTTGTAAGACTGATGAAAAAAGTGTCTGGGAGGGTTAGAACAGATTAGCAAGGAACTGTGAGGTTATGAATGGAACCTGTCCCTGCAAGCCTTCCAGGTTATCTTCATCTTCATGCCCACTGGGAAATGACTCACAGGTGGCTTAGGAAGAAGCAGCTGCCTACTTTGTGACATTTCAGCTTTTGCCTCCAGGTTGAGAAGGGTTTACAGGATAAGATTCACAGAAAGGAGACAGTCTGCTGGAGATATCAAACTGCATTTGCTACATCCAAAGTAGAGCTCATCTGGCAAGTGAGCAGAAAGGTTTCTACATTTCAAACTCAAAAGGAGGCGGGTCCCATCCCATTGACAAAGGGCAGAGACTCTGAAAGGGGAAAAGCGTTTAAAGCAAATTAACACCATTAGCAAATTTAGAGCTGCTGAAAGCAGTTTGACAGGGGCTGACATTTCTGGAGACCAAAGTCCTCCAGTTGCAGGGCAGACAAAACAGGAGGAGGCATCCCCCGGCTTCCCCCTCCACAGGTCCCAGGGCAGAAGTGGAGGGGGGGAATGTGCACCTGCCGAAATCCTGCCCAGTACTGAGCGGGGCCTTCGTGTTAGGGAGTCATGCACCATATCACTCCTGCCTTGCTCCACACCAAGCACCCACAGGAGGAAGAGCTGAGGGAAGAGGCGCGCAAGGAAATTGCACACCAATTGAGAATACTTATTTTCTCAGTGCCATCTGAATCAATGAATTGAAATTTAAACGTAAATTTAAAGCAATGGATCAAGAAATCAACACAACTTAAACTGAACTCTAGGAGTTCTATGGGTTTCAAATAAACAACAGTGTCACCAGCAGCGTCATGGCAGCATTTATATAAGCAATATCACACTTTTTGATGGAGTTTTCCTTTTCAGAAGCATAAAACAAACAGACTCATAGCATATCTGTTTGTTAGAAGATAAGCCCAGCAGATAGGAATCTCTGAGGCTTTATCTCGCCTTGCCCCAAACTAATTAATATGGTATTATCCTGTCTTCTAAGAATCACCGGTGATTTATAAAGTAAGTAAAAATTATCGTTATTGCTGTCTGACACATGGTGAAACTGAGGTATGTGGAGGTTAACTGGGGAAAAAGAAACAACCTAGAAGCTGAGCTTTTTAAGACAGTACTAAACTATTGATATCTGCACCAATAGTCCATCCACTGAATCCAAAAAGTTTGCTAGTTACATGGTCTTGCAGTTTTAACGTAACCTTCGTCCTAGGAAGATTACTTACCTGCAAGTCAATAGCAACACAAGTTTTTACGAGGCAGGAGACAAAATCTGAGCAAACTTTTTTTTCTTTTCATCTTTTTATCTTTTTTTTTAACATGCAACTTCAAACTCCAAAGTCACCTTAAGTCCAGCACCACACTAAACCCCGCCCTGAGAAGTGTTCAAGCAAAGAAGAAAGAGCTGAATGAGCGGAAAAGGGGCGTTGCTTGGTTCAAAGAGTCACTGAATCTATTTACAAAGAAGGCCGAGAGGTCAGAGCAGGGCCCGCATAGACGTCCAGAATTACCCCAGCCAGAAACAGCCGCTGCATCACTTTGCAGCGTGCAAACCTTGTTCTGTCAGTGAAACTATAGTAACTACATGACCACTGGGGATTAGCGTGACCCCAGGTCATAAAACTTGATCGCGGTAGATTAGCAAAAGATCAGGCCAGTGCTGGAGAGGACGCCTTTTTTCTTTCTTTTAAAGAAAGAGCATCACAAGTGAGATGCTAATTCTGCTTTGGATCAGCAGTAAAACACACACATGACAAAACAAATGTGTGCTTACAAATATTTTGTCATATTAGATTAAATTATAGCACACAGACTAAACAGAGAAATCTGAAATGCAGGGTCTTATGTTTGGGATATCCTTGGAGCTTTTATACAAAGAAAGAGAGAAGTTTATACTTCGGCATTACATGGTGCACAGTCATCTCATACCTGCCGCCTAACACAAACACAACTCGCTGTACGACAGCACTATATCTGTCAATGCAAGAACACATCGGTTTAACTGTCAAAATCCTTCTCCTTGCCTACCGATTTGACTGTGCCACCCTTCTGCTTGTGGTTCTTCTTTGTCCTTTCCTGATAAACAGCCTGCCCTTTTTTACGCCAATCTCCTCATGAAAAACATTTCCGCACCTTCCTACCTATTGCTACTCTGCGCACCAGGTTGGTCTGAGTCAAGGGGAACCCTGTTGGGGCAGAGAGCTGGACAAGGCAGCAACACACGAATTGGGTCAGGCAGGGAGTCAGCCCGGCCAGGCAGCAGGCACAAGGAGCAAGGGGCGCCTGGGCACCGAGTTCGGCTGGGCATGCAGCAAAACAGCTGCTGAAGGCTGAAAGATAGCAGGGTTACCTCTGTCAGGCGGAAGAAACTGCAGGACATTTGATGTCAACTGGATGTTGGGTGGGTTTGGTTTTTTTTTTTTGCTACAAATTATTAGAAAGCTACTAGTCACTAGGCTAGTCCGACAGGTTCTCTGTAGGGTTCTGGCTGCAAAAAGCCATACCTGGCTTTTAGAAGAAACCTCATAAATTTAAGACGGGGATCACGCAAGTGCAACATGCTTGCTGAGACAGAAGTGCCTAGACTCATTAACCCAAAGAGGTCCTTTCCAGTTCTGTCTGTCTTTGTTTTCCAGGAAGTAAAGGGTGAGGAGTAAAGGAGCTTGTTGGACTGGTATAATTTTCACAAGGTAGAAGGAGGAGGAGAACAAAGCAGTGCCTGAGCTTCAGGGCTTTTTTGGAGAAGGGAGATTCAACCTTTTCTTCTCCTTTTTTGAAATACATAATGGACCAGCTTTCTGTTCCCTCTTATGCTGCAAAACAGTATGCATCAAACTCCTGAACAAGTCCTTTGCTCCAAGATCTCTTCTGTTCCTAGGACTGCTGAAGGTTGAAGAGGAGTATGGGGGAGTTGAGTGGGGCCAGCACATCCAGGAAGATCAACTGGGCAGTCACCCAGGCTGGCAGAACTGGAGGGGCAGCATTTCTGGGATGCTTTCTGCAGAGCTGCTGACTGGTCAGCATGGCTTACTATGCAAATTCAGGGGGAATAGCAACAAGAATTGATTTTGCCAGAACCACAAAATAATTAGGACAATTCCTGCCCTGCAGAAAAGGTATCTAGGAGAATTTAATTGCATCAGTGGAGGGATGAAAACCCGCGCTAACTGTACTCAGAACAGCATCAGCAAGAAGAGCAAAGCTAACACCAGCCATGGGTGTCCAGAAAGAGCTCCTCATATTTCTGCTACCCACCACCCAGAACACCCCTTCCTACCTCACCTCCACCCCCTCAGTGCCTCCTCCAGGACAGGAGGTCCTCTCCTCTCTCAGCTCCTGATCAACCCAGGCAGTGGCCCCACTCTCCCTCACAGAAAAACACTCTCTATGCTGATGGCGCAGGGAGGGACGTTTATGGGCAGCCAAGAGGTCTCTGGGACTGCAGCACTGATGAGGTTCTCAATCATCCCCTAGAGAAGAAACCACCCAGAATACATGGGTTGAATAGCTTCCCATGGGAGGCCCCGATGGAGTCTCAGCATCCAGCAAGGACATGTGACTGCAGCGTACGCCCCTTCCTTGACAAAACATTCCCACAGAGTAGTTACCTCAAAAATTTTGTGATACCACAGTACATCTTTCTCCTTGCCTACCCTGACAGGACTGCCTTCAGTCCTCAGTATCTTCTCTAGTCCCGTGCTGCTGCCACCCTTGCTCAGCCAGGTGCGTTGGTGGCCACAGCGTGCATGGGAGATGAGGCCCTGCAAGTCGGGGTGACAAACGGCACCGAGTGCTGGTTCTGGCAGCTTTCATAGCTCTGCCATCATGGCCCAAAGTACTGGTGCCCAGGATGGTGCAGGCGGTTATGTTAGCAGAGATTGTTTCAATCCTCTACCTGCCAGCAGCACCCAACACTGCCATCATTACTGGGTCTGGGTCCTAAGGACGCTGCTTCAAATCCCTTCACTCCTGTTCAGAGCAATGTAAACCCAAAATGTCATTAAATCTGCCACTCTCCTCCTTTGTCCTAAAGCTCCCCAGACAGCTTTGACTTTCACGGGGCAGACGCCAAGCCTGGCCCCGCATGCTGCACTCACCTCCCCGACACCAAGTCCTTCCCCAATATCGCCAGCATAAAACACCTTCCCTGCCTGCGTTTTGCTTTCATTGCATCTGTTTCAAAACTGATCCCTGAAATACTGCAAGAGTTAATGTGCTGATGTGGACATTATTTTTTGAAGGGAAAAATATTTTCATTCTTTTAATGTCCATTAGTTATCTAAAATGCTGCTTTTAGAGGAGTAAGGCTCCTCTATAAGGAGAAATAAGGGATAAAAATTGATGTTATCTCATTTTTTGGATAAGGAGGATAGCTAAACTCTGAGCGGAAGACAAGCAGAAAAGGCTTTTCCAGCTGTGGGGCAATGCTCCACGGTCGGGTCTGCACCGCTGGCTGCCTCATACCCCTCAGATGGGGTTTCCAGGCCGTGACAGAGGCACTTGTCACAGTCCAGCCCAAACCTCTGGCAACCTGCTTTCATCCACAGAGCTGTGCCCGCCCTAAGTGTCTGGAAACAGCTTCTCCTCTTCAGCTTCTATTCTCTGCTGTCCACAGTCCCAGGCCCTGAATGCCCATTTCCCATGTGGGAGTTTAATCCAGCTGGGCTCCCACCTCAAGGATACCGTATCCATGCATGCACCTCTGCAGAAATGGCTAATATGCATTTGACTGTGCAGTCTTTGGTGCCTGATAACTTAAAAAAAAATAATTCTCTTCCTGATGTCTGTGGTTGAGAAATGTTTGTTCCAAGTGCCATTCGTCTGGTAGTTATAGCTACATATATATTTATATTTGACTTGCACTTGACTTAATACCACATGAACTGTTGAGAGTAAAAGGACATTGATCTCTGCCTTACTGCTTTGCTTCACAACAAAGGTGTAGGCACAAGAGGTGGGTTCACCACAGAATATTCATGGCTTGCCGTTTGAGCAGGAACAGTTTGTAAACATCAGAAGAAGCAGCAAAAAAAAAATTTGTGTTGCGAAACAGTAACATGTGTCATTAAAAGACAGTTTACTTTTCAGACATGTACAGTGCTCCACATTGTTCCCATGCTTTTCAAAGGAAATGATTAGTGTTATTAGCACAGCAGTCTTCTTTTACAAAAGCAACTCTAGCCAAGGTTAATGTTTAAGAAGGAATTAAATATTAACCCAAGGGAAAGCAAAGAAGTCACAATGGTTTCAGACCATACATCAGACACGCAAAGAAATATTGCTGTGAAAGGTTAAAAAAAAAAAAAGCTGGTTTGGTTCCCAAAACTAAAAAATAAAATAAATAAAAAAAAAATCAGAGTTCTCCTGCCTCATCACCTTCAGGTTCCCCGAGAAGGAAGGACAGCATTACCTCTCTAATTTTCACCCCAGGACAGGTAATTTTCCTCCTGCATTTGGTTTAGCAATGACTCTTTAACAATAGAAGGTGGATCACAGTGACTTAACCTGCTGAGGAGGGCTGCAATTTGATTCCCAGACTGAGATTTGCAGGTAAGATAAAGTGCAAAGGTGACTAAACACCACAACAAGCAAGGTCTAGCCCCGTGGCTTTGCCTGGAAGGGAAAACGGATTATTATTATTATTATAGCAGCAAATCTACCAAGATCTGTTCCTTTTCTCCTGTTCCAGCTCCAGTACATGAAAATCCTTGCAGCTGTCTGAAGATGGTTTTATAGTGGCAAAATGACTTGTTATATTACTCCACAACATTCATTCTGCCCTGTTCTACAGTAATCCCTTATTCTTTTTCCCATCTTTGCATTCTCAGTGCAAACTTACGAGCTGAGAACAAAGCCATGAATATTAACCAACTGCACCGCTATAAATGCATTTTTTTTTATATATTGCATGTTGTGCTGAACTTCCAGAATACTATTCCCATTAATAACACTGTTTGGTCCTAGACTTTTAATACGGCTATATCTACACTATACTTTTCATCTTCAAAGCATTTTAAAGATATTAACTAATTAATCCACTCAAACCCTTTGGGGGAAGCAAATTATCATCATCACATTGTTCCTATGTTTTTTACAGATAGAGAAACTGAGGCAGGGAAGTAACTTCTTCAGTGCCTCAGAGGGAAGGAGTGTGAGAAAGTTGTCAGGACTTGCTGCCTCCCTGTCCTAAAACCAAGCTACTACTGTAGCTCATCTGCACCTCATCACTTGCCACTGTGGCAAGTGTGCCTGCCTTCCATGCTCACGTAATTTTACAGCAACTCTTCAGCACATGGTCTTAATAAATTGCAAACACTAGATAAGCAGCTCTCTATTCACAATAGGAAAGGGGAAAAAAAAAAAAAAAAAGGGCAAGAAAAGAAAAAGCCAGAACAGCTTCATGAGGAAAGTGACAAATCACTGGTGCCAACTCAGCCTCCTGGGCTGCTTATTTCAGCCTAGAAGGAGACTTACAAGTACCAGCCATTATGTGAGCAATGTGTGCTCTAATGAGCAAGTGGATGAAAACTCCCCTTCTCTAGGGGAGCAAAGCAGTATGAAATGAAATCTCAGTTCTGAAAGTATTTAGTCACAGGAATGGCTATATATGCTAGCTGTCTCTGGAACTCAAAAGGACTACTAATGTGTATAAACAGAAATCCTAGACATTCCAGTTTGAAGGACAGAGCGGGAAAACTTCCATGGGTTTAGATTGCTCACTAAATGCATGCCTCTGAAGCGCAGAACTCTTGGAAGTCTGCTCTGAAAGGCCTGTCCCTCTCTCACCAGTGGGTCCACATCACACTTTTCAAGTTTCATTTATCCCTTTTCTTGTAAGGGAAATTAGCAAAACTATATAGAATGGTTTCTGCCCTGCACTTCATCATCTGGAAGCCAGTACATATTGCATCTTGAGGGACAAAAAACTAACTTGGGCCTTCAAAGCTAATCTTTTAGGAGTCAAAGTCTAAGTAAATAATGGTTTTCATAGGGAACCACCACAGGGCTCTGAGCAACTTGACCTAATCGAAGATGTCCCTTCTCATTCCAGGGGGGTTGGACTAGATGACCTTTAAAGGTCCCTTCCAACCCAAACTATTCTATGATTCTATAGAGAACCTGGAAAGATAAGTCTAACGAGACTCTACATAACACCAAGACATGATTATTTCTCAGACTGTTGTTTCAGGCTGGAGCAATAGGCACCAAAGGGCGAGCACAACTTGACAACAAATTTTGTAGCAGGATGTCCTTGTGTTTTCTCTGAGCACTTTCTTCAGGCAAGAATAGCTTTCCATCTATTTTCTTTCCTTGCTGCAGCTTTGTTTAAGAGAACCTTAGCAACCTAAAATGCTGATTTAGTCCCACCACTTGAACAGTTATGGAATGACAATAATGAGTTACGACAGATTTCTCTTTGCCAAGAAATTGCCCAAACTCAACACAAGCACAGTGGAGTTCACCAATGGAGACTGCAGAGTCTGGGACACCACGTTATCTAGAAGCATCATTGCTCTGTCCATGATGGTCACAATAACAACATCTAACAATTCAACTGATTTCTCAAAATCCAAACAGTAATTTACAACAATGAGGCAATTTGTATGGCTTCAGGTGAAAAGGTCTTCAAGGCCGTTCAGAAATGCTGTGTATTTCTTTATCTTTTTTCCCTTGGCTTCATTGCATCATATTTTACAACTGCTCATCAGGTATTGGCTAACCGGGGTCATTATGACAAGAATATGATATCTCTAGCATTTTAATCCATTGCTTCACTATATCTTTCTTAAATATTTTCTGCTCTCAACAAACTGATCCAGCTGCTTTCAGATGATGTTATCTTGGACTTTTTGCTCATTTTGATAACACTGGGAGATAAGTGCAACTCCTCCCCTGTGTCCGTCCCTTTTTACACGTCTGTCTGCGTAGAGCAGCTTGTTCCACAGTTCATTCCAGCTGCTGCCCACACACTGGCCCATATCTGGCTTGGCTTATTCTCTCTATCAGGCCCAGGATCTAACAATCTTACCCAGTTGCACAATTTCTTGCTACAAACTCTTTACATAAGGTTGTTAATCATATACTCATCAGTCTTTTTTTATAGTACTGTACACTTTACTTGAAACACTGCACTAAAAGACTTGTAGGGTTACTATCAGAAGTTTTAGTGACACGTTTTCTTGTGGTTGATGGTCATTTTTTGCTCAAATGCCTTCACTCCTTTTCTGTGGCTGGGCAGATAGCCAGATCTGCAGCTAGACTCACCAAGATAGGAGCCTGCAGGTCTTCAGAGCAGTTCTGACAGTGGCATCTGCGAGACCATACTGACCACTGGAACCGAGGTTTGAGACAGGCACGTGGGGCTGTTTCTCAAGCACGTTCCCACTCACAAGGGAAGTGCCAGGGTGAGGCAGGAAACAGGTACTTCCCAGCGAAGACTTTTCAGTGGCTCTTTCTATAAAGTACAAAGTTGCCCAGTTCAGAGGAGGCATTTCCGTCATTAAAGTTCACAGGGCTTAACTTCAAAATTTCCTCAGGTGCTTACATTTCCAATAGTCATTATGTTTATGTTGCAATAGACTGCCTCCATATAGACCAACGTAGCACTGTAGTGGGCAGACAGCTGTCAAAATAGAAACATATGAAGATTTAAAAGCCTCAGGGTTTGACACCCCTGTACCCAAAAATTCACATTTCTCACACAAAACTTATTACCAAAATCCCTTTTCAAGGTGATTGACTCTTAGCTCTGTTAATCAGAGTGGCATGACATAAAAGCCACTAGCTGCCCTTTTTAAAGAACATCAAGAAGTATCTCACTGGCGTCATGTTTGATATGATTTCCAGAAAGAACAGCGGGGTCACCAGCACATTTATACAAGTGATAGCTGTGCCACTGTCTATGGGTGGCACAGGCACCTGTATCAGGTGCAGCACACCTGGAAAACATCCCATGCCACATGTTTGTATCCAGATCTCCACATGGCTGCTGAGAAGCTGGGAATAAGTACTCTCAGGGAGAATTTGAGAACTGGTAAGAGCTTAAATTGATCAGGGAGGTAAATACCGATTCACGATAGTTATCTACCGCAGAACCGGCACTACTGGGGTCAGGACATCACAACCCGGAAACTGTATCCTAAAGACAGTATTGCAGACAGCCACTGTTTTGTCTTCCATTCTGCTATGGAGTTACTTCCCTGGCTGTTTCCAACAGGTCGATGAGTTGAGGTTTTGATTTGACACAGCTTCCATGCCTCTGCCCCTGTATCAGTCCACAAAAGTATCATCAGTAACAGACCCTGTATGTTAATATCTCTTATTGGCAGCACTGATAATCTTCATTTCAGCTTTCATCTTAAATACCATCCTCAACCATCTCTGTTTACTCGCTGATGCCCAGAATGTGGTAAGGTAGGTGTTTTCCGCATCCACTTGCCAGTACCCTCCATACTCAGTGCCAGAGATGGCTGCTTTTCATTTTTGCCACTGGTTCCTCAATCCCACACACTTTGTAGCAAGCTCCAAGGTACTCAGCTTTGCAAAATCACAACTTGGCTGACTTTTCCATGATGACCATATGCCGATTCCCTGTGTAGACTTTGCAACCTGCAATGTTACCTTCCCCCCCTCAATTTCTCTATAGCTTACGTTTTTTCCTCCTCATATAGCAATTACTCTGTGGGGCAAGTGCTATAGCAGCCAAATTCTTTAATCTTCTTCCAGGTGCAGAGTGCCTGGAAGAAATCTCAGACCTTCAAAAACATTTTGATAATCTTTCAGCAGTTTTGCTGTAGGGATTCCACAATATATGTCTGCTCAGACTAGATTTCTAGAGTTCCTTGTGTCTCTATTACATGAATCACTTGTCTGTCCCACCCTGTGTGTCACCAGGGTTATGAATTTACTAGTATTGTGACTAGCAGTGACTTCGGCATTGTCAGTTTTAACTGCACCTTCATCTTGTAAAGCTCTTCTTGGTGTCTTCCCTGTGTTTTATATTGGCATAGTGGAATGAGGATGATTCATTATGTAGATTTTAATATTTGCAGTGCTTGATGACATTTTCACATTCTTCCCTTTAATAGTGCAATGCCTTTACTGATAACACAGCCTCAACATGGCATACAGTTTCCTGTCTGCATGCAGCTGCCCTGTGCTGGTGTTAGGTTGAGGTTTACAACCATTTCACATTATTATTCTAGAGTTGGAGCACTACCTTGTACAGCCATTATTATATTTCTTTTTTTCTGGTCTACATAAGCTTACAAACTTTTCAATAATGAGATCGTCTGCCACAATCTATGCAGGTGGCACTGTACTTGGAGCATTTTTCAATATAGCGGGATGATGTTCTCCCCGGAACTTCCTTCTCATTTGTTCATCTTTTCCTGCTTTCTTCTATGTATTTATTCCTGCACAAAACTGGGTTTATTTTTATACTTTTTTCTTCTGTCTGTTTACACTCCATGTTTGAGGTGAGCTACCTCGCTACCTTGGAACATAGCTGTCATATCTGACAAGCTTTCTTCTAGCTTTCTGAGCAGTCCTGTTCAAAATTATATCATTTCTATCCTCATCGCTAAGGTATAGTTTGACTTCTAAGATTTGCTGTTCGCACAAATCATCAATTTTGTATCACTGGTATTGATCAAGCACTCCTCAGCAATGACTGGTGAAAACTTTTTGCATGTGATACTTCCTGCATTTTCTGCAGTTTGAAGATGTTTCTGGAGTGCAGCTGGAATTTTACAAGGCTTCTTCAAGTTGCTGCTCCTGGTGCTTCCGGAATCTATAGCAGCTATTGCTCAGCAAGGTTCAACGGGACCTGCCCCTTTCTGTCTTTTTTGGTAGCCTTACAGCAATGTCCCAGCTTTCTTGGTTTGCATTGCTGGCATTTGGGTTCTTCGCTTGTGTGTATTATAAATATTCTTAGGTTTCTGATTTCATGCACTTACAGGACGCCACTTACTTCTGCCACCAAGTTCAACATTTAAGCGTGAAGAGATAGGCAAAATGCCAAAGCTGTCCAGCATTTATTACTTCCTCTGCATGAACTGTCTTTTGCCATCAGACTTTTCCTGAAAGCAGTATTCTCTAAATTTCTAGACATTACCCTATATTCAGTGGTCCAAGAGGTCATACAGACAACAGAAAGCTACCCCAGCAGTTCCCCAAACACCAAAGTACCTATCCTAACACACTTTAGAGGCGGTCTGCTGGAGAAATCACCTTAATGCTGGGATTGCTAAATGTTCATGTTAGAAGTTCAAAATTTCTGCTTTGACAAGTCTCTCAGTAGAGTCTCTTACTGTGACAACCAATATAGGAGTAACAAAGATGTGGAAGAGCAAAAGATATAACCCACAGTACTCAAATTTTAAATAGGTCCTTTCAGTGGTAATACAGGATGTGTCTTCCCCGCTTTGGGTAACTTGATGGTTTTATCTGTAAAGGCTATAGTCTTGCTGTGAAATGCTATTTTAGTTCCTGCATGCATAGGAACATCTGTGAGGGGCAGCTGCGCATGTATATCCTGAGCCTGCTCTGGAAAGACCAATAGCATCATCAAGAAGCCATGCTCACAACCACGGTAAGTATTTCTATATTCCTGTTTCAATTAATCTAACGGCAGATCTGTTTATCTGCCTTGAGTAGATAAGGAAGTGAAACCATTTGAGTAGAAAATGACCATAAACCACAAGAGAAGATATTGTAAGAGTCATTGATAGCAACCCCAAAACTTTCAGAGTGTATTGCAAGAGTTGCACATGTACCAGGCCATGCATAGGTTCAATGTTATTTCTACCTGTACTAGCACAAGTAACAGACAAAAAGGAAGAGACATGCAAAGTTCAAAGTCTACGCTATCTGATAAGGCCTGTCAGAACGAAAACCAGGAGATATTGCCAGAATTAAATTATTTCCTTAGGACAAATCATGCATTCGGAATCAAGCAACATGGGCTGAACAGATAAAGCCCATTTGTACACCATAATAATGGATAGGCATATACTTTACCAAAATAGTAAATATATACACCCTCTACAAACACAGGGCAAAACCACAGACACGGCAGACAACACAACATCCTCTCTGCTGAGACTTGAACAGCAAGACACAAAGCAAAAAAAGCTAAAAAGCAACTGACTGATAGATATGCATATACTCTCTAAAAACTCTACACCTCTGAAAAAAAGGAGTCAAAGCTGTCTCCCCTCTTGCAAAAAGGGATTACGCTTGCTCCAACATGAAACCACCTTCAAAGACTAGCCAAGAATTTCTAAAATACTGAGGCATGAAAAAAAACCAAACCAAAACCAACATATAGCCCTCCCCAAACTATAAAAAGGATTTTTTTCAGGTAAATGGGTTAGTCAAAACAAACAACTCAAGCAGAGACTGAGCGTGTCGTATATGTGATGAGACAAATTTTAAGGGACTGCCATATTTAATATGCAAACAGGCTTCACTAATTATGGCAAATTTTCCTATCTTGATGGAGACAAAAGGGATGCTGTAATAGACATCCCTACAGGAGAGCTTTATGAACAAACAGGGCTGCATGTAGGAACTTGGAGCACTCGCTTCAGAAAAATGCCTGATAAGGACGGGAGCCTTCCCAGGTGAACTGTCTCCGTTCAGGTGCGTGGAGCAGTTACCAGGACAGTGCTACCACCCCTATAGTCTGACTGAACAGCTCTCACAGGTGGTCTCGGTCATCAGCGAAACCAGGCGGGAGGCCTTGCTGCCAGACTGGCACCGACACTGCTCTCTGCTTCGGGACAAATCACATCTACTCCAGACTCTACTCCTGTTTTACCGGTGCAGAGAGGTTTTATTTCCAGTAAGCAATAGTGTGGGACAGGCAGAATTCACCCTGCTTTTTATCCTTCATCTCTCCACAAGCAGCTGAGCTTAATGGTCCACACTTCCCTCTACTCTGCAGCAAGGGTTTAGGGAATTCTTTTATATTCAGCTCACGAAAACATATCCTTTCCAGTGATAGGTGATGAAGATATTTTTTTAAAACATATAGCTACTGCTTTTCCCAGCATATTGGAAAAAATAGTACAGCAGGGGAAAGGAGAAGTATTTACAGGTATTTGCTCAAGAAAAGCCAGCAAATTCACGGTGTTCAAGGTTCCTTTTCATGAGCTTACTGCAAACATTCATAGCAATTCAGTTCCATCTTCCAGAAGGTTCACAAACATGGATAACACTGCAGGTTCTTGTGCAAACATATATCCGTTAATGAAGATATGCTAAAAGACTAGCACAACTATTTGCATTGACAGCATTTGCAGAGGTAATGTAAAAGCTTCTTGTGGTTTGGGAATTCCCAAGGCAATATCAAAAAATGAGGGAAAAAAAAAAACAGAGCACACTGCAAGCAACCAATAGAGGTAAAGCAAATAACAAATATTCAAATCATGTACAAGTACCCTCCAGACTCAGCTATGCTCCCTCTAACCATTCACTGAACAAGATGAAAAGTTGGTTAAAAAAAATAAAATAAAATCAAAGAATGTTTGCATAATATTTGTAAACAGAAAGGATATATCTGCCAAACACATTTTCACTGCAGTTAGTTCACTGTTCTTAGCCAGATTCTTCATACTTCTGCCTACAAGAGCCTCTGCTTATTCTTTTTTGCTCAGCTCCACCCTGGATTCAGGTTTTTTCCAGGTGAATAGAAACAGGGCTGGGCTAACGGCATGGGGTCAGCGGATGCAGGATGGCACCGCTGATAATGGCCTTTAGCACTTCACTCCAGAGTTTGTGTATTCTACTTTTATTGACTTTTCACAAAATGTCACCGTAACACTATGCAACCAACAGCAAAAGGGATGAAGGACAGACAGCAGAGATTGTTGCTGGCTACCCAGGCCTTGACAGATGCTGCTGGGAGACCAGGAATCCTTTGCCTTCTGGGCTGGGGAGAAGGAGCACACGCCACCAGCAGAGCAGCCGGCTTAGCAAACGCTCATCCCCGCATCTGTCATGGTGGGCCAGCTCCCCTTCTACATTGCAGCTCCTAACTCTCTCTCCTCTTCCTGCAGACCTGGGGGATGGGAATGATTTAATTCAGGGTGCTTCTGCGTGGTTCAACTCACTGCCGCCACCACCACCACGCAGGCTGCCGACTGGCACGGCCGATGGAGCAGCAAAGCCTGGCACGAGAGCGGGAGGAGGAGAGGAGGGTTGGGAAGTGTTTTCACCCAGGTCTACCGCTGAAGCTAACACGTTGTGCAGCCTCATCCTGCAAGGCTGAGGCAGCTCAGGGTTCCTGAAGAAATCATCTTTTGTTACCAAGACATGCTTCTAGTAGGGACAGGGAATTTCTATTTGCTGGGAACAAGTGAAGTTCACTGAAGCTGTTGCTTGCTTATGACCTGCTGTCCATTGTAGTTCCTCTAACAGAAGCACCCATTTCTATCAACCATTCAAAAGTAAAGTCAGGGCCAAACCAATCATAGTATAACTTGAAATGAGGGGTCTTTTTCTTCAAAATTAAAAAAAAAAAAGCCAACTAAAAACTCTGTGGTTTTTATTTGCCTTTAAATTAAACCAAAAGCCGGCCACATTTGTTTAACCTCGGGCTTTGGTGGACTGACGTGCCTGAGCAGACCTTAACACTGCCAGGGCTGCAGATGCCGGGGTAACAGAAGAAGAAAAGTAGAAAGCTGTAGCCTGTTGCTAAGATCAGGCAGCTTCCAAGTCCTAACCATGACCACAACAGACATCCTGTTTGAAGGAGAAGCACATACGAAGGAGAGAGCAGCTGAGTTTATGCTTGATTCTTCACCAGCACTTCTAAATGCAAGGAAAAAAAGGAGGGTGGGGGAGGGATAGAGACAAAGAGGTCACAAGGAAAGCTCTGGGGAAATGTCATGTTATTCTTTAGCTGGCAAAGAACCACAAATATATACACCTACAGTGATTTATACTGTTAATCGCACATGCAGATAAAATGGATTACAAATACCAAGAATTTAAAACCGTGGTCAACAAAAACAATTTGCTCATAATCCTTAGGGAAGGGAACATAACTGTCTCTAAGAGTCTAATAGTGAAAGTATTTGCAAAAGGCAAGTACAATACTAAACACAGAAGCATAAAAATAAGAATAGGGTCTTGGGACGGAGCTGTGCATGCCGTAGGAGTTACCATCACCAGCCCCTGCTCTGGGACCAAGACAGGTACATAGAGAAAATGTCTGTTCTTCAAAACTTCTGGCTTCTGCCTGCACAGTCGACAAGGTCAGTCCAGAGGCAGTCAAACCTGATGACAAGGTTAACGACACTGAGAGCTGGTGTTGAAACAGCACCAGCAGGAACTATTTTAGCAGAAAATGCAGGTGGGAGAGAAAAGGAGTTCAGTTGAAGGAGCCCCTCGCCCCATGGCAATGAAGAAATGCTCCCTTTGTGCTTGGGTCAGCTGAACTCAAATATTCTTCTGCTACTCAACTAAAACTGTGTAAATATTTAAGCCAGATGAGATGCCGTTTCTTTTTTTTTTTTTTTTTAACTCCCCGTCCCTCCAGCCATGTGTGTACGCGCACCCCCCACCTTGGGTTATACAGATAACAGGTAAGACTCTCCTAGATATCTGCCAAAAAAAGAAGTTAGTGGTGTTTACTGTTACCTGAGCTTGGGATTTCTCATAGCTTAAACAGATAACCAGCTTTCCTGCTTCCCTTCATCTTTTAACTGTACTTAATTTTACGAGGTACAAAAACATTTACGTTTAGAGGAGAAAAAAGCAAAACTCATTAGACAAACGTAAGTAGCAACAACTGTCCCCAGCCAGCATAGCCCATCCAGTTGGAAAAAGCGTAGGGACGGGACCCTGGCCGTACCAGAGCGGGGAGTTTGCCGAATCGCACATGGTGAGCTGTACACAAGCTACAAATAACTCCAGTGTGCCGGGTCCCCGGGGCCCGCAGCTGCGGCCGCTGCCCCCGGCTCACGCATGCCCGGCGCCCTGCCAGGAACTCCCCCACGCACAACAGACCTCGCCAGCACCCGTGGATGCGCGC
Organism: Gavia stellata; assembly: GCF_030936135.1. Taxonomy (NCBI): domain Eukaryota; kingdom Metazoa; phylum Chordata; class Aves; order Gaviiformes; family Gaviidae; genus Gavia; species Gavia stellata. The sequence continues at coordinate 13,876,003 of NC_082595.1, forward strand.
TGAGGATGATTCACTCCTAAAGCCAAAAGCATCGCACGATTAAACAAGCAAGCCCATTTAACTCATCATTAAAATGCATGCTTGTGAAACAGGACTCGGGCAGAATGAGCACTAACCTGAACACTCAGCCAGCGATGCTGCGCTGGCCTGATTACTTCTGCATGCCACCTTCTTGCCCTTAATTTTGGCTCTCTGGAAGGTCCCCATGCTGCACCTATCACTAGGTTATTAGCAAGCTCACTAAGCCAGACACATCCCGTCCACATCGCAAAACCAAACCAGATCTGAAAAGGGCTAAGGAGACAACCAAATCCTTCTACCACTATTAAAGTATCAACAGTCTTTATACAGCTTTAGGCCACAGCTACAATGGGAAAATAGCTTTATTTTTATTAGCTGTGTTTTATAACTAGCAAAATTTTGAATATATATTATACCTTTTCTCAAAAGGGACTAATCATAAGTTTTTAAAAATGCATATGTATACACTCAGTGTTTTAAATTTTATTTTAGATAGACAGACTGAACTTTTTTAACCAGCGTTAATCAAGCATGCCAGCTGACATATTTTAATAACGCTCTGTTTTCATGGTCTAAACATGACCTGCAGGAGAACATGTCTTTAACATGCTTTCTGATGGTGGTTAAGCCCTGGCTGAGATCAAATCTGCGTTAGACAAAAGATTGTTCCAGGAACTCAGGGAACTTCTGTTCTACCACCAAAGCCCTTCATTACTGCAGAGTAGGTGGGTCACTGCATTTGGGTTTTGCTCTTTCTCTTGTAACAATGCTGTAGTTACAAAGGTGGTTCAACAGGTTCTTCTAATATCACAACTCATTCCTACTACCCACCCACTTTTTTAGCAAGGTTTTCATATGCTAAGTGACAGCAAACCAGATATAATCATCCTACCAGTGTATCCCCGCTTCTTCCTATATGACAGGCATTGTCATAAAACATTGTCCTTGTGAGGAGCAGGAATGCTGGGCTCAGCAGACTGTGCTACCAGACTTTCTTTTTTGCTTTTATTTCTAAAACACATGCTTTGTTTCCCTTCCAGACAGAGATCTCAATGTGCAATGGGCCTGTGTGCATTTTTCATGCTTATTTCTCATGCTAATTTGCGGACTGGTCAGCAGCAGCTGCTCATACAGACACAGGTCATTTCCCCGCCTGTGGCCCGCAGTCTCCGTGCTGTTCCTCATTACAGCAATGAAGGCATGCGTTTATGTCTCCAGGTAGCTGCTAAACCTGCATCTCTTAGTGAGGGCTCTGATTCATGCAGGGAAAGGGCTTACCCTGCAGCTTCTGCAGTAGTTCCCCAGGTTTCCCTCCCACACCTATACCAGAGATTTTTCACCTTTCCTGCCGGGACAGCTCTGCAGCTCATGAAACAACAGCTGATCTGCCATGGTTCACAGCGCAGCGTATGACAGCAAACCATTAATGGCAAAGGTACAGCGTCACAGTCCTTGCCCCAAGCTAAGCTGTCCCCCATTTCTCCATCTAACCCCTCCAGTATGTGCCGCTTCTTCCAGGAGAGTGGTTACAAAGGGTTACTGCAGCTAAAACCTCCTGACTTGGAAGATATAAATATCACAGCTGCAAAACATCATACCTATGTTCTTTTGACTAAGGAGCCAAGATACAAATCTCTCTTGAATTGGGTCACCTGGACACTTAGATCTCTGTGGGCAGAATGCTGTTATGTGCTGTGGAAGAGATACAGCAGGCATATGAATTCTCAGTCTTTGCTGACCCCAGGCAGTTAGCCAAAATTGTTTCCATTAAGTGGAAAAATTGATGACAGAGTCTGTTCCTTCATTGATGCAATAATGTTCCTGTAAAAAAAAAAAATAATGCAAAGTCCTACTTTTTTTGAACAAAGACTCGAGAGATAGTTACTTTGCCAAGCTTCAAGCCTCATGCAGTGAGTATTTAACACAAAAAAAAACCTTCTCATTTTTTTCTTCCTTTAAGGCCATTTAAACAGGCTTCAATAGCTATGTCTGGCTGGCATTTACAGTTTCTCTCTAGCTCGGTTTCCCTGAGCAAAATCCCACACAGTGTTACCCCTGCCCCCCACCCAAGCCCTCCTTGGTTGTTCCTACCCATATTTTAAAAGAAAGGTGGTTGTTACTCATCTGGCTAGAAGCCAGTCTACAAAAACATGCCACGTTTCATCCTGCTTTCCTTTTCTGGTCTCTAAGGTCAGTATCCCTACCCGCTTTGTCCTGGCTGTGAGGAAGCGCAGTGTTTTCTAGCAGTGCACTGGGACGGTCACCCCTGAGTAGCCAGAAATGACAAAGCAAGCTCCACAGGACCATGAGGTTAAAATGTGCAAATACCAGCAGCACGAGCAGATCGACCCTGCTAGCTCCTTTCAAGCTTTGAAGAATTCAGACACCAAGCAGGAAAGCAAATTTGTCATCCTATGCCATGGGAAACGGCTGTTGGCCAGTTGGGACCATCCTCCTCTCTTAGTTTTCAAAACGCAGACCGAGATCAAGAAAGTCATGGGAAAAGAGAAGATCAGGTTTTTCCTGCTGAAACCCAGTGACAAGCTTCGCTGGCCACCACGCAGGGCTGAGCTCTCAAAATACCTGACAGTCTGGTTACGTACGTCCAGCGCTGGGTGACCTGGAGATCCCGCCACCCAAATGCCTAGTTCAGCATCAGGTACTGCTGTAGGTACCATTGTACAAGATTTTCTCGACTTTCTTTGTAGACTTTTCCCTTCAGGTTACTCTTGCTCAACTATCCTCTCCTTATAATTGACTTGTGTAACCTATTTTTTCCCCTTGTGGGAAAAGCCAGCATTTCTGTTTAAAAAAAAAAAATTAAAGAAAAAAATCAAACACCGCTAATTAACAAATCCATTCTGAAAAAGAGCAAAAGCTAAACAGAAATTGAAATTACCAGCCAATCAAAATTTTAAAACAGACTGAATAATATCAAAGACAAAACTGAAGTAATTTCAAACCTTCAAAGGTAGACTGTAATGTTATAGAAATGGTTTTCAATCGCTCCTCCTAAATAAGTTTTATTTGAAATTAACACCTTTTTGCAAAGAGCTGGATGAATCAGCATTTTCCATTGGAAAAACCTTCCACCTGAAGATTTCCAGCTCGTTCTACGGCTTTCACTGAGCTCGACTTTCTTGCCTTTCCTGTACCATGTTTATTTTAGCATCGTTACATCATATTTTGTCTCACTCTCGCAGTTCTCCTTTCTGTTTCTTCCCAGCTTGACAGGGCCAATATTTAAATAAGGCTTAGCCAATGTAAAAGTGAAGGGCTACTAGAAGCAGTAGACAGCGAGGCACAGGGCTCAACACATTCCCCAGTTACATGGGTGTAAATCCCCTAAGAAGAGAGGAATGGCTACAACTCTCCTACTTAAATCATTCACCTTCTGCTGCTGACTGAACACGCGGTTTGATTATTTTACTAAAAACTCTCTCCTCTGAATTAATTTTATATATTGATCACAGGAGTTGAATAGTACTTTATATTTATGTTACACTGAGTACCAGCTAGAATATTGTTTGATACCATATAGCTGTTTTACAAAGTAAAACGTAGGTAGATTGAAGTACTACAGTATCCTAGAGGAAGGAAGACAAGGGGAAAAGTAAAGCAGGGAGGGATGAAAGAGGAGTGATGGCAATTTAGAAAACAAGCAGGTCTCGTGTACGATGGGCCAGTACCTTCTTCACATAATTATGGATGTTCTCATTCATCTGCTTGAACACAAATGAGCTTCTGTTTCTTTCTAGGATCCTGCTAAGACCTTGAGGTGTGTTGATTCCTCGTGGCAATAAGATCCCCAGCTTCGTTACGTATTATAACTTGGAATCAACAGTAGTCAGCCCTGAGCAAGCTAAGGTCAAACTCAGCTCTGCCAAGTGCTGTTAAGTCAGAAGTATCAGGCACAAGCAAGGGAGAATGACAACCCTGGAGATCACTTTCTTCAAACGTACTGCCGCTTAGGCGGGAAAGGGAATTTCTGTGGCAGGCAGAATACAGTAATTGCCCTGTAATAATTACACTGCAAGATTTTTGGCACGATACATAAGATAAGAAAGTGACACGATCTCTGTCTTGCAGAAATTCTGATCCTGATCTGTGATTTCACAAGGTGCTTTATGATGGCAGCTCCCTGTGCAAAATAACCACAGGTAACATCATGGTTTTGTCACTTTCAAAGAAGTAGTAACAAAGACTGATCAGTCCTCTGGCTTGTTCTCTAACAACTTCCATGGTAAATTCATCTGAATAACATGCTGCTGAAGCAGTCTTACGTTTAGGAGCATTGTAAAAAAAAAAAAAAAAAAAAAAAAAAAAAAAAAGAAAAGGGGCAGGGAAGGGTGTCCCTTGCGTTCCCAGATCTAACAAGACCATTATTGGCCAAATGCAACTGTGGAGATCTAGAGAGACTTGACATCAACAGATGCAAAAGGATCAACACAGCACATCAAAATTAAAGTTAAATATGTTTCACAATTTCCAGTTAACAGCAGGGAACGTGAACCGTCATAGAGATCATATAGATCTGTAATTTGGCAGGAAAAGACAGTCTCTGGAAGCTGAAACAATAATAATATTCAGACCAAAAGAGGGCAACAAGTTCTGAACTGAAAAAAAAGTATCCGTAGAATAACTTCGCTTGGAGTGGGATAGCATTCCAACACCTGAGCTTCCTTACCAAGGCTGATGTCTTTATAATTGCGAAAGGCATCATCCTCCTCTTATAGAAATAGTCGAGTCCCTTTGGCCTGCGTGATGCAGCAGTTCACAGCAGGATGTGGTTACAGTCCATGACATCCCCGTTTGTGATATGAGTGATAAATGTTCCCAGCAGAAATTAATCACAGTATCAGGGCTAGCACTCCTAGTGGTCTCCTCCTTGCCAGAAGCTCTTTAGCAAATACAAGTATTCATTATTTAAAATTGATGTTTCAGAAAAAAAAAAAAAAAAGGCAAAACCCAACAAAAAACAACCTGCATTTTGCAAAAGCAAGAAAGGGAAAAAAGCCAGCTGATGAGTATTAAATATGGTCAGAATAGCTTTCCAAAAGTCTGTTTTGATAAAACCACAATTCCTTCTTGAAATTCAATTAATGCTAGGGAAAGCCCCACAGGAAAAAGTATTTAAAACTTAATTGAGAAAACTTAAGAAATGTCATTTAAAATCCCATTATATGACCTTTCACGTTTCTTATTCCTATACTATTGCCTACAGTATGAGCACAGAATAGCTGAATTACTTTGGGGTGTTTTTTGTTTGTTTGTTAGAAATCCCCTTATGGCTTCAGTTCGTCTATCGATTGAAATAACATTCCTGTTCTAAGTAAAAATAGCATGTGTTTGGCACTGAAACACTTTGACACTATTTTGAACATCTAACAGACAAAAATTCAGAAATTAAAACTTTGGGGAAATGAAGGTAAGTGAGGAACTCCCAAAACCGTAATTTTCATTTCAAGTGCAGATCAGGAACAAATTTCGAAGTGGCATGATACTCCACAAAACTGGTATTATAGGTTTGACTGGCTGTACATGACAGGTTTGGTTGGGGATTTTTTTGGGGTGTTGGGGGGGGGGTGTGGTTGGTGGGATTTTTTGGGGTTTTGTTGTTGGTGTTTTTTTTAATTTTTAGGAAAAACTGCCCATAGCAAAGAAAAATAACATCATTTCCTGCTTGATTGGGCTTGAAGAAAGATTTGCTCCAGTAATGGGCCGTCCATCCCCACTTAGACTCAGGAAGATTGTTTGGCTTCTACCTCCTACAGAAAAGTCATCTTTCAGGTCCTATATTTGTGAATTAGCAAGAGAAATAGTTCCTGGCCAAAGAACTCCTTTTTTATCTTGCCCTCTGTGACCCAATCAAAGACCTTTTGTTGAAATAATGTTGAGTGAACTGGCAGACTCAGAAAATTCAGACACATCTCTTGTGTATGCCCAGGAATTCAAATCTGGTTACTGTCCGACCACAACCACAACCACATAAACACAACTTTCCACTTGAGGGTATGCATGTGCTCAGCTCTCCCTTTTTACCTTACTGTGCATGTTGGCAAGATGCTGGGGAGACATAATTGCAGATAAAAGCACCAGCCTCACTATTAAAAAGGGCTTTGCTGCAATGAAATATTGCTCATTACGTGGAGGTGGGAAGTGCATGAAGACTGCTCTTGAGAGGAGAAACAAGAAATCCAGATATCTGTGAGCAAAGAGGAAATAAAAAGATAGGTGGGTCATCCTCATAAGCATTTATTTTCATGTTCTGCACCTCAGAATTACTGAAGGGTGTGAAATAAGTAAAGTTTCTTTAATCTATACTGTCCTAGATGATGGCCCTCCCAGTACGTGGATTGCTACAGAGGTGGCAAGAACCTTAGACCACTCTACTACATATATTGTGTCTAATTACACACAAAAATGGAGTGGGTGACAAAGCAAACAGATTTTTCTTTTTTTTGTAATCTCCTGGAATATTAAAACATAGCCATAATTAAAAAAATGTCTATGTAAGGGGACTTTTTCTGTGTGTGTCTGCACGCACGCCTTCCCTTAAATCTCCTACAGACATGTTTATAGAAGGAAGGATAAATATTTTTCCATAGCTTCATGGAAAATTACTATGAGAAACCTTGGAGGAACACAGCTGTGGGGTCCTTCATTACCTCAGCATAAGCAGAGCCTTCTACGCACTGATATTTCATTGTGCTTTGCTGGGTATGGGCTCCCGGTTGTATGCTCAGCCCTTCTGAAACACCACACCAAAAGGATCAATATTTTTCAATCCAGTTAGTATTTTAGAGGGAGCCACCAAGGGGGAGGATTACTTGCTGACCCAACACACTGCATACTGTTTCCTAAACCTATACCCAATTTTATACCATGAGAAAAGGGGTCGGGGAGATGCCATCTCTCAGATAATGCCCAAGCTAATACCTAAACACACAGAGCCCTTCGACAACCTCTTTCAACTCCAGAAACGTAACAACATCCTAGAAATTCACTTCCCTGTGCTCCACGTTCCAAGTTTAGGCAGATATTTTTGTCTTACACCTTGTCCCAAACTGCAAAAATAACAGCTTCCTCCTCAAAGGTGACTGCATTTTTGCAACACATTAAAAACTGGTTTGCTGCTTCTCAGTAAACCCACTAAAGGTGCCAGGGAGCCTCTGCAATGAAGGATTCTTTATAGAAATAAAAAAAAATTCCTATAAACAAAGCCATGCAGTAGAAAAAAAGCAACAATATAACACATAGAAACTGGACAGTTTTCACTGCCTTTGATCCTTCAGATGAGACTGACCAATATTGGCATGAAGCTGATGGGCAAGCTGTAGAAATAAGGAAACAGGAAAAAATAAAACAAAATCAGGATAAGAAAATATTTATTATTAAGGGCTTGCTGCCTACTGAACAGTTGCTAACACAGATAAAAACACCCTTCACACTAAAAAACACTCGAACCACTGTTTCTTCATACTGTTTCTCTCAGTGCACATGTCCAAATAGCTGACTGAATAATTAGGAGGATAGTGGAGTTTATATATTAAAAAATTTATAGTGTGAATATTTTCATTCTGTATAAATATTGGTTTAAATGGAAAATCGGAAGCTTGGATATACATGACAGGCTAGCAATTTTAGGAGTGAATAAGACCTTGATATCTACCTATAGCCTTCTTTAGCATCTTTGTATGTGTTCACTGATACAGTAGTTCCCTTCACTGTACTACTGCATCTTAACTCTGCATCATATTTCCAGTTCACTAATCTTCCAGTTCTGAGCTGTCCTATTGACAGTCACCTGCTGAATTTGAGAGATGGATGCTAACAAATAGAGAACTTTTTTTCACCGATTTCAAATTAACTGGAGAACTGGAAAACCTGAAGCTCCCTTTCGTGGTGCGGTTGACACACCTAAGGGACAGGATGCCATCCCGAGGGACCTGGACAGGCTCGAGAAGTGGGCCCATGGGAACCTCATGAGGTTCAACAAGGCCAAGCGCAAGGTCCTGCACCTGGGTCAGGGCAACCCCCAGTATCAATACAGGCTGGGGGATGAAGGGATTGACAGCAGCCCTGTGGGGAAGGACTTAGGGATACTGGTGGATGAAAAGTGGGACATGAGCCAGCAATGTGCGCTCGCAGCCCAGAAAGCCAGCCGTGTCCCGGGCTGCATCAAAAGAAACGTGGCCAGCAGGTTGAGGGAGGTGATTCCGCCCCTCTACTTCGCTCTGGTGAGACCCTACCTGGAGTACTGTGTCCAGCTCTGGAGTCCTCAGTACAGGAAAGACATGGACCTGTCGGAGCAGGTCAAGAGGAGGGCCACAAAAATGATCAGAGGGATGGAACACCTCTCCTATGAAGAAAGGCTGAGAGAGTTGGAGTTGTTCAGCCTGGAGAAGAGAAGGCTCCGGGGAGACCTTATTGCAGCCTTTCAGTACCTAAAGGGGGCTTATAAGAAGATGGAGGCAAATGTAGGGCCTGTTGCAATAGTACAAGGGGTAATGGTTTTAAACTAAAAGAGGGTAGATTCAGACTAGATATAAGGAAGACATTTTTTACGATGAGGGTGGTGAAACACTGGAACAGGTTGCCCAGAGAGGTGGTAGATGCCCCATCCCTGGAGACATTCAAGGTCATGTTCGACAGGTCTCTGAGCAACCTGATCTAGTTGAAGATGTCCCTGTTCACTGCAAGGGGGTTGGACTAGACCTTTAAAGGTCCCTTCCAACCCAAACTATTGTATGATTCTTTCTCCTCCTGGGTGACTGCCTAAAATTCTTATGAACTCTACCTAAGTTAAATATGTGCGAGGTCAGAGGGAAGAAGCTGGTGACACCCTGTATATACTGATTTTTTTTTTCTTTGGGACTTTCAAGATGCTCAGTTTCAAAAGCCGCTTCTTGAAAAAGAAGTTTATAATACTCCTTTCATTCCTTCCCTTTTTAGCTTCTTAAAAGGGAGACATGAAAAAACAATAAATCAGAAATGTAAAACCACAAAAAGTTATCTGTATTATTTTTTCAATTCAATCATTAAAAGTTTTCTAAAAAAGTAAGCATTCCTTTGCAAAAACAAATGTTCTGGTTTTCAAAAATATCATTTCTGAAAAGAACAAAATTTCCACTGACCAAAATTCATTGCAAGAAAAGGAAGCAGGGCTGGCCAATTGCCCTCCCACCCACCGCCCAAATGCCAAGATATTTGTGGAAAAAATATCTTGGCCCTAAAAGGCACAATCCATTAAGTCAACAAGGTTCTGCTGACTTTAGTGGAGTTTGGACTAGATCCTACATGAGAAAAGGACAGTAATTAAGCACACAGCTGGTCAGACATGTCTCTCACAAACATAGCCAAGTTCAGTGATTTGGTTTACCCATTTGAAAGCAACACACTTGATATGTCAGCCTAAGAGTAGCTGTACAGCAAGCTGCTGCCTTTCCAGCCTTCCCTTCCCACCCCATAACCTCTTGAGGTCCTTCCATCTCACAGTTGCTCCGGACCTCCCCTGGGGACATGCCTGCACCACCTGTCCCATTCCCCAACAGTTCCCATGCCACAGGCACCCCACTCTCCCCCCTACTCCCAGCAGGAGCTGTGCAAACCTTCCTCCTCTTCCCACCCCCATGGCAGGCAACTCTTTCACTGTGCTTCACGCTGCAAAGGCCATGTGCAAAGGGGGCTGGAAAAGCCGCTGGCACCGCTCTGAGAGAAACCACAGTCTGACCTAGGGAAAGCAGCAAAGATGCTTGAGGCTGCAGCCATGTGGTGCAGGTGTGGGGACCCCACCTGGCCCCTATGTTTTCCCCTCCTGGGCAGGTCTTCTGACTCTGCCCCAGATCAGAAGTGCACCAGATGTGACTGAAATTTTGGCACCAGCGAGATGAGGCCATCAGACCTAACCACCAAGCATACACGTGCTGACACAGCAGCAGCAAAGGAGGCCCTCGGTTGCACTGGGCCAGCAGATGTAGCTATGAGCTTCTGCTTCCTCCTCCTCCTCGCCTGCACGCAGCAGCCTGTGACTGCGGACCTACCGCTGAATTTCCTCAGCTTCTGTTGCTCTAAGCCTGGGTCACGGTGCTTCATGCTATCGTTCCCTCTTTTCCCTTCCTTCGCGTACAAATAGCAGGCAGCATTAAAATGATAAGATTGTCAGAGCGAAGGAAAAAAAAAATGTTTCCCCTAGAGCCTCCCGTTTCAAGCCTGTAATTGAGAAAAGCAAATACATATTACATTACTGTGATTAGTACTGAGTGAAACAAGCTCCCATCTTCTGTTTCATCTAAGTCTTTTCATGGAAGACTGAAGATAAGCCATTTTCTGCCTGCAGAATAGGCACAGGCAGGTTTTTTTCTATATGCAACTAGTCAGTACACACCTTAACAGGAGGTCAAATTAATAGATTAAAAGAAAAAAAAAAAAGAAAAATGCTGACGCTACTTATCTTTGCAGCGGAGCTGTGCTGAGTGCTCCTGAACCTTTTTACTAACAGCACTGTAAGGCAGTGAGATAGAAATCCTGCCCCTTCCCCTGGCAGAGCCTGGGTTAGAGGAGCTCTTCTGTCACAGACGTTGGGTCGCCTCGAGCACTTTGATGATCTGGAGCTATAGCTACAGTAACTAAGCAAGTGTTTAAGGCCTGGACTCTGCTAACGAGCTCATTGCCGTAATTTATTACCAGCGCAGTCCTATTATAGGCATCAATGGCAGAAGCTGTTGCTTGTTTGAGGCCCCAGTGCTTTCTTTGTTAAATGACAGGGTTGCAAAAAAACCGAAACAAACCGAACACCACAAGTCTTCCCTTTTCGATAGGTGTTGACATACATTCACACACCAAACGCTCACTAACCAGTGGTTTAAAATGTTACCCATTTTCTGGTTCCCCTTCCTTCCCCCTGTTTGTTACTGCCCTTGCAGCAGAGCCGGGAAACCAAGTATGTGTTCATGCCTGCATTGCTTCCAAGTCTGGCAGCCCAGCTTAAATCCACCTTCTATAGACATTCGAGGCCAGCTACGTAAACCGAGCATTTAACTTTGATATGTTTATGGGGACCTTTCCGACCATTTGGCTGCTTGTTTTATTGTCTTTTGCATATGCAAAGGCAAGTCCAGCCCCCATGTCTCCTTCAGTGAAACCACCAGGAACATCTGTGAGCAGATCCCCTAATTCTCCTTGTAGGACAAAGGGAATTATTTCCACAAACATCTTAAAATTAAAGGAATGGCTTTCCACCTCTCTGGCTTGTGGGATCTAAAGTGGCTCAAAAATCACCTACATGAATTTATTTATTTACTGGCAAAACCAGCCATCTGAACTGGCAATCTTTGCCAACCTTTTTTTTTTTTAATCTTTGAAAGTCTTGTTTTCCTAACTGAACAAAAAAAATACCCAATGTATTTAGTTGCGTTACCCACTGAGCATACAATTTTTGTCTGTCAGGATTTTTTCTTTTTCTCTGTGGCTAAGGAAAAAATGGAAAAATATACAGCAAAGAAACTATAAAAGGTATTCCATAAAAATAAGAGATAATTAGCAAGTTTAATTTGTGCATAGAAGTAGATTTCTTCCTGGCACTGCAGATGTGCAGCTCAAGTCTATGCTCTATGGTATTCAGAGAAGGGAAAATGCTGAGCATGCCACAGACTTTACTGTTTAATTAGGTTGTGGTTGCCACTGCAGCTGAGCTTGGTCTAACAGCTACTGTTGACTAAAGGGGCAACTCTCCCTTCTCGCCACTCCTACTGCCTCTTTGCACAGGCTCCCCTGCTTACCAACCTCCCAGAGCCAGCTCAGCTCACTAAACCTAGCAGGGAAAAAAACCAAAAACAAACAAAAAAAAACCCCAACACCCACCAAAAAACCAACAAACTCAGCCCCCCCAAAAACTAATATTTTTTCTGCTCATCAAGTGAACTGAACCAGCGGATCAGACAGGTGCTACTCCCTGTGCAAGAAGGAGGCAGGACCACAACTGCAGGGTGGGAGGGAAGAGAGGGGACAGCCCTTTCAGTGGCAAGAAGCTGCTGGACTGACACAGCTGTATCACCGCTGAGAAACCCTCTGGCAGAATCTGCTGACGAAGGCGGCCTGAGCCACTGTTGCTTGCCCAGAAGCAGTTGAGATGCACACACTCATCTTATTCCACCTCCAGCTTTACCAGCTTGCAATCTCCAGTGGAAAAGCAGCAAGAGACAGCTGGGACAGCAACTTCTTCCACTCCCCCATGACGTTTCTTGGCATACTCTTTGTCCCAGCCGTACCAAGGGATGCGTGTCAGGCTTGCTAAATCCATCATGTCAACGGAGAGAACCCAGGCTGCAGACATGCACTGTGATTTATCATTTCTGTGCAACTTAAAAGTACTTGGAGAAAGTCTTCAGAGCAAAAGGGGAGAAAAAAAAACAAAACAAAAACACCCCCCCACAGTTGGCTCCTCGCAATATTTTTACCACTGTTTGCCAGAGGAAGAGGTTATGGTTGTGTGGTGTACCCGTCGCACGGGGCCAAGCAGCAGTGCAGGAGCAGCAAGCGACGCTCACAACTCAAGGGGGGCTTGTCAAGGGAAGCCCTCGCATGGGAGGACCAGGACAAACATCTGCAAGAAGCCCTGAGCCAGAAACACCACAGCAAGCACCTTCCAGTGTAGAGTTTCTCCTGCCTTTTTTTTTTTTTGGGGGGGGGGCGGGGGGGAAGTCAGCCTCAGCACTGAGTGAAATTAAAAAGCTGCCAGCAACACACACATCTGTGAGGGGAAAGGATGCCTATTTTTTTTTTTTTCTTAAATACTAAAAACCAGGTACTTGGCCCCAAAGTGGACTTCAGGACCATTGTTAAGCACCGTGCCTCTGGGACCATTGCACAAAGAGCATCCAGCACCCCAGTTTGTAGCTGCCGCACGCAGGCAGCTCTGGCTGATACTGGCACTCTCTGTAACAAACAAGGGCAGAGGGCAGGTGGGCATTTTCTATGTGCCATTTCACTTGATGTCAATGAAGCGCACCCTGAAGATACCCGATTACTCCCTTTCCTTTAGAAGGTGCCCTGGACTTCATCTTTTCTGCTAATACATAGCCAATGATACCTTCTCCGATTCATAAAATAAAAGGGTGGTTGAAGCACCACATAGAAATGGGAAGTGCAAGATCAGATATTTCAGTCCTCTGTCTCCTACCCCCAGGGACATACCCCAGTGCTCAGGTTGGAGCCTGTTTGAAGGGAGAGAAAAGATTTCTATGCCTTTCCTTCCTTATTAAGCCATTGTGCCTTGCATAAGACAACATTCACTGGGTCATGGAAAGAGAGCAAGACTGAGCCATGCTACCTGCCCTCATGGCTAAGGTATGCAGGGAGAAGAGTTTCTGTCTCCTTTCCAAGCAATCCTGCAGAAGCATCCTCTGGGTTGGAAGCAGGACCCAAAATCTTTCCCCTTAGAAATCAGATTAGATGACAAATTGGGGCAAATGCTGTGGACATTGAGTAGTCTTGTAAAGGGGGCATTGCTGCTTCTCCCTCCAGCTGTGTTTTAAATGCAGTAGCTGCTGAAGTGCTGCGTGCAGAGTTACAGCACATCGCAGGCAAGGCCACCCACCACAGGGGCCAGGGGTCCACACCTACACCAGGCACCCAGCTGTTTTACCCCACTGAGACCAAGGAACATCTAGGCAGAAACGCACATGCAGAGGAGAGCTCCCGGTGCCTGGGGAGCCGAGGAGTTTAGGCATCAGGCAAGCAGAAATTTTCACAATTACAGTTTTAGCTCCCATCCAGAGTTTCTTCTAGCTCTGGCCCAGTCTCCCTAGAGCTGCCTCACCAGCTGTTTTTCCCCAGGTATCTTTTGCACATCGAGGAAAGACACTGTGTTATCTCTCAACAAAACCTAACATATTCTAATAGCCTAGCAGCTGGCCCTGGGACATAATCTATGGGACTCCGGTTGCTTATGGCCTAGTTTATGGTCAGCTTCCCAGAAACATTTGCATGCTTGGGTAAAGTTGAGTACAACAATTAATCTTCAGTTCAGTTAGCCAGAGGCAAACGAAATGAAAGGCAAAAAAGGCTCCAGGACAGTCAGCAAAACCAGTATGATTTTTTGAAATATCATGTATTTAATATTCTCCATAATGATTTAATTAAATATGTAAAACAAGAAAGAGCATATTCATTATCAGAAAAAAAAAACCCAACTCTCATTTAACTGTAGCCAATGCTTCAGAGCTCAGAAGAACTTTCTGGATGGTCTTTATCTGGTTAGAAACTATTTTCCTAGCTATAGCTTATTTCCCATTTCACTGAAGTCCTTTGCTTTCTAAATAACCTTTCTGGATTTCAGAAGGGAAAATGACAGATGACTGACCAAGATTAAAGGTCTGAAGGTTTTTGCTCATTGAAAGCTGCCTCTCATTTTCCCAGGAATAAGTGAACTCAGTTAAATTTCCAAAGACTGGTCCTTCCTGCCAGCAAAAAGAAGCCGTTTGCCAGGCTGTCTTTGGAACATCAGCAACACCACCATGATCAAACATTTGGGAAGGAAATTGGCCCATATATAAAGGATTTGGCCAGGACACAGAGAGCTTGTCTTTGCAAACGGCTGCTCTCCTCTTTACGATAGCAGTAAGGTGCGAAGCAGATACAGAGGAGTTCACAGCTCCATGAAGCGTGATGGTTCTCACACCTACCAGATCTGATGCTAACACTACATGCATCTATTACCAGATTTTCAACTGTATAGTAGTAACAGGGAAGTCATAATAGTAAGACAGAGGGGAAACTGTCCTTACATTTTCTGAAGCTGTTTGGAATATAAACCCTGTCACACTGTTACAGAAAAATACCGTACTGAATAACTTCACCACTGTACGGTGAAAACTACGTTCTCTAGTGCAGTATATAAGCCAAATGTCTTCTATCAGAGTAGCAACTAGGAAACTTTTATACTTGTTTAACAGTAGTATTAAGCCTGGGGCTCCCACGATACAAAAAAAATGTGACTTTTTGAAACACGGTTGTTGACATTTTCCCCTGAAAGACACAAAGGGACAGATTTTCATGTGCCACTAAGTGTGTAGCTCCTGCACAAAGCTACACCAATTTATACCAAACAAGAATATATCCCAGTGTCTCCAGATCTGTCCAGATTAGCAAGGTACATAATTTTTTGAAAGGAATTAAATGATATTACCATAAAAGTGAGAAAATTCTCTCATAGTGCAACCAACAACTTTCCTAACAATTAAAACATTGCAAGCTTTTCCCTTTCTTCCTTTTCAAACTAAAAATATCACTTGACACACTTTTTGCCGTGACAAACATCTTCAGATGTGTTTTACTGCACCGCCATTCTGCCTCTTTACTGCCTTTTTCTTTGAAGGGATGAGCCCTGCACTTATTAAAGCCCACGATCAGATTGCCATTAACTGCAGTAGAATTTAGGCCAGATCTTTCTCAGCCTAGATTACCCACTAGTCTCTTGGGAGTCCTCAGATCTTGTACAAAAATCACACAAATTGGAAGAAATTGCAGATGTCTTAGGTAAGTATGAAGGCAGGTTACATGGAAACTATCTATGCCCATGTGCGAATTTAAGTAATGGTGATACTTAAGTCTAGCATGCATGAAAATTTTAAAACAACAAGACTATAGTGATGATAAGTTATGTCCAACACACCGTGAATTATGTTGCTTAATTTCACCATAGTCTGTCTTTCTGTTAGACTTCCCCAGAGCCCCTTTGGCGAATCGGTCACCAGCTACAGCCATTAAGCTGATGGGTGCAAAAACCATCTCCTATTCAGGAGCAGTGTAAAAAAAAAAAAAGTATTGAAGCTACTTTATGAGATAGATAACCAAAACCAGAGAAGTCACCACCCAAAACACAAGCCACATGCAGGGCTGGAGTGGGAGCAGAGCTGTGCTCTGGTGTCTCGGGGGGTTTGAGAGTTATTGCTTGGGGCTGCATGCGTGTAAGAGATAAGCAGCAAAAAATACCACACAAGGACAGAAAGAAGGCAGCAACGACACATCAGATACAGCCGGAAAGGCATGTCCAGGAATACTGAGATGGAAGCAATGTTTCTGCTAGAAGTGGGCAGGAACTGTGAGAAAAGTCACTTTGCCTGAACACAGTGGTGCTTACACAGCAGGAAAAACTGGACTTTATGTACATCCTCTATGAAAATAATCAGACCTCAAAAGATACTTGACTAAGTCATCAACAGACACAACCCACAGAAGCCCCAATACTAGTTAAACAGAAAGTGTGACAACATTTTTTTTTTTTTTCCCCAAATCAGCTTTGTGGCTCCAATAACCATGAACCTTGGTTGAGAAAGAGTAGAGTCCAGGCTGGCAAGGACAGTTGGGTTAGATTTTGGTTGGCAGCTTCATGGCTATCTTTATTCTCCAGACTCTTGAAAAGCGTTTCCAAAAGTCTACATGGTTACATTTGTCCGTCATCACAGCCACAGACCAGCCTGGCGCACACAAGTCTGGGCACCAGTACCTAATTCCTCTGTAGATCAAGTTAGAAGAAACCTTCCTCACGGAAGGATGCTTTTAATGAGATTTCCTCGTATAACCCAGTGCCTACAGGGAAACAGGAGCCAAGGCAGCACAAATAAGACCATCACCCAGAAAGATATTTCACAAAGAGTCTTTGCCTAGGGACTGGGGTAATGATGACAGGCCAGAAAGAGTTGCCAGAATTAGGGCAAAGTGGCTCTTGCCAGGAACTGAGGTTCCCATGAGCAGTACTTCCTTTCAGCAACACCCAGGATAGCAATTTGCAAATTCAGAGCAGCTTCATCGCCACAAGGACCCAGAGAAAGTGAGAAGCCATAGGCAGAAGCCAGGCTCACCCAGAGCCATACACAGTCTCTGGTGTGCCCTTTGCCCGCCTGCACCCATATGAGCTGCCTTTCAACTCCTTCCCCTTCTCCTCCTTGCGTCTTGTTGCTTCAGTTCCCATTTTATAAAATTGAAAGCTTAGCTTTACTATTTGGACTCCCCATCACAGATCATAACCATAGCCTGCCTTCGTTCCAAGGCACGTTCTCCCCTTTTCTGTCAAAGGGGACACTACCTGAAGCAGCAAGACAGGTTACTTCTGAGAACAAAAAGCAATTGTCCTGCTGTACTGTAATACCAGTAATGAACTCCAGTAGCTCCAGTCAGCCTGTGCTAGCGTTAAGGTTGGTAACAATGCAAAGCTTAGATCAGCAGACTCTCTAAGCACATTCAGTAAGCATGTGTTTAAGCATTCAGCTAAAACAGGGACAGAGGTGCCATAGTATCATCTAAAGAAGCTACTCCCCCCCTGCCCCGCCTTTTTGGCCTTTGGAAAAAGCATAGTCATAGCTAGATCTCATATGTTGCAATAATTTAAATTATCATAGAGAATTCCAGAGTAAATTGTTAGCAGACTGTACTGCCACAAGCTTGTCAGCATTTCTTTTTTTTTTTTAAATTTGATTTAAATTTGTGTTCCATCATCTTCTTGTTTTGTAATTTTTGTGTCATAGACTCTGGTCATCTTGTGACCCTCTGATTTGAGAAAAGAAAAAAAAAAAGGCTATTTCTAAAGTAAACAGGATTTTCCCCCTTCACTATTCCAGGAAACAGAAATTCTTCCCAAACCCACAATTAAGGAAAAGTCAAAAAGAGTTCAGATTTTATGAGTGAAACAAATAAGCTGTTACAGTATTAAAAACATTGTGGAATTCAGCTTATGAAGTTCTAGGTCTTTTTGTAGACCAGAAACCACTGACTGATACTGTTTCCTTCTCATGAAAATGTATTGTACTTAAAGCATTTAAAATAGCTTTTAAGTAGATTTACAAATAAAGGTATGGAATGTAAGTCTTTAGTGCTTGACTTTGCTCTTCCACCTGTTATCTGTAATCATCTTATCTGAAGGGAGATGTCTTTTTCTTGACGATTTTGCTTCTTGCCCATTTGAAGCAGAAACATAGTCTCCTCCCTTTGGGCTGTACTGACCCTTCATATTACCAAGTCTCATTTGTTTATTTTCCTGTTTGTGGATCAATGCCCAAGCAAGGTCTTCTAAGGAAAATTTGGAGGCAGATTGAGAGCCAGCAGAGGGAGCATCACAATAGCTCCCATGTGGGATCATTTCTTGCAGAAGAATCCAGAGACTTCAGCTAGTCTCAGGACCCTATTGTGTTAGGAAATATACATGCCTACACTAAGCACGCTTACATTGTTTTACTACATTTTCCATGCAGGCAATGGATTTTTTGCAAAGGTCATTGGATCCAAGCCAGTCACCACTGGGAATATAAATCGTGTATTCTTCATGTTGAATCATAAAGAAGGGGGGCAGGGGAAGCGAGAGACAGATTTGCAACATTCTTCTTTTTCTTATTTACAATTAATACAGCTATTTCTCTTTATAACATCAGTATTCCTGGTTCTTCTGTAATGCCTGACATCCAGCAAACTCAAAATATATTAGAAAGTAAGTACTACTGTCCTGCAAGAAATCAAAGCCCAGAAAAGCAAATTGATGCGCATGCGCCCCAGCGCATCAAATATATACCAGGAGGAAGAAAAATTATTTCAAGAACAAATGCTTGATATGCCCCCAAACACCTGAAGACAGCTTTTGCCTTCCAGTACAACTCAGGATGCCCTAGGGAGAAATCCAGGCCTCCACCACTGGGAACTTGACTTCAGTAGAGTTGCCGTTTCATAACGGAGGGAACTAATGTTTCTGTACATCTCTCAGCTGCCTCGGTAACAAGATTTCTTCCAGTGGTTCCACCTATTTTGAGTTTCACCTACCAACAGAGGTTTACAGGTTCTAACTCCCATTCGATTTCTCTCACACTGGGGGACGTTAACAGCTCCAACTCCAAGATCAAGTCTGCCACTGGGAGGAATTTGTTCCCAAGAAGCATTGCCATGAAGGAGCCCAGCCCGCATTCAACAAGCTGAAAGCCCAGCTCTTATACATCCATCAAAGTCCATTTTAATTGGGAGCCTAAAGCTATTTTACTCATCAGTAATAAAGGAGCAATTAAGTTCGCAGCTGAAAATGAATTAACAAGATACTGCAAACAAGCTAATTAACTCCTTCATGGGTATTCAGATAGAAACCACACAAAAACCCACGGGGTGCACTAATTACTTCAGGGGTCTGACTAAAATGAAACGAAAAATAGAAAACCACAACATTTGGAGCAAAGACTAGAAGTCTGTCATTAAGCCATCTTCTCTCATGTACAGTAAGCATAGGAAGCTGTATGTGACACTGCACATGGAAACGCCTGCTGTTCCCATGTACAGTGGATCAAGAACAGCGTCAAATTTGGTAACACTAAAATTGGACCTATTTGCTCCATTTCCCTTGGCAAATGCTCTGCGTAGCACTCTTCTCACCATAAGCAGAAGAGTTTGGCAAAAGAGTTGGTTTGTTTAAACACACTCCAGGGGAAAGTAGAGGTTTTGCATGGACAGCCAGCAAAAGCCAGTGCGAGGTATGTGACGTTGTGCAGCCTGGCCAAGGCTGACTTACGTGGCACAGTTTGAGGAAGAACAAGAGGGTCTCTGTGTATATGTTAAGGAGGTTAAACTGTCATCCTTGACAATTTACATTTAGTGTACTATATTTCGTTGCCACTAGCTCAGGAATCCTTAAAACCATTGGGTCCGATTTGCTCAACCCTGTGCTTTGGTCATTTATGGCCATGCAAAGGATGGGTAAAATTCTACTGCTCAGGCAGAGGAGAGTTTTACTGAGGCTTTTTTGCTCTGGTACAAACATTATGCTTGAAATTTAGAGAAGCAGAGAAACAACCCTTTTCCACAAAGACCATGTGGTGGCAAAATACAGCTGCTTTTCAAATCTCAAAACCTGGGCTATTTTTAAGGAAAAAGCCAAAGGTTCCCAGTGCTCACAGTGGAGTCCCAGCCTGCAGAATTCAATATCCAATCCAGGAAACCCATTTCAACATCGAGTTTCAAAGAGGTTATTGTAAACAAAGAGTGAGCCCACCGAACAATATGATTCTTGATCCCCATTTAAGTAGTAGGAACACAGAAAAGCCTCAGAAGTGGAGACATCTGTATTTATGTAGAGTGCTTTCCCTGCCTCTTTGTACTCCAGTAAATTGCGAATGGCGAAATGGAATTTCTTTTTTGTGTAGATTAGCCCTTGCATCTTAAACCACCCCAGCTACAACAATTCCACCACTAAAATATGAAAAGGACACTTTCTGAAAGCTGCAGAAGCATTTCAATATTTGTTTATAATTAATATCATGGTAATTAAGCCTGACCTTATGGCAGTTCACAGCAGCCATTACCAGCTTTATTGCAGTTTGTCTGAAGTTACAGAGGAATGAGATCAGAATCAGGCCCTGAGGACAGCATTTGTGTATGACAGCTTGTCCAGAACCTGACCTCTTAAGTCTTTTTCTTTATTTGGATTCAGTCTGCAGCAAGACTTTTGCTTCTCATTCATATACACACACAATTTTTACTTTTTCCTGTTAAGGCAAGCTAGGGCTAGAGGCCATCACACAAAGCCAGGTGTAACAAGCAACCTGACAATGAGTCTGCATTGACAGGATTACAAGAAAATGTTTTCTTTTTTCTCTCTGTACATGTTTAGCTAAACAAAAGGTTACCAAGCCTATAAAAGATTATTTTGCAAGAAATAGAGTTTGGGATTCATCTCGTAAAGATGAGGGCTAAGTCTTCTATCTGCCCGTCAGCACAAGTATTACCCATAGATTGACAGAAAGCATTTAACTAACCTGTTTTAGTATAGCAAAAATATTTATTGCATGCAACGTGCTTTTCTACAGGAAATACATTAATGCTTATTGTGGTCACTAAACCAATCTATCCAATGCTAAGTAGGTTGCCCTTAGGAACAAAGATATATCATTTTTAATGCTGCAAATCACCTTCATTCCTAGCTCAAAATTATTCTGCTTGCATGTATTTATTTTTCTTTCTAGTTTATTTTGGCTGATTTAAGAGGGAGGCTCATGAAGTCACCAGCACACCCAAAGCTTATATATGTTTTGAATACCAGACTGTGACCCCACTGTTTGCACGTGTGGGTTACAGCTATAACTTTGCACTGTCCCAGTGAGTAGTTTGTTGCAGTTTGCCCTGGGGAAGATAAGCCAGAGCATAATCTATTCATCCCGCAGGTCTTGAGGCTGTTGAAATGCATATGCTATCTCTTGGGGGGGAAAACCAAACAAACAGAAAACCCCCAAAACAAAATTAAAAACACCCACCACACTACACAAAACGGGGTTCCAAACTGATCTTCAGCTATATCAAAACATGAAGTAAGCGAGGCAAAATAACTATTGACTTCTGGTTTTATTATTCTCAAAGTTTCTTATTCAGTGTTACAAGAGGAAAAAAGTGAGCCTTTCTGGCTCATATAAAGAATGTGTGATAAATAAATGAACAATAATCAAGTCACAAGCCCACCTAATGGCAGTGTCAAACTTATACTACTCTCCTTGGAAGCAGGACAGAGGAGTAAGAAGTATTCCCTTCTGCTGAGAGAAATATTCATGTGGCTTCCATCTCTGCCACTCAAGGAGGTGCAGTTATAAAAATATAACATCACAGTCACACTAAATACAGCTTAGTGGAAAAACTGGAAGTGGAAGAACTAGATTCAGGGGCACCTGGATTTTATTCCAGTTTGGTCACTGACTTTAGCAGGATGAAGTGACTGCCTCTTTGTCTGCTCCCCTCCTCCTCCCTCCAGTAAATAAGTTATAGTCATAACTAAGTATAAATAGCATTTACACTGCAGGAATATTACACTAACCTGCAAGCCTACTGTCAGGTCTAACTAACGTTTAAAGCGCACACTGAGCAGGGCAAAGTACTGTTAACAGTTGTAAAATGCTGGGTTTTGAGTTGTACTGATATGGCAGTGCTTTGGTCTCAGTTTTATATTTTACAGCCACACACACTCTTCTGCTCTTATCAAAACGTGGTATATAACTGCCAGCTCTGAGGAGTTCCTGTGCAGAAGCTCCTACCAAGCTTATGCCACATTCCCCACACAGGGGTTTCTCCTAAGTTTTTGCTCTGCACGTGGTAGATGGTGTTGACTTTGACAAAGAAAGCATTAAGGATTATTAAAAGTCTGCAAAAACACTTGCTTTCCTAGCAGCTCCTTTAGGCTAAATGTCACTTGCTTCCCCTGAAAGCGGCAAAGATGTTCTTCTGAAATTAGTTCCTCCTACTTCTCTGATTAATATGTGTATTTTCAGATGAGTTTGTGTTTTTCTTAAGAAAGAATCTAAAAATCTACACAGGAGGTATAGAGTGCACTTATCAGCACTCAGGGAGAAAAGGTCTGCTTGTCTCTTGAAGATGTAGTATTTCAATATTAATAAAACATAGCTGCTGGAAAATATCTAATCCTAGTCTGTTATCAATAGCAGACCTTCCCAGCATAAGCACGAAAAAAACAAAATTAAAAAGTTAGTAACAGAGACCAAAGCCCAAGAAGATTAGCATTTTTTTTTTCTTTTCTAAACAAAGCTTTTTTCTCAAAAAAAAGCCACATAATTCTGGATTTTTCCCCACTGTGGAAAAATAGAAAAGTTTTAAACAAAACAGTTATTCCAATAGGTTAACATTAAATATCCTTTTAATTTTCATTGCTATACATGCTGATCTCAGGCCATGAGAATAAGGATCTGCCCCTAGTATTTCAGTTGTTTCTAGGGGCAAGCTTCTGGAGAAGGAGAACAAAACATGAGCACCACAGTTATGTCAAAACTTCGTTAACCTGGCTTATTTAGCATTTTCTTTTCCTGCATTGTCTCACTTTATCTGCTGTCAAAAAAACATTTCAGCACCATCTGAGAGAGATCTGTTACTTTTCACGGCACAGGACCTTCGGGTCTGATGGCTACTTGGAGTATTTTTCATGTTGCAGCAGAGACCTGCGAATCAACGATCCCACTCTGCGTTCCCTCAGCTGTCTCTTGCTTATAGCAGCTTAAGCAAGGCAAATCTCTCTCCGCCTCCCCTACAGTAAAGGTTTATTTACATTGACTGTCTGACACGATTTAGACTGGATTAAACTGCTGTGCAACCACATCTCAAATTGACTTACACCCCTACATGCTCCCACTCCTTCCACAGCTGGCACGCTCCTGACCATACATAGAGCTGCGTCAAGCAGCCTCACTAGCAAAAAGGTAATTCTCAAAATAAAAAAAAGCAGACAGCTTTCAGCTGGCTTAGTGAGCTAAATCAGCTCCACACATGGTCCTGGGGCAAAAGCAGGGCGGGAAGGAGTGACAGGGGAAGAGCCATGTCAGCCTCCAGTTAGATCAGCTCAAACTGAGATGGCTCCGTATCCTTAGGTTATTCTGAAAATGGGACTATGAATTTAAGTGCCATTGTCAGAAGTGGCCAGGAGCACACACACAAACCAGGTGCTTCCAGCGACTGAATTATGGTGCTGGATCATCCATTGAGGCAGACTGCCTGTGCACTCTTTAGCCCACAGCAAGTACAAGGTAACCTGAGCTATCCTAACCTTCAGGGTTCAGGCTTAACCTTGAGGTCTAAATGATACTTGTTTAACCCTTCAATCCCTGTAAGTTAACTGGAGATACCTCCCATTTGCTAATGGCATGCAAAGAGACCAGCTGACAAGGTGGCCTGTCACATAACTGCATAATACATCTCAGATTTAAGGAATACTGATTATTAAGTCTTCTCAATAGGTGACTGAGACCCATCCCTTGGAGCCTTTCCTCAGGGGGTCTGCAGAGCAGAGAGACTGTGCTGGTATACCAAGAGGAGGTCTTCAAGTGAGACACATACCCAGAGACAAAGCAGTCTGGCTGAACTTTTTTTGTTTAAGCTGAATTCAAACCTTTGTAAGTACAGAAGTTTACTCAGAATTATTCCCTACAAAAAGCCACTCCAAGCAATTCCCCATGAAAATTTATAAAAACTCCATCTAAATGTTCCCAAACAGACCATTTAAGCAGGACCTGAAGTATTTTAATCATTTAAAGCAGCATTAGAAAAAGTAGCAGAGGAATAACAGGTTTCACTTGTCATTCCAGAACGAGCCTCTCCACAGTTTATTAAACTAAAACTGAAATACTTTTTTTTTTCCAAAACCATTTTGTGATCTCACTGAAGAAACAGACAGTTGCAGTTCAACATGCCACTAGAAAAACAGACACATATTGCTCATGTGCTTTATCAGAGTATCATGTTAAATTCACTTATATCCTCCAGAGAAGAAAGGAAAAAAGCTATTAAGATTATACAAGCTGGTACATTGCACCACCCTGTAATTTTAAATACTTTAAAAGAAATCCATCCATACTAGAGCTCAAGGTGTCAGAGCTGCCCTTTTCAACAGTTCCCTCACTGCAGTTTGCAGCAAGGAAAAAACAAAAGGAAAAACCAAACAAAAAGAATCCATACAGCAGCCAACAGATGGGGGGAAGAAAATGAGGGAAAGAGATGTGGAAAGAAAAAAAAAAAGAAAAACATATCCCAGAGAGCATTACATCAATTCTCCTCCTAGTTTTATTTAAAACACACGTGCCATCACTCACAGTTCTGTGGTTAGTGGAAAATATGACTGCAACTTCCATGGTGTGTGGGTTGCATAAAAAAAAGGACCTTTCTTTGGCACAGCTGAATTTGGCTACTGATGGAAGGAAAAAGGGTGGCATACTTGTACAGAATCCTTGTGTTTTGGCAGGGAGAATAGTTCTGGGTGAGCCACCTAGTTATGTTTTATTCTTCAGCAGAAGCATACACACTGTTTCACTTCAGTACAGAGAATAATACAGAAAGAGCACAGCATCAAGCACAACATAGTATGTTTCCAGCTCTACGCAAGCAATAATTCAATTTGATTATCAATGAAAAAGCAGTCTTTATACAATGAATTATTTAGGTCAACAAATATTTCAGCTTTGACTACAAGAGCAAGGATAGGTAGCGTAAAACATTCATGCTGAAACAAAAATACTACCTGGGTTTATGCTTTAAAGATGAGTCAGCAAACACCCCTCAGACTGTTACGGTACAGGCAAGTTGTTCAAAATGGGAGCCAAACAAAGCTGCATTCAAAACTCAAGCAAAGCCCAAGCTTTACCCTTTCATCAGGGACTGGATTTTGTGTGTGCATCTGGAAGAGGAGGAAAGATACAGGATGAAAGACATCTAGATTATTTTCTGGGCTTCTGAATAGCTCTACACTATCTGACACTGTGCAATTAGTCACCATATCAGTTGAAGTTTGACTTCCAGAGAAGTGTCTTTTCAGAAGAGGCCAGGGTTACCATTCAAATGTCATTAGCCAGCAATTTTGAGACAGACTTAAAAATCTTAAGATTTAAAAAATAAGATACAGTGTTTTTCTTCTGTTTGTCTTGTAGAGGTTTCAGGCTCACATTTCCAACTTCTTCTCCAAAGTCATTGTTTTTAATCGAAAGGTGAATTTTTCCAGATTTCCAGATCTTCTTAAGAACAGCACCAGATAGCAAGAAAAAGCAGTAAACTTGGAGTCAGGGGAGTCCCCTGACTCCAGTTTGCAAGCATGGTACACTGTCGCTGCTCTTGTAGGTTCCCAGGGGCCCTCTACGTCAGGCGTTCAAGCCCAGCTCTGACACGTGAATGAAGTCATACCTACTAGCAGCAGCAGCATTTCGTGCCTCTACTCACCACAGGCTGAGTCACAGTGTCCCACGGAGCATCCCCAACACTGGGGCTGCACAATGCACAGGGGAGAAGGACGGGAAGCAGCTGGCTGCTGCGGAAGGGCACTCGGGTGAACTTTTTCCAGGAGATGCTCCCTCCTTGGGGGGCCATGGCCAACCTGCCAGGCTGCCTACATGCACCACTGGGGAGGAAGGGGGACCAGGTCTCAACTGGCCTTCTTGCACTAATGACCCTCCATCTCTGCAGCTGCATTTTGCTCTTTTTCATTCTTTTTTCAGGCCACAAATTAGGTGATGTAAGCACACAGCAAGAGCTGTGGCCTATGATTATCATTTTTCTTCGGTGAATGGGTAGCAATGAAGTCTAATTAAAAGAACAGCAACAGCAATGAAGAGCGACGCACAGTGAAGCCACCCCTCAACCTCCAACCTCATAACGCTCTGTGGACTTGAAAACTAATGAAGAGATCACACCAAAGTGACCTCGGCAAAAGGTGCCTCAAGACAAGTCAACATTTGCAATGGTGAAAGCTAGGGGCAGGTACTACCTTCAGTCCGAGGCAACTCCTAAATAACTCACTTTACTAGATACCAATTGTTGGATGAGAAAATGAACCTGTACTTTAAATCTGCAAATACCACATTAAGCACCAGCAAAGCATCAGTAATAAAATGCTGCAGCTGCTTGCAAACTGCCCATCTACACCAGTGGTGGTAAAAATATTTAACTACATCAAACCTATGAGTAAAGTTGTCCTGGTGACAAATTCTGGATCTGAAAAAGTGGTAGTGCAGGAAAGCCTCATTTGGTTTTTATTTTGTATAAATCCAGGATGTCAAACCATTTTACACAACTCTATTGCTGCTGCTTTTATTATTATCCAAGGACATCATACAACAACAGACAAGAAACACGTGCATGTTTAGAAAAATTTTAAAAATGTGGTTGTAAAAACCCCAAAAAACTTACCAAAAAAATGTAAAAACACATGAAATGCTAGATCACACACTGCTCTCCACTTGCTTTTTTTTTTAGTATCTGCAAATATGATCAGATTTCAATTCAAGACCACCCATTAATTACAACTGAACACATAATCAGCCTGAGTTTTAAAACAACTAATGAAAGATATTAAGTTCCAAGACACAAGAAGTTTTTCTGTTTGTTTCTTCCCCCCTTCCCCCCCAAAACTTGAAGAAAAAAAAAGGCCCGTTCACTTGAGGCATTCACCATAGGACACTAAACCTTTGATGAGCGTCAAGAGGGCAATTATCTCTAAAATAAAGACTTTTGTATATCATGGGTCCCACATTCTAAATTCAGTCTGAGAAGCAGGAGGAAAAAACGATTCAGACGTCAACAGTGAATTGGCCAAAGGTCTCTGCGTTACAGATATACCACTGTTACATTTTACATGGCATTAGGAAGCGTGGCAGTCATTTGACCTACCAAACAGCAAGCACTTTTGATGCAAAGCCTAATTGTCACTTATACTTTGTCACGCCATTTAGTTTCAATGATTTCGTGAACTCTTCAAGGAACTATGCTAATGTTCCAATTTTACTTTTGTCAGTATCAATGTGATCCTCATTAAAACGAAGCTGTCAAAATTGTTTTGATGCCACTTTCCTTGACAACATCTGCTCAGTTTCCCCTGTTGTCACCTTGACTGTGGGAAATAAGATTAAAAAAAAAACCCCACAAAAAAATCTCATGACTACATTTTATCTGTAAGAGACATTATGCAGTGATGGGAATTGAGGTTTAGAGGCTGTTCTTCAAGAGCTCAATTCTTTAATGAGGATGAATGAAATGTTATTCAGTAGAGAGTCTTACTAGGTCTAAACTAGATTCCTTCCATATCCATGCTGATTGCAAGAATCAGAGGTAATTATCAGGGGAAAAGTTTACAAGTCATATCCTTATTCACCTTGCTTTAGGGACCCAGAGTATTTTAGCTTACATTCTGTTTCCCATTTTCCCCAATCAGTTTTGGGAAATGGAAAATTGACCTCACAAACTACTGCCAAATGCAGTAGAGGTTAACATGCAAGGATGTAAATTGTTGAGGACTGGAGGCGCATCTCATTCAGTCAGTGCACCATGAGCACAGCAACCTCAGTGATAGAGACACAGCCCATTGGGAGGGATAACAGCTTCAGCTGCTCCAGCTAAATCCACTAGCAAACACGAGTTGGGCTCCTAAGAATGGGCAACTGGGAATAAGGCTTTAGGTATAGTTTGCTTTTCCAGTAATGACATTCACCACCATTTATAAGCTTCTACAATCTCTTAATATTGCCTTGAACTGTGCAAATTTAAGAATAATACTAAATCTCTCTAGATCTCTTAAGTGAAATCAGACTTCATTATTTTTACAATACTTGATTAATATAAATAAAAAAAATGAAGTCCATACAACAGGAAAGCTTGCACAGAATCACTGCAAGCTTTCCTCATTGTAACATCCATGAACTCCAACTTAGAGGTGGAGAGAGTAAGAAATTTGATGTGCTATATGCTCAGTCCCTAGTTTCTCTGTCAAGTGTCAAACATGGAAGTCTGTGTTAAATTAAAAGAAAAAAAAAGGATTTACTGCTCAGCAGACATAATTTTAAGCATGGTTCAGTCACTCATGGTTTCAATTTGAAGTCACTTTGTCTAACTGTGAAACAATACCAGCTTTGAAACAACACCCTGTTCTGTAAGTATTCAGCAGATGTTAAATTTACAACGAAGGGGAGTCTAAACAGTGCTGCTCTAATAAATTTGGCAGAAAGTTTGGATTAAGTCACCTAAAAAAGAGTTTCAAAACAGCAAATAAACTTTCATTTTCAAAGAAATTAACTGCAATTACCTTTTGTTAAGATCTATTTGCATAAGTGTTACCTGACAGATTTTCTGGTTTTCAATGGCCATCTCCAAAGTGGGGTGCACCAGTATCTGGCCTGATACATTGGCCAGCCTTTTTTTGTTTTTTCAAACGGGCCTGAAACTGGTACTTCTTTTCTATTCAAGTCCCAGCTTCTGCATTCTTGTTATTGTTTGAGAATCTCAGCTTTCATTTAAGATATAGGCAACATTAATATATTAATCTATTTAAGAGTCCCAGTTAAAAACCAGAAAATTCCAAAGGTATGAACAGGCCACACAACAGCACCCCCATGTCAAACTACCAAGTTTTATAATACAGCTTCATAATTTCTGAATAGATGAAATTAGCAATACCAACTACTACAGTCAGAAGTCAACCCTAACCCTCAACCTGCTGATAGCGCAGCGCCAAACATTTGTGAATCACAAGCCAGCACCCAGCAGAAATCTTTTCCCCTGTTTTACGACTCCCTTAAATCTTCATCGTGTAAGATCGCAATACATTTATGGCTCTGATCTTACTGCTTTCTACAATACTTTTTGCCGAACAAAATTAAATTTCTATGTAAGTTGAACAAGTCATTCTTGAATAAACCTAAAGAGGATTCTCATAATGATGATGCACAGTTACATTTGTTATAGACAGGCGTACATCTCCAATGATCTCACCAGCGGCCCTACAGTGGCTGAGAGGTAACCCGGGTACAGTCCAGGGAGAGGGTTACCCAGCGTGTGGGAGATTACTGAGGGTAGATTTAAAATACAACAGCGTCTGACATGGGTTCAACTCAGCAATGCAGAACAGCCCCAAGACTCA
This sequence comes from Gavia stellata, assembly GCF_030936135.1. Taxonomy (NCBI): domain Eukaryota; kingdom Metazoa; phylum Chordata; class Aves; order Gaviiformes; family Gaviidae; genus Gavia; species Gavia stellata. The sequence continues at coordinate 13,905,434 of NC_082595.1, forward strand.
CAGCAGTACGTGTTACGAGGACACCAGTTGCGACAAGTCTTACAGTGAGCAGCACAGGGTTACTAGTGACAGTGCTAGTGCAATGCTTACGCTGTGGAAATCCACCTGACTGTAGGGCTTTTTGGTCCCAGTATGCTGTTGCATTGGTATGCGTCTTACACCAGCGGAAGGTTTCCTCCTACTGAATGTGAACAAACTGCTATTACTGTTAAAACCTTAGTGTTTTGCTACCTACCTATGCAGGCTCCCAAGCGAAATCATTCTGCCTTCAGGTGGCCTTAAGGGTGAATGATTTTGGAAGAACAGGCTACTATTAAAATAAAAAGGGGAGATGAATACGTATCTACATGTCACCTGGTCACACAAACACTTCACGCGTTTTACAGACTCTATGGCCTATAATTAAGGTCACTCAAGTCTTGGCATCATAAAACCAATTAACAACTTCGCTAAATTCTTACTGTTTAGGCAGAAATGCTCCATACCAAGTAGCTGCCTTTGGTTGATATTTCTGTTTTTAAGAGAAAACTTCAACTATAACAGCTTAGCTCTTTCTGAAAAATGTGATTAACAAAAAATTCATAATCTCTTTCCTCAGCCTGTCATAATTCCTATAGTCTTTTTCTTCAAATAGTCCTAGACATCTACCAGCTCTGAAATAAGAAATGAAACCTGCCTTTGTCTCTTCTCTGGTAGTTCAATCAACTAAAGAAAACAGAACAAACTAAATTCACAGAAACCAAAACAAACTATCCTGCACAGTCATTAAAAGCATATCTTGATTTCCTGGGTGAACAATTCAACACTATGATACACTTTGCAAAACTGCTGAACATTGGCAGTAACAGCCAACACCAACAGGTAATGGGCTTTGACAATACCCTAGGCTTACAAAATGCTGACACAGCACAACTTCAGTCCATACATTGGATCTACCCAACCAGTAGAATTAATCCTTCTTTTTGCTTCCCCCATGTTAATCTCTTTTCCAAGCAGGCTACCATAGCCCCTTGTCACAGGCACATCTAATCCAGTGGCAGACATGAGGCTGAGACGTAGCAATAGCCTTACTAGGGTTAAGTTCTGTTACTGGTTACATGTCAGCATGGCCAGTTCTAGCAAATAGGTAACACAGATCTAAGGCAGCAAAACCCCTGCTGCAGGGGTTGTTATTTCAGGTGAGAGAAAGAGCAGGTAGGTGAGTCACCCAATTTAGAGGTGCTATACACGCATCTATTCAGTTTACCCTCTGCTTGAGATTATTGCCCCTGTTCTTTGCTTCGCTTCTGCAACAAGACCTTGCTTCCACCACCCCAATTAAGAGTCAACTTTACCTGCCCTGGTAGGATTCACTTCCTCCAGCTACCTCCACCACCCTGCCACTCAACATAGCTGCTTGGTAGCAGACACAGCAGAATAGGGAGCATATTAATCTTCCACTGTCACAGGTCACAGATTAGCATCTTTCTTCAAGCTGCTGGGAGCAGCTAAAATTTGGCCCCATGCCTTCTTCTTGCCACCTCTACTAGAAGGCAGCAAGCCACGGCAGAGGAACAGTTCAGACTGCCAGCAGCAATCCTGGTGGTGCCCATTCTTATCTAGGCAGCAATTTTATACCTGCCTCAGGCAGTGGAAAAACCTTGCTCTGGCCCTGCAGATATGCACTGTAACAAGGTGATATACTGTAGTGGTGACATGAATTATTTTAGCTGCTCTAAGCAAAAGCGTAAACTTTTGCAATGGCCTCTAGAGACAAGGACATTATTTTGCTACAAAAGCAATGGCAGCCAGAAGTAACTATGAAATGTAGCCATCCTACTCCCTAAGAAAGGAAATGTGCCACTGAAAGTGCATGTATATAGACGTTACAGGCACAGCCCCATTAGTATCACTCCCTGGCATTTCTTAATTCTTTCTTGTCAGTACCATCCTGCTGATCAGAAAATAGTTATCATAAGAAGCTAATGAACAGAAAAATAAGCCCTTTGAAAACACTCTCAGGATTAATTTCTCTGCACCTCTTTTTCAAATGAGTAAAGCAGTGACTTTGCCTGAGTTGGAAGTGCTTATATGAAGGAGAGGTCAGACACTAAGTCAGTACTTGCTCCCTCTGCAGTGCCTCAGCTGAGCCCAAAGCTCGCCTTTGATACCAGGACTGCTCACCACTGAGCTGGTAGGCATAAGGGGAGAAGGCGGCTGTGAGTTTCCCACAGAGATCCTGGGAAGTCAGGGGACATGGTTAATTTTGAACAAGTTATCCACCTCTAAGACCAGGGAGGGGTTTTTTATTAAAATTATATTTTTATACTATGTATTTATTGTATGTTTTTAATATTAACATATCTCTGTGTGTGTATATATATATAATCTGCTTGGGAGAAATTTTCTTGCTTAAGTTACAGAGAATAATTTTTACATCATTAACTCAAAATCCAGTTTCTTCTCTTTGGGGATCCTAGTAGGAAAAACTTTTTTTTTTTTTTTTTAAAATAAAACACCCACCCCCCACCCCAAAGCACTGGGGATGCTGGCCAGGAGCTGTAACCTCTCCAGCCAACACGAATGCACCTAGAGAAGTATTTGCATCTGCTCCTTTACACCTGATCTAAAGCTACACCAACTCTGCACAAACATGACAGACTAACATAAAGGGCAGTAGAAGGTGCATGTTTTAGACTCTTGACTTTGGGGAATACCTCCCTACCCACCGCAAAGCTGCCTGCAAAACTTTCCTCTTGTACTGCTAAAATACCATCTCCTCAGATCTTACTCAATTGCCTGCCTTTTCTAAGAGCCATACATTTTTGTTCAAGTACAAAGCTCCGCCTTTCAACTTAATAGACAAAAATAGGGGAGTACTAACCCTAACTTCTCCCCACTCTTCTTGAGGGACTGTCACACCCCTTCCCCTACTCGCTGTCTGCATTTGATCTACTTTGTCCATTTCTGACACACAGAAGTAAACGACTCCTAAATCTGTACAGCAACACGTTTATTACTGATTCCATATGCATACGTCATCCTTTCATTGAGCCCACAAAATCCTCTTCCTTGACAGAAAGCAGTAACCACCCCCAGACAACACTACTCTGCTCACACACCAGCCAACAGCACGAGCGTGACATCCAGCAGGAACACGGCCCAGGAGCATCTGCCTTCAAGTCATACATATGGCAAGACTTCTCAAATGTTGACGAGCCTATGGATTTTAAATGCACCTGAACTCTTCAGTGAAGCAGCTACAATTAACTGACTGCAAGCCATACAGAAGCATGTTGTTGATTGGGTATATATTGGTACAAAGAGGCAGATGCAACTTAGGAAAACTGCTGCTGTACTCTGGATAAAAAAAATATTTAAAAACCCCACCCCTGCTTGAAGGTAATGCTCCTACAGGAAGGAAAGCACCTTCTACAGAGAGAGCTGTGCACACGTATAACCAATATCATTCACAATCAAGACAGGAATGGGGGTTTACCAAGAGCACACACAGCAACAGTAAGCAACATACCACCTACATACTCATATCCAATACTTTGCTGCAGACTGGCACAGATAAAATGCAAATGCATTTACTATTACGTACACAATACATGCCTCAACATCAAGGTGTCCCTGCTGAGATGAGTTTAAAAAAAACCTCTCACTTCTTTATTATTTGTCTGAAAACAGTAGCCTGACCATTGAGAGGAAGAAGGCAAGGGTGTACGCTCAAGAGTTTTCCAGCTGCATCACACTTGCATGGGAGCCCCCCCTACAAGGGGAACACAAAAGCAGGACTTGCCACTGGTCACCCTGCATGGTGCTTGCATATGCACCTCAGCAGGCAGCCCCACAGCAGGGAAGCTGGGCTGGGGGCAAAAGAAAGCTATAGCACATAACCATGTACAGACACGTACTCAGAATACATGGGGCAGAAGAACCGCACAGAAGTGTTTGCTTTGCAGCTTTCACTGGTGATGAGACACTTGTGATAGGAGGGACATACAAGACTCCCTTATAGCCTTCAGGAGGAGACAGAGAAAGAACCCTTGGGGAAAAAAAATAGTTAAAGAAATCATCAGTATCCAGATAAAAAAAAAAAAATCTATTCTACCTGACACATTCAATGTCTTTAATACAAATTGCTTTCTGATAGATGAGACTGATAGATAATGAAACAAAGGGAGATGTTTTAGGCACATAAAATACAAATGCCTTGTCTATGAAATAGGCATAGAAAGCCTTGTCTTCCATATTTCTGTGTACTTTGAGATTTACAGCAGGGGACACTGTATAAATGTAGTATTTTGCATACTTTGGCTGATTTAGTTGCAATCTCCACTCCTATATGAAATGTACTTGCAAACTAACCATGTTTTATTTCTAGGGAATGCAGACTTTCCTGCTGGTTCAATTTTCTAAACATTTCTCATTGGATAATGCAGGTTGGAAGGGACCCCAATAAGGTTTCTTGTCCAACCTCCCTGCTCAAAGCAAGCTTAGCTGCAAGGTCAGACTAAGTTGCTCAGGGTTTTACCCAAGTCTAGTCTTTACAGCCTCCGAGGACAGAGACTGCACAGCCACCCCGGGCACCTGCTCCACTGCCTGACTCTCCTCATGGGGGAAAAGGTTTCTCCTTATGTCCAGCCTGAGCCTCTCATTTCAGTTTATGCCCGTTGTCACTCACTCACTCTCTCACCACGCAGTCTGTGCACAGCCTGGTTCCATCCCCTCAATAACCTCCCCCCAACCACTGTGGAGGCTGCTGTTCATCCCCACACACAGCCACCTCTTCTCCAGGCTGAGCAAGCCAAATCCCTCAGCCTGTCCTCACAGAGCAAGTGGTGGTGGCCTCTGCTGAAATCACTCTGGTTTCTTGTACCGGGGAGCCCGAACCAGGATGTAGTTCTTGGATGGGATCTAGCGAGTGCTGAATAGCAGACAGTCACTTCCCTTGATCTACCGATTCTGTGCCTGCTGATACAGCACAGGGCGCTGTTGGTCTCCTTTGCTGCCGGGGTGCACCTCTGGCTCACATCCCCTCTCACACCACCAAGGCCTTCCCGCAGAGCTGCTCCCCCCAGCCCCTCCATCCCCCAGCCTGTATCCCTGGCCAGGGGCTCTTCCCACAAACAGGACTTTGCATTTGTCCTTGCAGAACTTCCTAAGGTTCCTGTAGGCCCATCCCTCCAGCCTGCCCAGGTCCCTCAGGATAGCAGGCCTGCCCTCAAGTGCACTGCCTGGTCCTCCCAGACTGGTTTCATTCACAAACCTGATGAGAGTGTACTTTGTCACCGGCTCCAGGTCACTAATAAAGATGTTAAACAGGACAGGCCCCAGGGCAGGCCCTCGCTGGTATCCTAGCACAGCACAACCCATTAACCACTACCCTCTGAGCCTGATCATCCAGCCAGACAGTTACCCGTCTAGATGTCCACCCTAGCTTGGATACAAGAACACTGCAAGGCAGGGTTGTAAGCCTTGCTAACGTTGATGTTGATAACTACTCTCCCCTCATCCGCAAATCCAGTCATTTCAAAAAAATGAATCAGGTTGATCAGTCGTGATTTACCATTGGTAAATCCAGACAGACTGGTCCCAACTGCCTTCTCCATGTGCACAGAAGCTTGCTTTAAGAACTGGAGGACCACTGCAGCCCCATCTGAGTGGAAGCCCCTACAGTGTCAGGACAGTTGCTCCAGCCAGTGCTGGGCGCGATGCCCAGGGGAGTTGCTGATGAGCCCCACACAGTCGTTGGCAGTATTCTGCACCCCCTCTCTGTGTCCATCTATGCAAACTACTGCTTTGAGAGCTACACCCATGCTCTGGCCCAAGCAGTAGCGAAACAGGTATATGACCCTCCCTAATCAGGAGTCAGCCTTTCCCAGCAGTGCCTGCGTCCAGATACACCAGAAGACCTCAAAGCAGAGCTGGGCACTGCAACACCAACAGGGAGCAGCAGCATCCCAACCCCATGCACCGGCCCTATTTGTGGCCCATACACACTGCAATCTTAAGGAGCACTTGGTACCAAAATTCTACTCAGTTCTGGAACTGTGTCATCTGTTGGGGACACAGCGCTGCCACCTGCACTGGGACCCACTCCCCCCAGAGCAAAGCACATGGACCTGCAAGGAACAGCTCTGTACCGCACCACTGTCCAAGCAAAGGGGACACACTGTCCCCAACAGGTACAGCAGCCACCAGCTGCTCTGGGGACAGCCTATCCCAAGCGGCCTTTTGACTCTTTTCTGGGCTATTTTGTGATCCTGGGCACATCTCAGGTGGTGCTGCCACCATCAGCCTGCCCAAACCAAGCCTAAATCTCCCCTTCCTGGCCTCCAGTCCCACACTACATTATGGGAGACCCATTCCCACTATGACCTATTCCCAACATGACTATTGCCATTCCAAAACAGTATTTTCCATTTCCCACGAGTTTCTGGGTGACCACCAAGACCTCACTAAAACCAAGACCCTTCGCGAAGGAACTGCCAGTTTTCTCTTTGTACAACACCTCTCAGAGCACTGGTCCAGGATGGGGGTGCCAACATCCTGCAGTAAGGCAAGCAAACACCTGGGACTTCGCAAGGATTAGTCTATCAGACATGGTCAATTCAAGCAGTTAGGCAGGAAGACACAGTGAAAAGGGAGAGGGGAAAAGGGTTCATCACCTGGCTGTGCCGAGCTGAATAAAAACAATAAAAAGGGGAAAAAAAAATTTAATTGCCCTAGGACTTAGTAAACAAGCAGTTGATTTTGAGTCTGGGAGTTAATGCCAACACAACAGCTGGCCTTCAGAACGGATTTACTAATATAGCAACTTGTAATTAACACAAGGTCATCACTAAAAATTACCAGGCCAATTTGCTGTTAAATAGCTTCCTCCAGGGGATGTGTCCCTGTTGGAGTACGAGCAACTGCATTGTGTCTGTGAAGACAGACAGCTTGGGCAAGAGCTGCATTTCCCTTGGGAGACAGTGTCACCATACAGGGCTCCTCATGCCCCCCATCTATTCATGCCCAGGACCCTCTCTCCCCTGCAGATCAAAGTGGCCTTCTGTTCCCTTGCAGACCGATGTGCTACAATACCCACAGCGTCCAAGCCCACTGGAGGTCTGCGTCGAGGTTGACAGCAATGAGCCAACACTTGTAGAATAAAATTGTGCAACAGCCTTTGGGGTGGTTCCACTTGCATTCACTTGCCCAGGCATCACAGCGTATAGAGAGATGGAGACCAATAACAGCTGTATCCCTCACACAGCTCCCTTTGCAAGGTACTTCCCACTGCAGATAACAGTCTTCCCAAAGAACTTGGTCCATGAGTGACTTCATCCCAGAAACCTTCCTCTGGGGTGAAGCCCATGTAAATGGAAGTTTCAAGCAGCCGGTGGAGGGGAGTGTTTCATTTCTTCCGCAGCAGTTTCTCCACTTCTTCAAATTCACAAATTTCTGTACCTAATTTTACACAAAGGGCTGAGATGGCATGTCTGGGTGAGTGCTACCACTTCTCACACTTGTCCCTGCTCTTCCTTCACTTGGGAGAGCATGCTTCGCTCTCCATATCCTGGCTGTCCTCAACGTTCTCAACCTCACCCCTGGTTTCAACATACAGACTAAAATATCTGATTTGCCACTTATTTTCCAGAATTCAGAAGAACCCTCTCATGAAGTGAGCCAGCAAAAACACTCCTTTATCTGCCCCAAGGACAGAGGCAGCTTGTGCTGATAAGTGCTCTTTGCCTTTCCCTGTCATTCTTCTGGGCTTCGCCTGAAGAGATTTCCAGTCCTTGCTGCAGTGGTAGGCAGCCTTCATAAGAAGGCAACTGCAGAGGCCGTTCCTAGTACCAGGAGGTAGATGGATGCTGAGATACTTAATGGCCATTCCCCTGTGCTGCATCAGTATGGAGGCAGGATAAAAAGCTTCCACAGGTGGTTGCTAGATGAACTCTGCTCCTGCTGGAAGACGTGACAGGACTGGTACCTGCTTCTCAGCCTGACCAAGAGGTCTACCTGATGGCAGGATGGCAACAGAGGGAAGGCGGGGGACACAGAGCACTGGAGACAACTGGAAGGGTTTCATCCTGCCATTTGGGGGTAACTCCTACCTCCAGGCTCCTAGCAGTGCTTTTGCAATAGGAAGGAGCACATTAACACAGCTATAAAGCTAGGCAAAACCAAGAGAGGAAATACCAGATGAGAGGAAATCCAGAGTCCATCCATTAGTGCCATACGCCAGCAGTAATCAGCCTAGTAATCTTCTTCTCAATCTTCCCTCAGATTCTACCAGTACAACCACACATCAAGGTACAGGCTCATTACCTCTGTACACCCTTATGGTCCAGAGAACAAATAACAGATAATTTCATATCACTTAAATACCAGCTTCACTCATGTCTTATCTGACTTCTTGCCCTGTACTTTTCTTAGAGGTATTCCAAAAAGGAACAAGATTAGCAGTTCAAAAGATAAGTTTAAAGAAAGTCTTTCATGGTGAAATAACGTATAAATTGGGGCAGGCACGAGGAACTGGGCTACTGAAGACCAAATCATGCCTTGTACCTTTCCTTAAGCAAGTCAGCAGATTTGCTGAGGCCTTTGACTCTAGGGCAGAAGAGTTATATATTTTCCAGTTTTGCAACATACTTCACTTCAGGGGTAAATAAGCTCCCTTTCAGTCTTCACTCAACATGCAAAACACCTCACAGTGATCTTGCTAAACAGTTGTTCATAGGGCAAGCAAATAAGTGATTCTTTTTATCCTTTCTGAAAATTTCATATTCTTGAATCTTTTACAAGTCTGGGAAGGTGGAACTCGTTGTAAATAAGGTCCTGGGAAACACACATGGCCACGGCTTGGCAGGACCACAGCCCTGAATGAGCTCTTTCATTTTCAGCATGTTTGGTAACTTGGGTTAAAGAGCAAATGGTGGTTTTGATAGAATATTTAAAACACAGAGCAACTAGAGTGCTACAGTTACCTTTACCTGAGAGACTCATATAATAATAACAACAACAACTGATTTTTCAAAGCATTCCTCTCCATATCTCCTAAAATAAGCAAAGGTGCTTCAAAAGCACTAGGAGCAGTGGTATAATTTTGTCTGGCTAAGTGCAAAGTTGAAAACAAGTGGGGAAAAAAGAAAGAGGTTTGCAGCAGATTAAGCAGAATTCACACATGAAGCTGCAAGCGGAAAGGTGTATAAATTTTCTGATTTTTCTCTGTAAATTACCATATAGCGCTGTTGCTGTGCCAAAACTGACGCACCTACTCATGATCTACACCAAACCTACACAAATCTGTAGATTTGTGACCTTTATAATGAGCCCCCTGTACATTCAGAGACAATCAGGCTACTCTTGGGTGTCAGGCTGCAAGAATTCAGCTGTAGCATTGCTGTCTGTATTCGAAAAAAACCTACAAGCAAGAAACATATAAGGTGATAAAATACTTCAGACTGCAAATAAAGCTGTCTGATCTCACCTTGTGAGCGTGCTGACTGTAAACCCACAGAAGGGAGTGACGGTTTCAGGAGAGTTTGCAGCCTAACACACAGCAAAAACCACTCATCCTTGCCAAGTGCCAAACGCCCAATGGAAGATTTGCGGACACAAACTGTGGTGATTCCCATCCTTCAAGGAACATCTTGGAGCACCATGTGGAGATCAGAGTCTCATTAATTTAACGATGGACAAAATGTAATCTCACCTTAAAGAACTTGGAAGTGAAGCTCACACACTAAGAGCTGCAAGTCAACCCACCTGCCTTGTAATCTGAACAGAAAGAAATAGTATTTCCTGAAAATTATTAGTACAAACTGCAGCATGAAGTTGTCAAAAATATCAGCATCAAGTTAATGGTTGGTTTGGAGATTCTGTTCCTTGTAAGATCATGCTATATACTCCTCTTCCGAGAATATTTTTATCCTAGCCTCAACTGTATTTCTACATTTTTTTAAAAATTATTATTATTGCATGGTATATTCCAGGTCAGCTGTTTAAACTGCCATTATTTAACTGAAGCTTAAACAGGAAGTAAAGGGGAAAAAAAATTGAGGTGAATTTAACTTTTTCTGGCTATCTCAGGTAATTTTTTTCCCCAGAATGTCAAAGCTAGGGAAGACGATTAATAAATTTAGCACCAATATCCTGTCATAGCTGTTTATTCTGGCCAGATAAAACCACATTTGGTGGAAAAACATTGATTTCCTTTCAGCATCGTAGCCGGGAACAGCAAAAGCTTTGTTTATAAAAATCCAAACAGCTTTTTCTCTCCAACCTGCCCAGTTGGCTTACATATAACAACTCTTGCTGTAGGGGACAAAATGACCATTTACACTCTGAATTGCAAACCATCCAATTTCTGCAACTAAGCTACACCCCAAAAAGCTTGACTTATACTGGATAAAGATTATCAAGAGTTTAGTGTCCTTCTTCCTTCTAACATGAACTCAGTAGATTGACTTTAAAAAAAAAATTTACTGTAGTTATGGGAAGATGCTTTCATGAGATATCTCAGAGAAACATTTTTTTTGTTCAAAAGGCAATCTATATACAAGAGAGCCGCTGGAGTTGGGGCAAGACCAGCTGCCAGGCATCTGGCAGGTTTGTCAGCACTGGCACACATGCTGGATATCTGGCAGTTAGCTTTTGCATCTGTTAGTTTCAGCAAGAGCCATAGCTACATCAAAAGCCACAAAGGCATGTCCTGGTTATTTTTCATGGTGTCTGCATTGATCCAACACATTCTAGGTTCACTGCCCAGTTTTTTGTTGTTGTTGTTGTTCTTTGGGGTTGGTAGTCGGTTTGGGAGGTTGGTAGTCCCACCCCACCCCCCAAAAGAAAGTATGAAATAAGAGGGCAAGTGCCCCAGCTTGCCTGGGATGGCTAGGTGATAACTGGAAGAGATTCACCATTAATATACCAGGACTTTGTACATATATATTTGACAACGTCCTCTAGACACTAGAATGACTGTCTCAGAGGCAGTGCTCCACACCATCTTCTCATGTCCACCAACAATAAATAATCCACACTAAAAAATCAACAAGTTAAAACACATGGAATTACATTAAAATAAATTGATCCTCTTATTTTTTTAATCTATTTCAGGCAATGTTACCCTCTACGGTAACATAAATAATAAACCTGTAGGCTTAGTGCTGTGATGAACATTGCTGGCTAGCCTAGGGCCACTAGCACTCTTCCCTGAATACTGAAGAAAGTGAACACTTCACTAAAAACAGGAAACCACATTTCAGCAAATCTGAAGTCTAGTTTCATGAGCATCTCAAGGGCAGTATAAGGCCATATTGATCCTGAATGCACAGTCTGACCCTGTCCAACTGCTCACCTCACACTGAGACCAGCACAAACAACGAGGAGGCCACACAGCAAACCAGAACTGGGAAGCTAATCTCAGCAAAACCCAAGTATGAGAGATGTATTTGCTGAGCTGGTTTCATTTGGATCCGTTTCCCAAGCTGGCTTCCAGATACGTCTGTGCCGGCACACACTGTGGATGTGTTTGGGGCAGGGAGATGCTGGGACAGCTTTTGGCAGTGGGTGCAGCTCAGGTGCCGAAGCAGACAGAGGAGCGTTGCAAACCAATGCTGCAAGGGGGACATTTAGCCCCATGGGCTTTGCAGAGGTGCTAAGGTCCCTGGCCGTGCCAGCACCTCCCCACTAGCACTAACTTGTGCAGCACTCCTACTTGTATCTCATTCCAACAGGAAAGTAGTGCCATGACTCAAGTCACACCAGCTGCACACCCCTCAGCAACTGATGGCCATCCATTTTCACTAGTGCAAATCCCAAAGTTCACCACTTGTCTGGTGTTTGTGCTTAGGCACTCTCAGACTGAATAGCCCTCACACCACAAATGGTGCCACAGCTTGAGCAGACCAAATCAAATTGGGTAGGTTGTGAATTAGCTGAGGCTGAGATTTACCTTCTCTCCAAGGCACGGTTTTGCACTGCTTAGAATCATAGAATCCTTTAGGTTGGAAAAGACCTTTAACATCATCAAGTCCAACCGTAAACCTAACCCTGCTAAAGTCCACCACTAAACCATATCCCTAAGCGCCTCATCCACAGTCTTTTAAATACCTCCAGGGATGGTGACTCTACCACCTCCCTGGGCAACCTGTTCCAATGCCTGACAACCCTTTCAGTGAAGACATTTTTCCTAATATCCCATCTAAACCTTCCCTGGTGCAACTTGAGGCCATTTCCTCTTGTCCTGTTCCTAGTCACTTGGGAGAAGAGATCACCACCCGCCTCTCTGCAACCTCCTTTCAGGTAATTGTAGACAGCGATGAGGTCTCCCCTCAGCCTCCTCTTCTCCAGACTGAACAACCCCAGTTCCCTCAGCCGCTCCTCATAAGACTTGTGCTCTAGACCCTTCACCAGCTTCGTTGCTGCTCTTTGGACGTGTTCCAGCACCTCAATGTCTTTCTTGTAGTGAGGGGCCCAAAATTGAACACAGTATTCAAGGTGCGGCCTCACCAGTGCTTATCTCTTGCACAAGCCTTGTGTGCAGAAAAGACCCCACCAGGAGGTCTGGGCAGAAGTTGTCCGTCTACTCTCACAAGGTGTTTACAATGCATGCAAATTTTACCTTTCCAGTTAAAGGCTGCTTTCAGAAACACAGACCTTGTTAACGATACTACCTCAGCATATATCACCTGTCAAAGTGGGGTGTTTGGGATTTTCACATCCTTATCAATATATCATCTTAAGAGTTCTGCAATGTTTTACATTTACAGGCAACTATCTCTGGTCTCTAAGGTGATTTTATTGTCATGCTACTACATTGCTTGCCATCACTATACTGCAAGGAAGTATGTATTGTCAAATCTATGCTAAGAGAAGTGAAGTTATTTTTCCTACTGGTCCAACAGCAAAAAAATCAAGAAATTTAATATTTGCAAAGAACTTGGAAAACATTTAGGAGCGACAAGCAGAAGAATACCATCCCTGGTAACATTACAGGATGAATATTGGTAGAGGAAAAAAAATATATTAAAGTTATATAGCTCCTTTAAAAAAACCACCCACACAAAAAACCCCAAGACACAACCTCACTGCAGAGTAAGCCAAGAGATGCAGAGGTACAGCAGATATTCCATATGTTTCTCACCCGCCCTTTTTTTTTTTTTTTTTTTTTTTTTTTTTTTAAGAGCACTTCACATAGCTCCCTGTTCAGTGATCTCTGTGCCACTTCACTCTTGCACCCTTGGTGGGACACTGAGAAACCTGTTTTTCTCGTTTTCTCTCCTGGGAATCTGAGGCTCTTCAGACTGGATATCTGGCCCATTTCTCCCTCTTCATGACCACCTTCCCAAGAGTTTGAATCATGGCGACTCTCCCTCCAACAGCCTCGGTCTGATCACATGCCTGAGCAAGGGATGTTTTTGCCTCATCCTAGGGGTTCTGCCATACACCTTCACCATCCTCCAATCTTTGTCAGCCTGGGAATTGGGGAAAAGAAGCTCCAACCTCCTTTAAGTCAGACAACAGATAGCATTCAGGGATAGCTGTTTGTACTAGCTAAAGCCTTACAGCTGCAAGGGAATGAGTCTCAAGCAAGAAAAACAAGGCTTTTAACACTAAGACACAGTAAGATCCCATTCAACAGCTCAGGTTTCAAAACCTGCTCCTGGGAAATTGTGTGCACAGGCATCCACTGCAGGTGTCCCACAGCATTTAACACCTAAAGCGCCAGCGGTATCACCTCAAAAACAACCACCACGTTCGTTTTATGCTCAAGCCTGTGGGGGGTTTCTCCGTTCCTAAAGAAGCATCTCCAAAATCCTAGGTATGCCCTCAGAGTCCACTGACGAAAGCTTACACAATACCAGTTTTCAAGAAACTGTGTTTTCAGTGTCATGGGCCATTATATACAAGCAATGGCAAACAATGAAAGTAGCTGGGAGACAGTTCATTTACATTTTGCCACTTTTCATCTGTCTCTTCAGTGGCCTATAGTTAATCAAACCAACACCACTTCTTTCTGCATCACAAGCGCAAGAAAGAAGTAGGCACTGTACATCCTTCCCACTATTCTCTTGCAAATGGAGCCACAGCAGAATTCAAAAGTAGTGCACAGAGGCCGAGTGAATTATGCATTTGGCTCCTCTCAAAAGCCAAGGAAAAGCTCAAATGCCAGATTTTCTTAAAAGCAAAGCATCCCGTCAGCAAAACGACACTGACTGTCTGTATTGGGGGCAGTGGGCTTTTTCTTTTCAGAAATAGCATCCATTCATCTGTTGGTTTTTTAATTAGAAAAACTGATAAATACAAAACCAATGGGGGAAAACAAATACAAAAATAACAAAGACACATTTATCTGCTAAAGGGAAGTGGCAAAGAGCAGCTGTCCTTTAATGATCACCAGGCACATGAAATTAATCCACATCTTTATTACAAATTTAAACCAACAAAATAAATTAAAACTCAAGTCAGCCCAGGAACCCAGGTGGGGAAGGAATAAGCAAAGCTCCGATTACCCCCAGCCTGGCCAGTCATCTCTGCAAAAATAAGTACCTTTGTCTGCTGCCACCACAATTATTCTCTCATCACCATTGCTGAAGATGAGATAGGAAAGCCACTACCCTGTTCTGAACAAAGGCACTTTACACCAGTGCAGTAAATGAATAGCTCCAATTATTCCTAGGGACTACAGATACATGTGGTGTAGAAGTTTAATTTTTAAATTTCCATGAAATACATGCGTTTAAATGTAGTATAGGGAACAACAGTGCATTGATCTAATCATTCCCTCAAGTAAGTCTTTTCCATTAGTGGGATCCAAACTTGCACTGGCAAAATTCCCATTGAATCCAGGGAGCTTTGCACGAGAGAATATTGCATTGTTCAGCTATTCGTCCCTCTCTGCTAGATCCTGCATGCTGAGGAGACAGAGCAAGAGGACAAGGCACTAAACAAGGTTCAAAGCAAAGGAGTTGCTACTGGGATTGAGCAAAGGAAGGGAATAGCCTCCTCCCTGCTCCCAGTAGCCCCATCCTGCAGATGGAGATCCCCCCCCAAAAACACTGCAGGGACCATGGGGTGCTCTAGGGCTAGAGCTGCTTCCACATCTTGTGCTCTAGGCTGCATCTACAGTCCAGCCTCCCCTTCTGCAAGCACTCATACATCTAGGATCAGTGCATTTTTCCCCCCACTGTCCGATGACACATTGAATTCACACTTAGCAAAAGAGTATGGGCTGTTTGAATACCATCCTGCCAAGGCTACTATATGATTTTATTATTTATTAGTTCCTTAGTTTTCAAACATTGGCAAAAGAAGCTTACCAAAGTTTGTTACAGTTTCCACTTGTGCATAGAAGTCAGCTGAACATTTAGAAGTGCACTATATATCTGTCTCAATTCAGAATCAGCTGTGGTGAGGAAAGGAATAGGACTAGCTTTATTTTCCAGAGATTCATGCACCCAGATGTTTTTGTTCTTTGCAAAACAATAGTAGGGTGACTTGTTCCTGTAAAAAGGCCTTTATGAAAATATAGAATGTACCAGGCACAAGTTTAGAGATCAGTGTTTTTAATACACTTTAAAAAAACAACAGTAGAAAACTCCAAAAAGTTTTTCTTTTTTTAGTTCTCTTAAAACTTAAGAATCAAGCTCAGGAATTCATATTTCATTACAAAATCCTTGAATTTTATTATAGTACTAATGGCACTTGTAACTTCCATCTCACATTTTTTGCGTAAGCACAGTTCAAGGCAGCAGGACACATTTGCATATGTTGAGTGAATGAGGCAATGGGGGGTCACAATTAGCATCACACAGATCATACGCCATTCTGTCTCTCATAATTTTCCTTGAGCTGAAAATATCCACACCCTGCAATGCACACTTTTTTGGTGCAGCAATACCCCCAGGTCCTAATCAAAATCAGGGCTTCTTATGCTCAGCACAGTAGAAGCACAAAAGAACAAAAACCAAACAATTACAAGCTAATCCCTGTTCTGGTGGGGTTGCAACCTAAATTGAAGTTAGAAGATAACACCATTACTCCATTTTACAGAAGTGGAGCCGAGAAAACAGAGAGACTAAGGATTTGTATACACTAAGGCATTTCACAGTTTTGCTTTCTTCCATGCTTTGTGTAGCTTGTTTGTTTAGATTGCAACTCATCAAAACACGATTATCTCTCATTTGTGTTTATACACTAACACAAAGCAGCCATGAATAACTATAGAAGAATTGCTTTTTAGATGGTAATAGCTACAGGTCATTATTAATGATGCAACTCCAAGCATGTAGCTAGCAATACTGTGTTTTCTTTTCTGGGTTACAGAGATTAATACTTCGAGTCATGATCCACTGATACTTATGTAAACATCCTGCACAGAGGCGGAAAAGAAATGGTACATCTCTGCTCCTGGGAGCAGTGGGAGGACTGAACCACCTGACATACCTATTTTTGAGAAAATAAAAGTAAAAGCTCGGGTGAAAACCCTTTCTGGAAGAAGGACATGTCCACCAACCCTTGCTTCTAGACTTATTCATCAGAGATATTAGAAAAGGAAAGAGAGAAGAGGAGCAGAAAGGAAGCTAATACTAAGATAACAGACACGGATTAACCAAGAAGCAGAGAAGGCTGCTGATACCCCCTTTTTACAATACATACTTACATTGCCATCATCAGGGGCTTGTAGCCCCTGTCTTCTACCAGACTGCTACAGCTATCACACATTACCTACACAAAACACCAAAAATGTAGGCATTTAGTGTCATTTGAGCCACCCTGATGCATTTGGGACATTTGCACAGGGTTGGTAGATATGCCATGAGAGCTGCAGGAGACCCAGCCTTTCTGAAGCAGCAGCTGTAAATCAGCTCTACGAGGTTTGGCTGTCCATACCCTAAGATAGAAAGTGGCATTAAACGTCCACGCTTAGGAAGCTGCATTGTATCCCCATGTGATATCTAGGTTTTGGCTGTGCAGCTCATACCAAGAGATGTGGTCTCAGGCAGCGAGTGCACAGAAAAGAAAAAGCCAACTGCCAGGACGGTCCACCCAGCCTTGTCCCTGCCCACCCTGTGGGCTCCCAAAGACAGGGTTCTGCAGCGAGCAGGCAGCACATTGGGGCAACACTTCTGCCAGCATGGACCCAGCCCACGGGCCATACAGTCCCCACCACGACCTCCGTTGTGAGCCCTGCAACAATTCAAAAGCCTTTGACCCACTTAAAATGCACAAAATGAACCCTCAGAATGAGAAGGATCCCTCCTGCAAAGCTCTTGGAGTGCAAGGGAAGTGGAGTTTAACGGGGAAAGTTGAATGAAATGCAGATTAATAATCAGATTTAAATGGGTAACTACTCAGGGCACAGAAACACGTATTACACTCCATTATGTAACTGGACTTGAAAACACTGTAGCATCATGTCTGCTAAGATTTGTGGCTTAAACTCCTGGTCTTTCCAAGCAGAAAGCTTTAAAAGGAGTGATTTATATAAGAATTGAGATTATAGACAAAGAGAATATATTAAGAAAGCTATTTCTTATTTATGACCAAGAGATCATTTACTTTGAAATCAGGACTTGGGGCAGATACTTCACCATGATCACAGCCCTGAGGAATGCTGAAATCAGCCATCAATAACTCTTTTCACAAGACAAGCTCCCTGAGGGCAGAAGGATAATACCAAACTGGGTGGTAGTTTTTAAGCAGCTGGACACAAATTGGGACTTGTCGGTTGTTGTTCCCAGGCACTGCATGTCAAATTGGAATAACCTGTTGTGCTCTCTCTTATTTTTTTTTCCATGACTGGCTGCAGAATGCAGAAGAGGCACCTGTCGACTCCTGGATTAGTTTCCCTGTGATGAACAGCTCTTATCAATCATCACTCAATGAGATATTTCAAAATAATAGTTTCTTCTCATTTTCCCCACAGTGAGAGACATTCAGCACAAATGGCAACCAAGCTGCAATGTGCTTTTCTGATATCCGAGCTCTGCTGAGAAAGTTTTTTTGCCAACTGGTTTTGGAGGCTTCTTGCTGTTTTCAGTGCAGTTTACAAAAGCCATTCCAGGAACCAAGCTCAAGAAGCTGCCTAGAAGGAGCATAGCAGCCCAAGGCACACTGACATTAGAAACATCCGTGGCATGCCCAGTCTCCCAGTAGCATTAGGCCCAAACAGGGGGCTCAGTATTTGAGCTAGCTCTATGGTAGGTCATAACCTGCAGCAGAGAAGATGCAGCTGCCTGGAAAGGCAGTGGGAAACTCAGAGGCCCACTAAAGCCATCTACGGAGAGTGATGCGTTCCATGTTGTGTGACAGGGCACAGGACGCCTTAGCCAACAGCTCGCCTCATCACTGCCGAGTCAGTGATGCCTTTGATTTAGCCTTTTTGTAGCTAAAGGCTCCCTAGGACAGATGGGGACTAGATGGCACCTTGAGCTCCAGCGCTGCCAGTGTGAGCTAACCTCAAGCTACCCAACACACACTCTGGCAGTCACATTTCTAATTGATCTGTGTGCACATCAGCAACATAACCACTAAAACACAAAGGAAACCAAGCCCAGCATCTTCCCCTGTTCAACGCTTGAGCATCTTTTATCTAGCAACCAAGAATGGACTTTCCCTTCCCTCTTTACAACCCAGATCCGCTTTCAACTTGGTCCTTGTCTCTTGTTCAGCACCTCCAAAATGCCTTTGCTGAAAACAGGCTCAGTGTCTTCTTCATCTGCTTGGATCTTCCAGCTGCCTCTGTGGAGATCCAAGATGGCTCAACAGGCAACTACTAAGATGATTTTCTTATGTCCACTGTTAGCAGTGTCTCACTGGTGTGTCATATATTTGGTGAGATAAACATCTTGAGAAATCCTACAGAGCACGAGTTTCCACAATAATTTGTGAAGCTGCTTTTAACAACCACCTCTCAAGTGAGGAGGGCTGTTGTAGCAGACAACCCTTTTCAGGCCTTGAGCCCCAAGTCATTAGAGGATGCTTTGGCAGTACAGTTTTCTCCTTCGAGAACATTATTTTTGTTGTTCTGGTTGTTGGCTGCAAAGCAATATTGACTGTAGATCGGCTTCATGGGAGGCAAGTCAAATTACTGCTTGTCTTCTGAGTTTAGTAAATAACTCAACTGTTGTCAAGAGAGCAAGAAATGGCAGAAAATGTGAAGTAGGCTTTAGCATTCTATCCATCTCAAAATATAATACAGAATACATCTCCAAAAGGCCAGAAAAACTTCATTGAGAGTGAAATTAAAAAAAAAATCCACATAGGGATATTTTGCTGTCGGAGTACACCTAAGAATGCAGACCCCTCATATTTACGCATCTACTAAATAGGTATTTCTCCTAAGTTGAAAATTCCTCTGTAGTGACAAATTAGGAAGCTCTGCACAATTACGTAACTCTAGCTAAAGGACAGAAATTGCTACATGAGGAGCCAACATGCAGTTTGACAGATATTTTTCCTGTGTCAGTTTAAGTAGCCTTCTCCCAGACATGCACTCTCCGCTGTGTCCCGTCGGGTGCAGGGCTGTGCACCACATCACGTAACTCCCTGCAGGCTGTTCTGGTTCATGTGGTTTGCTTTTTTTTTTTTCTTTTCCAGGGAATGGGGAATGTGCTACCACTGTGCTGGGTAGCTGTTGCCAAAACGGCACAGGAAACTGTGGTATTTTTCCTAGCAGATCTCCCCTGAGCATCCCAAAAGCTCCTGTATCTCTGGCCGAGTCCAGGTAGAAGACCTGTGCCAGGGTCACGTGGCTGCTGAGCAAGGGGTCTCCAGCATGGTGGGTTCACACTCCAGGCTGGGCTTGGTCCGACTGCCATTTCACTGCCTACTGCACCTCACCTCTGCTCCCTTGAGATGCAGGCATGTCAACTTATTCCAGTATTACATACTTTAAAACTGAACTTACACTCTTTTGAAACCAAAGCTGGAGAGACTCTTAGAGAATTCAAAGGAAGAGCAGAGTTTCCATCTGTGGGTTGTTTCTGCAGTGAAACTGCCCAGCTAGATGGAGAACAAGCACTGCCAACCACTGATGGATGCACACTAATCAATCCCTTAGCATGAACAAATACATCTATTATTTGCATAGGTGCAATCTATACCTCCTTGACATTAGAGTAAGCTCTGTCAGACAAACATGAGCTCAAGTGAGATCAGGCTAAATACCCCCTGTGGGTTCAGCAAATAGGAGGAGAACAGCCACTCCCTTTCTTAATCCTCTAAAATCTCACATATAAAATATAAGCTTTAATTTTAAAAAAGTAAAGGAAAACAAAATATTATTTGAAACTTTAAAAAGGCCCAAGCACTAAATGTGGCTTGCAGTTTAAGTACAATTGTTCTGGGTGGTCTGCAAAGCACTAAACTCGCTGTGCAGAAAGGAGTATTTTAAGAACAAATCAGTAGGGTATTGGAGCATTAGAAAAGATGAATTCATGTTAGAAAAACACTTTGTGAAGTCACACACAGAATGCAAATGTTGAAAAAATAAATAATAGCTTCCCTTACCTATTTATTTTCATTTCTTATGCCAAGGTCATAATTCCTTTTTATGTATTTTGAGGATAAATATTAAGATTAATAGATCGTCAACATTACGAAGGCTTAGTCTCTGGGACACAAGGTCATTGGGAAGCAAAGATCTTTAGTCCCTAAACACAGCAGTAATGAAAGCCAAGAACTCAACAAGTCACTTTCCTTTCAGACACAATCAAAATGGTTTTGCATCCTAAATGTGCAAGACACAGCTTGATCCCTGCCCTAGAGTCCTCAGAGGTTTGAAAGACTCTTACCAAGGCTTTGTAGACCAGGCTTACTTTTTGCACCAGTGGGTGTATATGTAGACCAGTTTAATGATGCTGGGGCGGGGGGGGCATGGATAGATAAAAATCTGTTTAGAAGGAATTTTCTACCTCCTTGCCATTGGAGTGCAGTCACTGCAGCTCTAGATAAGGCTTCCTCTCCCAAAACTATGCTACACACCTTTTCTCTCTCCAAGTTCTGGCGCAGTCCCCAATAACAGCTGTTGGCTACTCCTACCTGGAAATGCAGTTCACAAGATTTAGTCGGGCAAGATGCTGCTGGTGGTGCACACCTTTAAGAGCTGTACAAGTGAATATGCCAAATAATCAAGAGTGATTTGCCATTCTGGAAGTGTTCCTTTTGTCTGTGGTTTTCAAAAGGCTTTGCAAAGCAGGTATGCATTGGGCCATCTATACTGAAGGGAAATAAACACAAGGAAGGGCAGGTCTGTGCAAGATGACAAAAAAAATATTTAGCAGCCTAGAATCAGGGCATCTGGGTTTTAACAACACTATCTTCCCCACAAGACACGGAGTATAAATTCAGAGAAAGTGCAGATTCTCACCAGAACAGGCATCAGAAATATTGAGGCAGCAAATGAAAACATGAGCTATTGTTTTCCCATTCTCACATTAAATGACATCGAATGCTTTTTAAAACAATGCTCACTTCTGACACAGCCAGTGTCTCAGGCAATGTCCCTCGTAGCTACAGACCAAAGGCAACTTCTGGTGCAGTTCTAATGCAGAGATGCACCTCCTCTATGCTAAGACCCAGTTTACACCTACAAGAGCCCAAAGCACCCTGCATAGACTAATTGCCCCCAGAAGCAGCAAGAGTTTCCAGCAAGACATAAATTTTAGCAACTAAAAAAAAAAAAGGGATTTTTCCTTCACATTGCCAGCACAAAGTCCTGCACCCAACATAAGTCATCCAGCCCAAACCAAGACACTGGCACACAGTCTGCAGATGTGATTGAGTCAGAAAATTAGGCTCCCTCTTACAGCAAGTTCCCAATAGCTGTGAGGAAGAGGCAAGCATGATGGTCTCTTGTTGGTTTCTGACATCTGTACATCCTAGTAAAGGACAACTTTCTCAAAACATATGCCAACTGAATAACCCCTTATTAGAACTGACATCGACAATAACATCTGTAAGTCCCTCCAAAACCAAGTACATAATCATTGACAAACCACGCACCAATTACAACCACCAAGTGTTATGTATAGAAGAAACACTAACCATCCTCAGGTGCCAGGGTTGAATCATTTTGGGTGGACAGAAGGGGAGAGAAAGTGGGGAAACAGTGTAACATCTTGTTATACTAACCTTGTTTTCCACATAGCACTTCAGAACAATAGGTGAATACTGTAACCCCGCCAGTGGATACTGGATCCATCACATCCATCTAGGAACTGCCATACAAGAGGCACTGTAAGGTCACCTCCACTCGATAATGACACAAGAGTGACTGAATATTAGCCATGTCAACCACTACAGCTTGTCCAAATGCAAGCACACCTACATCCAAGCCTACACCCAATCATTCCATTTCTTTCAATAGAGATCAGTGGAAAATAGGGATACAGCCTGCCTGGTGTCTAATAGAAACTATGCTGCTGAAACTGTCCTAGCACAAACTGACATATGAAGCAGACTTCTTCTCAAGGAAGCCTTCATATTTATACAGAGTAGTTCTCAGCTACCCACACTGACATAGGAAAGAAGAAAGTCAGGACTAAACCCCTCAGAGTGTGCACAACCAAGCCAGAACATCAAGAGAGAACACAGATTCCTTGAAAGCTATGCAATGCCAAGCAAAACTCAACACCCCAGGTTAAGTTATTAGGAGATCAGGAAATTAATCATTTTGGGGCACAGCGTAAGTTGAACTAGCCTAGGAATAAATTACCTCAAGAATGGCAAAGCTGCCACTCTAAATGATGTCTGGACAAATGGATATAATGCTATGAAAGCAGAATCTGACGCCTCACAATTCCCAAATTATTAATATACAGTTCTCTTATGCATGAAAATCTAGAATATACAAGGCAAGTACACACTGTAACGCTTTTCAGCTATGGAAAGTTTGCCTTGGAACTGCAGAACCTCTTTCCTACTTCTTCACAAGTGATACAAGTTCACCTTAAATGATACCTCAGCATCTGCTGGAAATTCTGCCAGCAGAATATAATATAATGGCCAAGTGCTGAACATCACTCACTATATTGATGACGACTTTAAAGAGGGTGAAGTCACAACTGTCAAATTCATAGACCTGTCATAAGCGTTGCATGTTACCTGTCAGCAACATACACAGCGTGATTAAAAACTAAATCATCACACAGCATAAATGAAACGCTCTATTAGAAAAAACACAATCATTTTATACCATACATCTCAAGAAACAGAGCCGATGGCTCAGGTAGTGAAACAGCCTACCACAAGTCACTGACTTGTGTGAGCCTTATCAAACAGCGTCATGAGCAACCAGTCAATCTATCCTCACACAAGAAATTTTACCTCTACGAGTATCTTGCACATCATGACCAACCAAGATATTTGCCCAGATTGAAGCCAAATGGACAGCAGGATTCTCATGTTGCTATTATTAAATACATATCTATTATAAATACACATTAAATAAGTATACACCTATATTTATTTAAATATATAAACTATAAATATATAAAACACATATGCATGTGTAGATGTATACAGCCACACATACCACACACCAGCCCAGCTAAAACACAGGCAACGCTTTCATTTCTACAATCACAAGATCAATAAACAGCTTTGCATAACTTGGAAC
Organism: Gavia stellata; assembly: GCF_030936135.1. Taxonomy (NCBI): domain Eukaryota; kingdom Metazoa; phylum Chordata; class Aves; order Gaviiformes; family Gaviidae; genus Gavia; species Gavia stellata. Next base: position 13,929,036 of record NC_082595.1, read on the forward strand.
AGGGCGCAGCTTGCCCACTACCGAAATCTGCTGTTCCTGTGACTAACGCCGGGCGGCATGTTTTCCATGAGGGAATATGTAGAAAGACAAAATGTAAGGTTAATGCTAAGAATAACATGCTGAGGAAGTTGATAAATTTTAAATGGGAGGCCAGACCAATAACCCTACAAACTGCAGCAACTGCACTCTGTTTTTTAGCAACTAAATGCTGAAAAGTTAGTCTGCCGTGGGAAAGTTCAGTCAGTACATGCAAAGACATACAGCAAATAAGTGTCAGTGCACTTACTCATATCTTCAGTCAAATAAAGTGGAAAAAAAAAAATGCTCCTGCCTTGGTCCTTCAGACATCAGACGATCATTTTTAACTAAAACAAAACATACACAACAGAGATACAAGGCATCTACTCTATGTCTATACTATAGCCATTAGCCAGCTAAAAATTGTTAAAGCAGTTTTGCTGTAATGCAGAGGGATTTACAAGGCCCTTCGGAGACCACGTATTTGGAAATATGAAGGTCACAGTTCAATGTATTCAATGATAGCTTGGAAGCGATCACTGGAGTTGCTGAACATCCAGTTGAAGATATAATTAATCTATTCCCATAACTATGCCTGAAACAGAGTTGGCAAGACAACAATAATATGCAGGAACAGAGCACACTGGCACACGTGCATGAAGGAAACCAGCCAGCACAGGACACCTTTAGGGTGCGGGACCCAAGGATACGGGCAGGCTGTGCACTCGGTTGGAGGAAAACCACGTAGGAGTGGTGGCAAGCCATGAGAAGCAGCAGCCAGAGGCTGCACTACCTATTGTGATAAGGGAGAGGGGATGATGCAAGTTTCTCCATATTGCTACCAGCTTGACACAACCCCTGCAGAACAGAGTATTTCTTCCCAGGCCCACCAGAAGAAGTGACAGCTTCCCAAGCAACCACCAGCACAGCCCAGAATGTAACAACAGCTAGGCAGGGCTAGTGTTTTTCCAGGATTGACAGTCTCTGAACACTGGTAGTGTCACAAGGATGCTACTAAGAACTGGGGTGGGTGAGAAGGACAAACTCAGCAAAGGAGTTTGCCTGCTCAAGGGAATTTATTACTTTTAATTACAAATTACCCTTCCCCTCCACCCCATATTCAGAAAGAGAGATACTCTAAATAGCCTAATGACACTAGAGAGAAATAGGAGCTCCAACATACATTGAGAAGAAGGTACCTCTACCAACAGAACAGGATCTAGCGTGACCAAATACATACAGACAGCAAGTATCGTGAACAAGGACAGAAAGCACAGGCAGCATTCGCAGCCCTAAGGCAGGCAGGGAGAGGTAAGCCATACAGAATCAGAGGTTCGCCTTAGACAGAAGTTTACTCTTTACCCAGCCTTTCCCATTCACTTCAGTTTGGTTGGGGGAAAAAAAAAAAACCCAAAACAAAAAACTCACATGGATCAAATTTCTCCAGGATTTCCAGAATCTTCTAGTTCCCATACTACCACAGCCCACCCAGGCCCCTCCCATCCAAGCACATGGCAAATTAGAAATTAATTTAATTTTAGAAAAGTTAACCAGATTTGGGCAGGGCCGGGGGGGCACAAGCTACACTTTAAAGGTTTGTTCTCTCTCAGGGCTGGGTCTGAGTCCCTGTCAGCGCTCCCAGGGAAGTGCCGGCAACGTGGTTGGGATTTCAACACAACTCCTAGCTCTCCCCTGAAGAGCTCACTCTTTGAAAGCAGTTTTTCTCTCACCTCACTGAAGCAGTTATATTTATCAAGTGTCATGATATTTAACAAATAAATTAGGATTTCTCTTTCTGACTTTTCTTGGGCCTCTCCAATACCATCTGCACACCTCTCGTGCTGACCAAATGCAGAGAGCCCTTTACAAGAGGGCTTCAGGCTGAAAGAGAAAACTTTCCCATAAGCTCAAATCCACAACTACACCACAGCTTTGGTCACTCTCTGTCTTCTACACCAGAATTCAAACATAAGTTCAAGAAGCCAGATGTACAGCTAACATTACGAACACCGATGGTGGGATAAGAGAGCTCCATCATCATGGGCACTAGTGTTCCCCTAAACTCCCCACTCATCCCAATTACTACAAAGACTTGTTCAAAAAAATCAAAACTTCCATTCCTCAGAATTCATAAAATTCCTTAGAAAAGAACTCCTAAGAAATCATGTACTTACATACTTTGCTGGAAGTCATGGCATAGCAGCACCTAGAGCTCATTGACACAAGACTCTCCCCAAACATAAGGGTTACAGAGCAGATTTCAGGAAAAACCTGACTGTCTTTTCACCCAAAGCTCACCAGGACTGCTGGGTCTCTGCAAGTCATTTTGAAGCACAAGCATTTCCACCTGGACTTAATTGAGCTTATTGAGAGAACAGAGAACAAATTAATTCAATGAGATTGAGTTCTGTTGGAACATTTTAGTGCCTGGGAATTGTTCAACTTATAAAATGATGGGTCATTTGCACCATAAAAGCTAACTATACTAAGAGGTTGTGGGATATTGAATGCTGTAGTGAATTATTTCTTCTATGTCAGACACAGTACAAGGGGAAGGGGAAGTTGCATACAACGGTATTTACAGTTTGTTTTACTTTTCTCCATGCAGCCAAGGCAATAAGTCTACTTACACACTGTGGTTTCGAACTTACAAGACGCTGTCCTTTGCATAATGCTGGCACAATCATGAAATGTTAAGTTCTACCTTTTTCTATTTTATTGTAATGCTAACTGGCTGATTTTCACCCTCCCCCTTTTTCCTTGTCTACTACCAGTTCTGGAGTTACAGAAAGTACATTTCCTGTACCTTCAAGGAAACTTTTCCAAGACACTTAGCATTTGCTTTTCCATCTGGATAACACTATCTACTCGATCTCTGTGAATTCCACACCGCTTGAACAATTGCTCTTTCCAATCAGTTTTAAGAGTTGTAAGGTTAAAACACTCCATGGTATAAAGTGCTAACAAAAAAGCAAAGAAAGCCAGACAGGTCCTTCCCCCTTCACATCTCCTGCATTAGCAGAGGACCAAGAGCTTCACCTCATTGATGTTTTCGCTGGTTTTCTCAATATGCATGCTCCTGCTTAGGTACCAAATTGCAGCCCAAGAGCTTGACACACTGAGAGCATCACACCTGGAACCAATGGTCCCTCGTTTTAGGGCAGAGGGGTAAGCAGGACAGCCACCTGCACCTGGCAGGTTACCAGCTGTTCCAAGCTTTAAGACACTCATTGGGGACTCCCAATGTGTAGTAACACATCATGGTAAAAACTATGGCCAGCTGAGCTCCCAGAGCTCCTGCTGAACGTATGAGACAATTTATAATAAAATAGCAAGTATTGGATTAAGATCTCCATGCCAATCACTGCAGGAGTGGCCTCTGCAAGGCTAAATAGATGATATTCATGAATAAAACAATTAAAATCAGTGAAACCAGGAGCAAATATGTCTCTGGTATGCTAAAGTAACACTCACACGTCTCCTGCAAGGGACTGAGTGGGATCTTGCCCCTCTTGGCTTTAGTGTCCCAAAAGGGTCTCCTCCAGATTAAATCCTAGCTATACTCTCAGTCAAACTCTTCCCAATTTCGGGTGGTGAAAGCAAGATGGGAGCACAGATCCATTCTGCTGCCTACCTCTGTAGAGGCTGTACCTCTGCAAGAGCAAGGGCTTCTTGAGGATATGATGACACACACCGAAACACCATTTTTCAGGATGTAAAACATACACAGATATTTCTGTGTTCTGGAAGGTTTTGGAAACATGCATTTTAAGAAATCTCTGTAAATCTCATCTAAATTGACCATCTTTACAGTTATTAACAGTGAATCCCTTTTTTCTGAATTCATTATCACATTTTATCTGTTCCTACCAACCTAACAGCACCTATTCTGTATTAAACTACAAGTGACTGCTCCCCGGATCAGAAGTTTAGTATTGCCTAATGTATATACCATTGCATATACATTATATATACCATTGTCTATGGCATTCATGTCACCTCTTTGAGAGCTGGTATTTACCATTGGTTTGAAAGAATCCCTTTCTAAATCTCTCACCAGTCTTGTAACTGTAGATTGTTCTCACCAGTCAGGTTGCATTTCTGTAATTATTTTAAGAATAAGGATTATTTCCACCAAGTCCTACTAACTCCCCAGGTGCTGAACTTCTGGGACATATTTCTTTCAGTCATACCAACCCAATCCACAGGTGTCCCTGATTGTGTGCCCATATCTACAATTGGATGGGAAAATGGAGAGAAACTTTTTAATGAGCTGCTGTAATCTTCTTCAGTAGAGGTGGAGATTTCAGGTGTATCATCCCTTCAGCTTCTTATGATTGTTCATTCGTGAAAGTCGAAGAGTTGTATTATTGGAAATACTCACTGGCCCCATGCTTTGTTCACAGTCATCAAAAAGCATCTGTTGCAAATGTGAAAGCAATTAAATGACGGCCTTACGTTTTGGCTTGCCTTATATTGGCAGATGGAGATAGACCCCATAAAATGAAATGCTTGTTACTTGCTTTGCAATGCTCTTGCAGCAAACAGTTTAGTATTAAGTTTTGTGCTATGAATTCTAAATTCCATCTTGAATTTAATTTTAAGATGCAGGTTACCATAGGAAATATTTTGAGTAGACAGGAGAGGTCATGACTTGGTGTTCACATTGACACTAGCCCAGAGCTGTGCACCACTTCCAGGGGAGAAGGCTCTTCCAGCATCCAGGTTTCCCTTTCCTCGACATCATCTCTCCAGTCTCCGCAGCCGCACTTCCCCAAATGCAGAACAGCCAAACCGAAGCAAAACGTTCAGGTTCAGCTCTAGAAAGCTCAACAGTTTGCTGCATGAGGCTTTGCCTCCCCCTGTCCCCTGGACATCATTTGATACATCCCAGGATTTCCACTGCGTATGCAGAAAAAACCCCACAGATCATAACTTAGGCTGTGGTTTCACAGGCAGTTCAAGTCAATATAAAGTTGCACTGATGCTGAAAGCAGAGGTCCAAGCCTCACGTTACTCACATATTCCTGCCCTCGCTCATGCTTTTTTTCTACAGCCACGAGGCCATGGGATGAGTCCAGATCAGAGCACTAATCCAGTAGAAAACAAATTCCTGTCTTTTTAGAGGTAGTGTTCATTTGGATTGGCAAATCACTGCATTCCTCATCTAATCTGACCTTTAAAAAAAGCATTTGTTAACACTGAATTCATCTCCTAAGATTTACAGTGTGCTGTTCAGCCCTCTTAACACAACAGCAGCACTCTGTATCGAACCCTATTTATGCTGCTGTGCCACTTCTGCAACAGAGCCAAATGGCATCCAACACAAGAAGCAATTTGCCCTCATCCAGGTGCAGGCGCACGACAGGCACAAACTGACCCAGGGCTCTGCCGCCCCAGAAGGAGATATCTGGGCCTTCCCTTTGACGCACGTCCACTGTTTCCACCGCACTGCCGGCCAGCAGCGAGGCGTCAGACCAGCTCAGAGACCCTCCCAGGGCGGGCAGCTAGAGGGGCCAGATTCCTCTTCTCCCTTTCTCATACTTGCTCACTCATGGGAAGAGTAAACCACCACCCGATGTCATTAGCTGGATTACGGCCTCTACTAAGAAGAGGAAGTCCAATTCCAGATTTGATGGTATTTAGGAGATTCAGAGCTGCACATGCACCCCCCTCCCCAGCCAGCAAAAGCACTGAGACCACTGCAGGGGCTGGAGCTACCTACCATACACAGCCAGCAAAGCTGGAATTTTAAAGCAATCAAAAATTGGTGTGAAAAATGGTCATCCATGGAAGAGTCAGAAGGTTCACACATATATATATCTATATGTGGATACAAGAAAGCTTTAATAATCACAAAAGCTAGTTGTTAGTGCTCCTCTGCAATGAGCGAATGGTTTTCACACTGCTATTCAACTCCCTTTGCATACAGTACAGGGAATCCTTTTCCACGTTTAGGCGCACTTGAAGGCTAATCAAGATCTCATAAGTTACCAGGCCTCTTACTGTTATTGAATTTCCCTCCATTTCTTATCTTGAGTAGCTATTACGATTCCAGGTATTCAAGTGAACGTCACATTCAGAAAAGATAAGGTAATAATCCATTGATATAGGACCCTCGTATTTAGATTTCAGCATATCCAGCTCCCTGTTTATGCTATTAACCATGGTAGAGAAAAGGGGTTTTAAATTACCCTGTATTTCCTTCTCAGATGGTGTACAGAATAGAAATTACTCAGCAGATGTCATCTATCCCTCTTCAGCAACAGAGATGAGATTTGTTGGGGTAATTTTGCCTGCTTTCCTCAGAAATGCCAGTTTTGGGGGGGTTCACCCCAAAATGCCTCCATTAACACATCCATTATACCTCTTTGAAAGGAGAGATGAAATGACTCACAACTGTTTGCCTAAGCTTTGAGACAAAAAATTCTTTTTAGCGACCAGGTCCTCTAGACCTCAAGGGAGGAATCTCATTCCTCCATCCTCCCCTCCAATATTAAATTATTAATACTAATAAAGGAATTAGACCTACAAATCAATGTTCTTCATTACATATGCTGCAAAAATTACACAACCTGCTAAATCTATGCCTGCTGATAGCAAGCGTTTCCTTTCACATTCAGAACTTCTCAGAAGGTGCAGAGCTTTGCCACACAACCATTATTTGACTTCCAGTAAACCAGACGAAATAACTATTCAGAGATACATTCACATTAATTAAGCCCTATCTCGATTTGAGCCTTCCCTTAAATGTCAGTATCCTTTCAAATGGCACAAGAACTACTCAAGGTCCAAGTCAGTCATTTGTAATCACAATATAGAAAAGCAGTCTTAAAATGGGCACACTAAGAACTTCCCACAGAACTGTGGAGGAAACAATGTTTCTTCAAACTGAGCAAAATCCACACAGGAGGGATAAGCCTATCTAGCAGCTTGGTGGGCAGATCCCTTGTCCTCCATCCCGTCACTCCTGCCTTCTCTCCGGGGCTCTACCTCCTCCTCCTCCCTTGCACCATCTCTGAAACTCGTCAGACTCCTTACTGACCCGCTTCAACTCTACCCCAGCAGAAAACACCATTTTTTTCCTTTCTGCCTGGTTAATAAAATGCATCAACCCCCAGGGAGGTGTGGCAAGTGCCAGAGCCGGCTGGGGGCGAGTGGACCTTTTGGAGGCAGTCGACCAAGTGCCCACCCCAAGCTGCGAGCAGGGTGCCGGGGTGCTCTGCCGGATCAGCGACCCAAACCAGCTCAGGGAGTGGGTCAGAACGGGCCAGGGAGGAGCAGAGCGGAGAAACTGCTCTCTCCTGGTGGAGGCAACCTGCTACATCACCTCGAGTAGATCATTTTCATCCCACCCCTCCACTTACTTCTTTAGCAGATGAGCACTTAGCGGTCTGGCTGTGGTCATTCAGGATATTCTTGCCCCTCTATGGGCAGGTACCAACCAGCTGCAGGGTTGGCAGAAGGGACTATGTAACTCTACTTCAGATGCAATAAAATGGGAAGCCCAGTACCTTTGCCTTAAGCCACTGAGGAACTGAGTTTAAGCTGAAGAGTCAGAAAGCAAAGTTTCAATTTCCAGAGCTAATGTGCTGCCAAGGTCTGTAGGCTCAGCAGGCAAAACCTGAAAGGTCCCATCTTATCAATGACAGAGCACCACTGCCTGAAGCTCTGTCAAGTAAGATTCACACTCAAGGTCAGCAAGAAAAGACAAGATCACACAGTTAAAAATATATGGTACAAGTCCCTTAGCTTTAATGCTATTCTAGCAAAATGAAAAAATAAAACTATGTACATCTAGATCATAAACAAAAATGAATTCTTGGGCCTTCTTTGAAGATGAGGTTGTCAGATGCACGCTTTTTTTTTTTTTTTTTAAAATCCAAGCTACACACTTAATGGATGGGATGGGGCAGAAAATGGGAGGCGGGCAGTACTTTCTTTTCAAAGTAATGTAAGAGTTGCATTGGACATTGAAATGATATTCTGGAAAAGGGCTCATCCCCTGCCTATGTATTTAACCACTGAGGTATTGGTTTGCTGCGTTCCGCATTCAGCAATACAGCAGAGAGAGCCGCCGGCAGCCTACCAGCTCCTCCCGTGGCGATGTGCCCTCTTCCACAAGTGACATGGACTGTGCTGCAATTCCAGCTTCCACACCTGAACTGGGGGCAAATCTGGGCGTACAGTGAAATCAGCTCATGCTTCAACCATGACGCACTAAGCGAAGAGCAGCATTCCTGTGCTTCGTGGCATGCTGCTGGGAGTATTTTCAGTGGTGTGCAATCCATCCAGCTGTGTGCTGAATGGGGTTTAATTTTTATATTAACTTGGGTCAGGCAGCAAACCCCAAAGCCCGGAGAAAGCAAAAGCACTGGAGTTACAGCACACCACTCTACCTGAAGAAGGCAAACTGAGAAAACCTGAACAAATAAAAAGCCCCCAAGAAACTGAGAGGACTAGGGAGTAACAATCAAAACTGCTGATTCAATACATTTGAAAACCACCTAATGATCATACCAAGCCACGTTAAATCAATTCCTATATCAAGACCTATACCATTACACCTATTTCTATAAATTTGAGTCTTTGCTGCAATTTCTTTCAGATGATCAACCAAAGCAAGCATGCAAGACTCAGTCCTAACCAACAATTAGTAAAATCCCCATTTTCCAGATCCTCAAAGTCATTTGAAGTGCCCCAACTATTAAGAGAAATATCACATCTCTAATGGGCAATAGCAGAAACCTTGGCGATCCTTCTCAACCCAAAGCTCTTGAATAAAAAGTTTATTTTTATGGAGAGTGTTTCGACTTATTTCAAGGTATCAGGAAACTTCTGAATGGTCTGACCAGCTTACATGCTTCGCTGAATTTTGACATGAAAGCAAGAGAACATTTGCTTAAATCAACAACGTAAGTCACCAGTTTAAAGGTTAACGCTTGATTGTGCAGCACAAGAAACAGGCACTTATCTTCCCAGTTCAAGGACTTCTGGTTTTCTGAACAGCAGCACACAGCACTGCAACAGATTGTTTTGCAGTACACTTTTGCAGAGATATAAACAAAACAGGGCGCAGGGCAGTTGGCCTCAGAGCATCGCTCGCTCGGAGCAGGGCAGAGGGCGGCTCAGGCCCCACTATCCCCACGTACTGGCACGCCATTAGCCCACTGGGAGACACTCGTGGGCTGCCACCCATCCCATCCTGGCAGACTTTCCAACACACTGAACGCTGGCGTTGACACCAGCGCAGTTGTGTTCCACATGGGGCAGCTGCTGTAAAGCTTCCAGGGCTCTTCTTCCAGCCAGGAGACACAAAGCCAACCCCGGCATCCTCACCGAGATCCTGTTCAGCCAACGGAAAACATCAGAGAAGATGAAAGTACTGTGTTGATGGAGTACAGCTGTCCTAGATAAGTGAAATATAGCAATAAATAAGGTCCTTATCTACTGTGTCAAGAAAAAGGCAGGCTGAGGGGAAGAGGTGGGCAAGGGAGAGAAGCAAAAAACGTACCTACAGAAGGAAGAAAATCTGAAACTAAATGAGACATGCACTCCTAATTAACACAGTTTTAGTTTAACAATTAGTTTCAAAATCCCAAAAGTAAGTTAAGACATCAGCTTAGACATGGGGCAAACCAACAGCTGCTCTCTCTCCCTGCGAAATACTGGAGGAACTCCTCCTCCTTGCAGCCACGGAATCTGTACCAGGGTTGCCCAGGGAAGGACCCGGCCGTGCTCAGTGCTACCCTGCAGGCAGTGCCAAAAAGAAGTTTCTTCAGAAACTGGTTTGGGAATCAAAGGGAGCAATTCTGAGCCAAAACGTCAGACTGATCCATAAAAAAAAGGATGATTGCTGTAGCTGGACTGTGTTGTCATACATTGCTTACGTTTGTTTTAATTTTAAACTGAGAGTCAGTCCAAGGTTTGTTACACAAACATATGGCACCAGTATTACATTCTACCTTGTATTTATAGAAAGTACTGTGGCAGTCCAGGCAGCACAGAGATGCCATAATGTTAACAACATTTATTAGTAGTATGACAAAAGAACAAGAATAAGCTGGTCGAAATCATGACTTAAAAGTTGAAGGGATTGACTGGAATAAGGGACCGAACCGTGGAGCTATCAGCTAAGAAAATTCCTCCAGCACTAATGAACACAGTCCCCACGCTGCCCAGTATTTTGTTATATAAATACACCCTCAGAAAGGTAATTTGTTTGAAACCCCAGCCCTGAAAACTGATTAACAGGTTTAATGCTAGCCCGATTAACACCAATATGCCCTCGGCTGGGTGATGGGAGCGTTGAGGCAGAAGTCCGCATTCCTGCGAGTGAAGAGGAACAAAGCTTTTTGGGACAAAGGGTAAACCTTAATTACGCCTTTTTATTACCCCAACTGCCATTTCCTCCTTACCCCAAACCAGCCAGGAAGGCTAATGGCATACTTATACATCCCCATCAGCAATGGGATTGATAAATGCCACTACTCGAATTTTCCACTCCAGCTGTTAGGCTACCAGCAGCAAAGGTTTGATCCTTTACTTTCTTTTTTAAAAAAAGAACTAAAAAAAAAAAAAAAAAAAAGGCAGCAGGATACAGTACACCGCTAGCACCAATACTCCCGAACCTTCTGGAAGCGTTTATTAGCTTTGGCCACCAACCAGTGATTGCTGCAGGAGTGGACTGGAGCTGCGGTGCAAACTGGTTAATCTGTAGCTAGACATATTTGTGATTGGGGGGGGGCGGTGGCGTTCAGCAAGACATTCTCTACCTGGCAGACAGGGCTTCAACAGTTTGAGTGCTACTTTTTTTTTTTTTTCCAAAAAAATTTTATTGGGAGAACTACAAAACATTTACAGTACAAAGTTTACAGTCTCACACAATTTGTAGTGAACTGACTCCCGAAAAATATATTACAACTCAAGTTGACTTATCCTTTAGTTACATTCAAAACATACTTCTGTTAAAGTAGTCCAAAAGAGTACATAGTGCTCAATCTGTACCTATGTACAAACAAAACTAAGCTACTGCTCATTCATCCACCGTCCAGGAAAGTTTTGGAAAAACTCCTGACTTTCTACATAAGGAAAAAAAAAATACAAGTTTTGGAATTCAATTAAACAAGATATGTTCATGTACTGTATAAAGTTTCAGATCCAAAGATGGCCTCCATTCTTACAAAATAAAGAGTGGCGAAATTTTGCTGTAGTTAAAACCCATCCCTACATTCAAATTATCTCAAGCATTAAGAAAAATACTTATTTGGTTGAGAAATATTTAAGGCAAGCATGGACCCTCAAGAAGGCACTGTGAGACATAATACTGGGACCCCCAATTATTGCTACATACTTTGAGACTATATCACAGTGTGATTGGCAGAGTTAGGCAACAAAAATACTTTTTGGTTACAAGTCTGAATTAGATTTGCCACTTTGAAGTCTGATTGCTAAATCAGTCTTTTTTTTGTTGGTTTTTGTGGTGGTTTTTTTTTTTTCTCATGTTTTTCAACTCGGACGGGCTACAACCATTTACATTCTAAAAAAACCCATAGAAATTCCTCAAACTACTTCCACAGCATCGAGACCGATTTCTATAAAGAAACCATGCAATCTTTCAGATTTACGTAAACAAGGAAAGAAATTAATGAAATAAATATTACATACAATCTCTTAAATTAAGAATTTTACTCATTTACAATAAAATAACCAAGTGAAGTTACAAAAAGGCATATATTACTGTGAAAAGAACACACTCCACATTTCGCCGATTAATAATGGCAATCATAATTTAAACATAATAAAAGAATATATATCTATTGCTTTTCATCATACCCGATAAATACAGTATGAACAAATTACCAATGTATACTTTTCACAAGATAATAAATAAGTTAAATAGTTTCATATTGAGTTGTGTGCAGTGACTCATTCATGCAATCAACTCAAACAGCTAAAAAAAAATTAAAAAAAAATCAGCAGTTATTCTCCAACAATTACAAACTAAACTCAGTTGAGTGCTTCCAAATAAAGCAACAACAAAAAAAATTGTTCTAAGCCAAACATCCACTAAGTGGTGGCAATGGAACCAATATTAAACTTTGGAATGAAGGTTTTAGCATTTGTTATAATAATAATATATAGATATATAAAAAAAGAAGGTTGTTATCAAGGCATATTCTTGGCAGGATGTTGGATCTTTCTTTTTATTTTTTAAAAAAAAGCTTATAGGTTTACTACGGTCTGTGTTTTTATTTGAACTGGATTGACAGACAAACTAGTTTGTAACTTTTTTTGTGTGTGTCTGAAGGTTTGGAGGAGCTGGACAGGCGGGACTCGCGCTCCCCGGATTGTTTGTTGCTTTCTGGTGGTGTCTTTTCTAATGCTCTTTCTTTTTGTTTTTTTGTTTGGTTTTTTTTTTTTTGAACACAGATGGAATGGCTGCTGCTGGTGCATATCATAACTTGTCTCCGAAGAACAACAACAAAAAACCCCAAAACAAAACAAAAATCCCCTTCTTCCAAGGTCTCTCTATAAAAATAGGTTTGTTCAGTCCGTGTCATTTGCCCTTTCGCAAAACGCTTTTTTTGTTTTTTGTTTTGTTCAGCTCTCGGTGTATATATAGATAGGTATATACGTAAAAAAAGAAAAAGAAGAAGAAGAGGAGGATTCGCTTTCTTCGCTCGTTAACTTACTTGCTCGGCAGCCGCAGGGCCCGGCGGCAGCGGCCCGGCCCCTCTCCCTAGTCGTCGGAGATGGAGAGGCGGCTGAAGATGGGCAGGCGGCGGCCCGAGTCCAGGCTGGGCGACTCGGAGCCGCTGAGGGAGCCGGAGCTGAGGGAGCCGCTCAGGTAGCTCTCCCGGTCGGAGAGGGAGTCCGGGGGGCTGGGCGGCGCGTCGAAGACGGGCGACTCGGAGAGGCGGCGGAGGGGCTGGAAGCTGAAGGGCGGCGAGGCGGGGGGCGGCGGGCAGCCCCCGCCGGGCGGCGGCGGCGGCGGCTGCTGCTGGCAGCGGTAGTAGGCGGCGGCGGCGGCGGCCGCGGCGGCGGCGGCGGCGAAGTTCTGGGTGTGGAGGGCGAGCGGGGCGATGAGGCTGCCCAGCTCCTGCCCCGAGAAGGCGAAGGCGTTGTTGGCGCAGGGCGGCGAGAGCAGCTCCTCGCAGTAGGAGGCGGAGGCCGGCGGCGGCGGCGTGCGCGACCCGCCCGGGCTCTCCAGCAGGGCGGCGTCCAGGCGGCCGCCGGGCGGCGGCGGCGGCGGGGCGGCGCTGTGGGGGTGCGGGTGGTGGTGGTGGTGGTGGGCGGAGAAGCCGGAGAAGCTCAGGCTGTGGTGCAGCTTGGGCCGCTCGCCGCCGCGCGGGTGCCCGAAGCCGCCGCCGCCGCCCAGCGGGTGCTCGCGGGGGGCGAAGGCGCGGAGGTCGCCGGTGCTGCCGGCGGGGTGCGGGGGCGGGTGGTGCGGGTGGTGGTGCGGCCCGGCCGCGGCGGCGGCGGCGGCGGGGGGGGCGGCGGTGCCCCCGCCGGGAGCCGGGCGGCGCTCGTCGGCGTTGTGGATGAAGTGGCAGCGCGGGCCGTAGGGGCAGAAGCCGATGGTGTGGAAGGTGCGGCAGAGCTCGGTCTTGTACTTGGGGTGGCGGGTGAGGCTGCGCAGCTCGTGGAAGCCGTGGGCGAACTGGCACTTCTCGCCGTACTTGCAGGCGCCGCTCTCCTCGAAGGGGCGGCACAGCTCCGTCTTGTAGCGCGTCGAGTTGATGGGGGCCCCGCCGCCGCCGCCGGAGCCGCCCCCCTTGCCGGCTGCCGCCGCCTGCTGCTGCTGCTGCTGCTGGAGCTGCTGCATGAGGTGCTGGCTGCGCTCGCCGTTCTCGCTGAAGGAGCGGTCCCGGAACTTGTTCTCCTTGTTGAGCAGGGCCGTGGGGCTGCTGCTGCCGCCTCCGCCGGAGCCCGTCTCCTTCAGGCTGCCGAACGAGGAGGAGGAGGAGGAGGAGGAGGTGGAGGAAGAGCTGGAGCCGGTGGGGCTGGGGAACTTGGAACCGCCGGCCAGCGCCGGCAGGTTACTGGTCGAGTGCCGCCGCAGGAAGCCCGGCGCGAAGCTGGAGCTGGGGGGGGTCACCGGGGTCCCCACGGCCTTCTTGTCCAGCATGCTGCTGAGGTTGGTGGTCAGGGACTTCTCCGTCTGCCGGGGCGGGGGGGAGGGGGAGACAGGGAGCGGGGGAGAGAGGTGGTGTTTAGGGTGACCGCCAGCCCACCGCCACGGCTCCCGCCGGCGCCCCGCGCCCCCTCCGCGGCACCGCCGGGCGCACGGCGGTGGTCGGGGCGGGGGTCGCGCCGCCCAGCCGGCCCCGACAGCGCGTCCGCTGCACGCGCTGGCGTGCCAGGGCGCGCGGGGCAAGGGCGGGGAGAAGCCCCCGGACGGGCTTTGCTGCACGAGCAACTTCCAAAAAGTTCCTCTCGGCAGCGCAACACCTGCGGGCGAGCGCCGGCAGAGCGGCTCGGCGCCTCTGCAACTTCAGAACCCCCCCAGAGGCCCCGCAGCGGGGGTGCAGCACGCCTCGCCGAGGCTCGCAGCCTTGCATCAGCCGCCCTGCAGCAGGACCCGCGCTGCTTTAACCCGGCCCGCTGTCAGGCGGCGACCCGCCCGCAGAGCCAGCCGCGCACCCCGTCCCCGGCGGGCGCGGGCCTCCCGCGCCCCCGGCCCCAGCAGCCCGGAGCGCCGTCCCGCACCCCGCGGCAGCGGCCCGGCGCTGGCAGCCCGGGTCGCGCCCGGGGAGCCACGCTCCTCCCTACCTTGCACAAGAAGTCAATGTCGTAGAAGGCAGATAAAAGTGTCGTCGACATTTCTAGATCCTGTAATGGTCGGAAATACAGGAAGGACCGAAAGATCCCGCTCTCCTCGGAGGGTTTGGAAAAGCCACGACTAGATAGGAGGGGGCCGTTTGCTTGAGATCCGAAATGGTTCCGTCTCCTTCCCGGCGGGGCGGGCGGGACGGCGGGTGCCGGGCCGAGGCGGCGACGGCGGCTGCACAGCAGCGGGCGAACTGCGGGAACTCCGCGGCGCCCCGCGCCGCCCCCATATAAACGCCGCCGCCGCGGCCCGCGGGGGCGGTGCCCCGCTCCGCCCGCCCCGCTCCGCTCCGCCCGACGGGCCCGCCCCGCCCCGGCCCGGGCCGGGCCAGGCCAAGTTGCGCGGCGGGGCGGCAGCGGCGGCGGGACGGGAGCTGCGGGGCGGGCTGGCGGGGAGCGGCGGCCCCGCCGTGCTGCTCCGCCGTCAGCCCCCGGTACCCCCGAGCCGGGTGCGCCCGCAGCAGGGGCAGCGCGGGCGGGGCGGGGTGGGGGGCGCGGGGCAGGGGCGGCTCCCGGCGCGAAAGCGGCCGGGGCCGAGCAGCACGGCGCCTGTCGGGCTCGGCCCCTGCGAGGCGCCCTTCTTCGCGCCCCTCTCCAAACATCCGCGCCCCCGCCGTTGCGGCGGCCCCAGCCCCGGCCAGCGGGCCGGGGATCGCCGCGCAGCCGCCGGGCCGCCTCCGCGGGCGGGTGGCGGCTGCCGCCGAGCGGAGGCGGGTGCGCAGTGCCGTGGGAGAGGCGCGGCAGCGCCGGGGACACCTCTTTCTCCCGCCCCACCGAAAATAAACTTCTGCCACGTAATTGGTTTGAAACAAAGGTCGGGCCCGCGCTGCCCGGGTGCGACCGGCGGGACGGCGGCTGGGCACGGGCTGCGCGCCCCGCGGGCCGCCGCTCCCCCCCCCCCCCCCCCCCCTTTCGGAGAGTTCGTGGTGCGGTTTTGTTTTTTTGTTTTTCTTTGTTTGGAGTTCGGGAGAGGTTGGCGGGCAGGCGCGGCGGCGTTAAGCCTGCCCCGGCCGGGCGGATGTGCGACCCCCCCTCACCCCACAGATCCCCCTCCCGCACCCCTCCCACGCTGACCCCCTGCACACCCCACCACCCGCCGCGGCCAGGCAGCCGTCGAGGTCTTGTGACCCGCCGGGCTGCGCCAACCTCTCGCCCAGCCCCGCCGCGGCCCCCGCCCGCCGCCCCGGGGGCCCTCCCGCCGGGCTGCCCCCCGCCGCCGGGACGAGGGCGAAGGCAGCGGCAGGTCCCGGCCGGCGGGGCTCCGTCCCCGGGCCAGGAGCGGGCGGCCGTCCAAGGCGGGCTGGAGCCGCCGTGCAAAACACCCCCGCCCCCCCGCGCCGATAAGGCTGCGCAAACACGACGTGGGAAAGGCGGCGGAGGCAGCGGCCCTGCACCCCCCGTCCCCTCCCGCGTTTGCTCAGCGCCGGGACAAACGGGAAGGGGGAAGATGGACGGACGTGTAAAGTTTTATTGCTGCTAAAGCCAGCAGAGGCGTTTGATCCTCTTTAGCCTCCGAGCCGGGCTGCCGGGCCCTGGAAATCCAAGGGTGCAAATCTGACCACGTCAGCAGGAACCCTGCACTTTGAAAACACATTTGCAAAGGAAAGCAACTTCGGGGAGGGCTATTAGCGCGCTTCGCGTCGGGCTTTCACGCTCGCCCCCCGCCGCCATGCGGCTCACGCTCCCATTTGCCCCCCCCCCCCCCCCCCCGCCCTTCTCCTTCTCCTTCTCCTCCTCCTCCTCCTCCTCCTCTCCGCGGCTTTGGGGGGGGGCAGCAGGCGGGACCCGGCGGGCGCACCCCCGGCAGCCCGGACCCGGCTGCTGCACGCCCCTCGGGACCGCCTGTGAGCCGACACCCACGGAGGAACGAGCCTGGCCTGGGAAGTTAGGGCTGAGCTTAGCAAGAGAGATGGACAGAACGCCCGGGGAAGACGAGAGCTGGGGGATAACCCGCCCAAACCTCCTTTCCTCCCGCATCCCGGCTCCTCGCTAGGGCAAGTCCCCCCCGCTCGCCGGGCGCCTTCGGAAGCGGCGCAGCCGGCCCCGCTTCCAGCCCCGCCCTCCTCCCGGCCGGGCGGGAGGCGGCTGCGCGGGGATCTGCCACCCCCTAGTGACCGCACCCGCCGGAGCCGGTTCTGCTTTCCCAGGGGTTTCCAAAACAAACTCTGAATTCCTCCTGCCTTTTCCTCCGGCAGCCCCGCGGAGGGGTTACAGCCCCGGGCCGAGCAGCGAGGCGCTGCCCCGCGCAGGGGAAGCCCCCCGAAAGCGGGACGGAGGCCGGTGCGCGCCGTAAGGCGCATCATTTCCCATCACCGTCCGCCTTTTCCCAGAACCTCCTCCCTGGCCCGCTCGGATTTGCTTGCGTACTGAGCCGAGATGAAACTCTTCCTCCTCCCAAACATCTCGGTGATGAAAGCATCACCTTCAGAGCAGACCCTGCCCGCCAGTGAACCGAGTAAACAGTTCATGATGGTGATCATGCAGGGAGCAATGTGTCATCGTCATTTGGAGGAATACTTTGATAAACTGACTGATCAAACACAGGGCAGATAAGAACTCCGGTATAAGATTTTGCTAACCCTCTTCTGCAATTGCTGCTTAGGGTTTAAAGGTTCTTGACTGAGTAGTTATATAGTAACTCAAGCCACCAGCCCTGTGGTGAAACGTATGTGCGCTGATACAATTTTTTTTTATTTGCTCTCTATAAACTCAGGCGGGATGACAGAGCTTTCAGCTGCATTTTAAAACCATGATAAGGAAGACCGAGTTTTCGAGCTATCTGGTTTACCGATTAACCAAGTCCTCAAGGCTTCACAAAGTTCCTTAAGGTTTATGGTCACTGGGGATCTACTACTATGCTGTTACCTGCATTTATCCATTCACTGATACTGAATATATACGTGCATATGCATTTTAAGTTCTACCCAATGGAAAAAAAAAGCCGATGTTACCAGATGGTCTTACGCTAACCACTGACATGAGCAAGGTCACACAACCGTACTGTAATTTTGATACCACACAAAGTTCTGTTTGTTTTCTACTACAAAAGCTGTTGCTACACTAGTTCAAAAATGTTGGAAAGGCATGGCAAAACCAGCGGCTGTTAATTAATTGTACAGGTCTTGACTATTTTTAAGAGTGGCTTCCAGACATCATCTGGGCTGTTCTTTCCCCAGGAGCTCAAAACAGATGCAAACAAATTAATTTTTAGCCGAACTCATTGTTAAGTTGGGCAGCGTGCATTCTGTGAAACATCTTTTCACCTCGGAATCCAACATTTCCCTTTTGCCTGCTGACGTCTCAGGGTTCACTGTAAATTACTTATATGAGTCACCCTGAATCCTGGAAAGTTACGGGAGGTATTTAAACTTTGGTTCCTAAATCATCTTTTTTCCAGCAGCGACTTCGCCCTGCGCGGTTTTCAGACGTTCACGAGCCCTAATTCGGACGCTTATCCTCATTTGCAGCAGAGTCGTAAGCTGAAGAAGCGGGAAGCAATCGGGCACCGCAGCGCCCCGTCAGTGCGCGCGGCCCCCCCGCCCCGCCCCGCCCCGCCCCGCCGCGGCTGAAGGCTCCACGGGCCCTGAGCCCGGCCGGGGCGCGCGGCCCTGTGCGGCGGTGCTGCGGCGCCACCTGCTGGGCGTGCGCCGCACCAGGCAGAGCGCCTGGCCGCGGGAGAACTGCTCATCACCTCCATCATCATCACCGGGACTTAGGACTAAGCTGCGCCAAGATACGATTCCGCGAAGAGACTGAGAGCAATCAGTCGTTCATCGGACGTGTCACCCTTCCAAGGAGACTGACACAGCGACGGGTACCGACGTACATCTTTGTTTTGGCTGTGCCCAGCTATGCCAGAGCCAACCGTAAAGTCACAGCCCTTGGCTAACGGAACGTAACACACCCTTTTCAAATAAAATACTTATTTTCCGTGTCTCATTTTCACACTGAAACCCAATTTCAGTTCCCAGAAAAACACATTTGCAAAGCACAACAAACATTTTTGCGTTTCAGACAGTGACACCGTTGCACACCTGATATATTCCCCCCAGCTGCCTCACCTGCGCACCGCGCTGGTGACAGCATCTCCCGAAAGCGAGTGCTGCAGCACAAGATGACTTCGGTACACTTCTGCGGACCTAACTCTACTGAGCAGGACCTTACTTTCCAAGACTGTTTGCAGAGCAAGGTGGTTTGAAGCAAAAATGAAACTGTTTTGTTCGCAATGGAACAGCTGCTTTGTTTTGAAGACAGCGGTCTTCATTTTAAAGCAATTTTATAAAAGTAGTTCTTTGCTTTACAGGGAAAAAAGAGGCATGCAGAAGTCTAACTAATGCTGTTTCCACATGCAAAACAAGGTTCCTAGCAAAGTGAGAATCCTTGCCTTCCTCCAGAGGAAAATGCAGTAAAATTTAAAATGTAGTCTAAAAATTGTCATAGACAAAGAAGCCAAGGTTTGTTTCTTTTCTTTTAGAAACACTTAAAAATAAAATAAAAAATACCACATTAATTTAATATTCTACATCTTGAAAGGAGACACAAAAAAAATCAACTTTTTCTTGGTATTAAAATACAGAAGGTAAAAATGTGGGATAAAACGTAACACAACTACAGGTGGCCTGCACCTGGATGAATGGAAAATATTAGCTTTTGCTGCTTTACTTCCTACAGTAGCTATAATAAACCATGCTCAGCTGAATGGAATTAGCAAATGCATTTAAAAGGAACAGTCTCCCACAGCTCATCTGACAAAAAAAATCCAAAAAAACCCCAATCAATGGACTCACATATAAAAACATGTGGTTTTAGCCTGAACACTGAATAGTTTGTTGCAGGTTTACTGGAGTCATTATAGCAATCCCTTATTCCTCAAACATCATCAGAATTCAGTCTCCCTGCCCATCCAGTAACATGTGCGCACCTCCCTGAGGATGAACTTTTAGTCATTTACTTTTCCAGATTTTCATTTTTGCAAGTATTGTCAGACTTCAGCAGATTTAATATTTTAAGGCAGACTGATATTCTCTCATTTTGAATAGCCAATCTTGTGAATTCTGCAGTTTTAGAAAATTCTGGAGTTGGAGGTAGTGCTCTAAGAAGGTGTTCAACGAGCTGGGCTTGGTCCAGAGCCATTCTTGATAGTCGATTAAGTTCTCTGTGATCTGGTAAAGTTAGATGAGTCATTGCTACAAGCTGTAAAAGGTGCTTACTAAGTTGTCTTACATGAGTCAACTTCTCTGCCCAAAAATTCACTTCCCCTTTATCAAACAGGTAATCATCTTCTTCCTTAACAAAAAGAAAAACAACAGTGATTAGAAAAAGACTTGTGGTCTTGATAATAATGAGAAAATTATAAAAGATATGAAAGAAAATATATATAGAAATAATGACAACAGAGGCTGTTACAGAACAGCTTCTTTACATTAAAAAAAAAGGTAAAAATTCATACGCATAATTTTTCAAAGGTTTGAGAAGACGCAGTAAAAAAGGTTCCTACTTTGCCAAAGCAATTTTACCTTCAAAAATCAGGCAGTTACGGTATAACTCTTGGGAAACAGTGGAAGTAAATAGTAGTCCTAATCCTTAACATGTGCTTGCCTTCCCCTGTGAAACTGTCTTATATTTCACAGAGACCTCTCTATAACCAGTATGGTAATTTGCTGTATCATGGAGCTTTTTGAGTGGATTAAATGAAAAAGGAAAATTGTATCAGTCAGTGAAATATCAGAAAGGCACACCTAAACCAAAGACTTAAGAAAAGAATCATAATATATTTCATGGGTCATATTAATTATCAACAAACTTCTCAAAGATGTAGCTGCTCCTCCTCCTTCCGGTTTACCTTCCAGCATTATTTTGATTTTTTTTTGGTCTCTCTTCAAGACAAAGAGAGCACAGTGTATAATACTGCGCTAGGTTTTACAGAACCAGCATGCTGAAGTTTTTTCTTTACATAAATAATCCTTCTGAAGACAATGACTGACGTGAGCGAGGCTGCTTTGTGTGCTATGCAGAACCAGTCCTATGGAAGATGGCACAAAGTTACCAAATATTTAAATGACATTTCTGGAAAAGCCAGCAGTTGGGAGAGCACTGTTCTTGAATGCTAGATGTGCCTGGCACCCACAGCAGCAGTTTAAATTCAAGGCAAGCCATCATCTGCAATGATACTGAACACAGTTAGTTACAGCCTCAAAATGTTTCAGTCAACGACTTGTTAAGTAACTCTTGATTTATTTCAAAGTTTGCTCATTGGGCTCTTTAATTTTATGCTCATATTGCCAGGAAACAGACATCAAACTCTATTTTTATTCTACTGTCCATGTGAATTTTTATTTTAAATTGTAAATCAGTTAATACTGGAGTAGTGATCATCTGGCTTCATCAGATGAGATATTTCATTCGATTCCTACCGCAAGACTGCAGAAATGTAGAGATCCCAACATGAGACAGCAACTGGTTGTTAAAATTACCGGGGCTGAAGTCTCCGAGTCTCTTTTCAGATCGCTGTCTCCCAGCAGCCACTCCAGCAGGATCAGCACACCAGCACGGATCTCCCCCCACCGCTGGAGCAGCTCACACAGTATGCCAAACGCTAAATCCAAGGCCATTGGAGCATTCACTATCCTAAGTGCAAACTCTGTTGAGAGAAAATATGCGTAACACCATATAGCAAGACCATAAACATTTTCAAATAAAATCAGCACAAAAGTGATTTCTTGAAAACAGATGCTGAATTTACACAAACACATTTAGAATGATGAATTATACTGCAAATAAGTTAGATGATTGTTTACTTCTGTGCCACTTGGGGCCTTTTCTCAATTCCAAAATAATACATGAAGCAACTGAAAATGCTGATGCTTTGTGGTTTTTTTCCTGCCCATGTAGTGACATTCATTAATTTGGGTTTAAATATACAAAGATGTCTGTTAGAAACATCTCCAGGGACAGTCCTGACACTATTACATGGTGACTATTTTTGCAAAATTGCAGCTATGCCTTAGATCTGATTTGATGTCTCACTGGAACTCAAAACCTACAGCACATTATATATTTTTAAAGGGCAGGGATAGAAAATGAATCATTATTTGGTGTGCAATCTCATTATATATAGTAAGATATACATATATATATACACACACACACGTAAGAGAGATCAAGCATGCAAGACAGACTTAGAGAGGATGTTAAAGAAGGGAAAGGCAGACAGTGTTTACAATACCATCACAGAGCTATATTTATACAGGTTTTGCTCTCATGCCAGAAACGTACACAAAGCCATCATCCACACCATATTTCTTCCCTAAACTTCCCCACTGCTCTCATTTGGGCATGTGCTGTTTTAACTGTGTGGTTCCTAGGGCTGCCCTCAATAACGGAGTACATAAAACTGCCAGAAGCCCCGTCTGCATGAGAACTCCAACAACTGCGTTCACAGGTACGAGTTTCACCATTGGTTAACAGTAATGCAATTTTTCTTTTTTTAATGGGGATGCGGGAAGAGGACCGGAGGAGGAGAGCTAACGAACAAGGCCCTGTAAAATCCCTATTACTGTAAAATGGATTTTGGCAAAATTCATCCTTGTCCATAGTCACCAGCAAATGAACAACTGTTCACTGAATGGTCTGTCTTCTAAGTAGTGATGTCACAGGGACATGTCATTCTTGAAGGCTGTCTTTTGCAAGCAGACAACACAGCAGAGTCAGAATTACGTGGTAAAAATCCATACAGACATGGAAGGCAAACCTTACTTTTTGCATCTGAGTGTATTTAAGCGTCTCTCACAAAGGAAAACAGTTACTGACATGAAAGAGGCACAGCAGTGCAGCTGAGACCTGTCCTTCACAACCCATGTTAAGAGCTGCAGCATGGACCTCTATTCTGTAACACCTCCCGAGTCCTCATGCCAGCTGCAGGTTTTCTAGAGTACGTTGGCACAGCAGAGAAATGTACAGTAAACCACCAGGACTAGGCAAATACATGTGCCAAGGAATAAGGAAGTGCAGGAAACAACTAAGGGCAAAAGAGACTGACGGAAAGATGAGTACATGGTATTTGACAGATGAGGCAATGAACTGAGGACACTGAGGAGGATGAATTAGTATTTGAGACCATGAGAACAAAGGACCATAATAAGGAAGGGAGTGAAGGAGAAAGAACAGATGGTCCCTTCTTTATCTTGGAGTTAGATGAGGGTAAATGGAAATCTCCTTGAACAAGCAACAGGAAGGCAGGCAGTCAATCTCTTGGTGACACTAATAATGTTACATATGCAGTTTGTCTCTGCTAGACAGTAAAATCAAATGTTCAAATCTGTTTTCTTCATGTCAGGACTTACCACACTATCCCTCATCCCTCAGCTTTGTCCATGAGGGAGAGCTTGCAGGGGTGCAGTGTGACATTCCCACACCATTTATTGTAGGTATTGGGTTTTTGAGTTTTGAGGTATCGTTTTTGCTGGCATTTCTTTCCAGGACTTTTTTTTTAAAAAAAAACACCACCTTGCTTTCTCTGTTGCTGTGACCTACTTGGTACCAGTCTGATACTCTAAAGAACCGGTACAATGGTTGTCCTCTCTGTTTTGATTTGCAGAGGCTCAGGTAGAAAACACAGTTTTATTCAAGCACCATGGGGACCTAAGAAATACTGGCAATCCTCGGAGCTGGAAAAATAGAAATTAAAATGGAGCGTGGCGTTCTGAGCCTGAAACAAACATCCTGCTTACGAATGCTTACGAAATGCAACATTTTAAACCCAGCTCTTTTGAATTCTGATGATCGTTCAGAGTTTTACGGGTGATTACTGAATGCCTATAGTCGTCAATGTTTATGTAATGTCTCTCGCTTGTGTCACTTTATTTGTATTTGAGTATTTAGCAAATTAAGTGATGCTGGGAACTGAAAGCCAAACATGTTATTTCCCACTGCTGTCTTCTTGAAGTTACCTGTTGCTTCAGAGGACTGATTATAGATACAACTGCAGATATTTAAAATACCTGCCTTTTTCTGGGGCCTTTTTTCCCTTTTTAGACTCCTTAAGTATAAATATGGTGATGCTCTCTTTGTGAATGACAACACTGGACTACTGAGAAATGCACTAAAACATACATTGGGGCCTCTAATTCTGTTATTATGTGAACGTGCTGAAAACTACCAAGAGGTAGCAAAACAAGCAACGCTGAGGTACTACTTAGACTGAACTCGCTTGCTAGCAGTTTTTCAACAGCGTGACACAGAATAAAAGGCAGTTTTGTGGTCACATAGCACAGCAATCTTGTAGGGAATCCTTGTGTCACAGCAAAGGAAATGGTAATTTTTTTTGTTTTTTTCTGGGTTTTTTCATGGTTGGTTTTTTGGGTGTGGGGTTTTTTGTTTTTTGGTTTTTTTTTTTTTTTTTTTTTTGCAAAGAAGAGAAGAGAAAAAATTATGAGAAAAACATATAAAGGAGGTGTAACACACAGGAAAAACGTGAAGACCCTGAGCACGGTACTGACCCAGAAGATGCCGACCGCCATTCTGTGAACTGCATACACCATTTAACTGATCAACCAAACTCATGCATCAGTTCTGATGTTGAGACCAGAGAAAAAGAAAGCAACATCACTTTGATAATGCTGAAACTTAGGCTTCAAAAATTGGGTAGAGCCTGCCTACCTTGGGTTTTGCGCTAGAGAAGCTAGCACAGCGGCCTCCTGGTACTTGAGGTGTTGACGCAGATTCAACAACAGATCAAACGCTGGCAGATGAAGAATTGTCACTTCCACCTGCTCAACCCATCCCTCTACTGCAGAGCATCAAGAATGGCTCCACGGTTTCTGAATCACTTCCTCAGCCGCTGTTACTTTCAGAGCGCACTGACATTAACTGACTTTGTTACCAGTTCACACAAATACTTGACGCTAGAGTAGTTCAAGATCAGATCTGGGGACTACCATTGCCACAAGGACAACAAAGAGATGGTGCAAGTATCCAAAAAAGGTGTATCAACTCCCTAAGCTTGGAGTGCTGAAGTAATATAGATAAATAACAGTAAGCAAAGTTACATATATACCCATGATTTAATAGGTAAAAAATGCTTTCAGAGGGGAAAACGTTCTATTGCTTTGATGACCCCCCAGCTCTACAAGTAACAGCAATGGATGCTGTAAGCACGTACAGAATCTTTTAAGATACCCATAAAAGGTGTATGTCTTCTAAAAATAAATGTACGTGTCTTCACTGATGTATTAACTGTTTACAAGAACTGCTCCTCACATCATCATCTGCCTGTGAAACACGGCTAATTTTCATGAAGCCCCATATTACACATGATGCTGTGTTCATGACTCACGCTATGACTTCAGAAAGTGGTCTGAGCAAGCTGGAAGTTCACCAGGGGCAAAAAGGGCTGGTGGCTCTCCTCTCCCCACAGCCCCCTCGGGCCATGGGCTCCTGATGCTTACCTCCAGCCAGCTCAGGTACTCTGCTGATCACCTGGTAAATTAACGCTCAGAATAGCAGAATACGACCTGGCAGGAAACTCGGCATGTGGGTTCTTCTGCTGGGCTGGCAGGCTGGACTGGTTGCCCTGCAGTCAGAATTGGTACCGCTGGGAGCTGGGGAAGGGCAGATCACAGGGCAGCAGGGACAAGGAAAGAGGCCAAAGGGAGAGCAGGACCTCCCCATTCAGCAAGCTGTTAGCTCAGGTCAGCTATAATCCGAAACTTCCCCCTCAGAGTCATGTAAACAAAACACTAACAGAGATGATTCAAATGACTGAGTATTTATAGCCTTTCATAATGTAAGTAACTATTTAAAGTAACTGAATAAAAAATTTCAAATGACAGATTTCTAGAAGCCACTCACAGCTGATTGCTGCCACAGGAACTAAGCCAGCAGAAATCAAACCTGAAGACATAGCTATTACCAAACACTGAAAATACAGTAGTGCTCCTACCACAACAGGTCTACAGACTATCTAAATGGTGTTAAAATGATCAGTTTTTTAAATTCTAAAACATGTATATGTTCTTACATGCAAAAACATCACGAGCAAGATAAGCATCTTGCTAAATAAGCCACTACAGGGGCTGAAATAAAAAAAAAAAATTCTCTACGCCTTAAACAAGTACTTACAAGCAGAAGAATTAATACTACTCCTTGAAATGAAAAACAAAAGATAAGAATCAGGTACTACATGTTTTTTTCATTTTGAGGAAGTGAATTTTCATAAAGGGAAAGGGGTTAAGTACTGCAGTGTTTTACTCTTTGTGAATCCACCCACATAAAAATTAGACCTCCCACATACACATTCATATATTCCAAAAGCTTTGATCATGCCAGATGTAAATATTTGTTCTAGTAGCCTATTACATGTCCTCCAACTATACAATTGTTCTCTGTTAAAGCCTCGGTGATATTATAGGGAACTGAAAGGATGTATTAAGAACATACACAGATTTTAAGGACAACCGTGATACAATATACACAAAATAGAGAAGCAACATATTCCTTGCCTAACAAAGCATTTTGTAATTGGTTTTATACTGGAAATTGTTAACTAAAGTTAATTTTAGATCAAAGAGTAATGCAATTTTTGTAAAGGTATACTGTGTTCAGAACAAACATAAAGACAAGTAAAACTACAAGAAGGCTTAGTGTAACAGTCCCGAGAGAAAGCCTCACAAAGAACAGTGTACCAACAGCAAGGATGTTTTCAAGGAAAGTATATAGGGTAAGTTCTTCAACTGAAATTGCAGAAAGTATTTTAGGTAGACCAGGTATACTCTAAATATTTTTTACGGTTTTGCACAAAGTGCTGCCTACCTAGGTATAAACATGACTACATCACTATCAGTACAGTACCTCATAACACCCTGGTAAAATAAGATAGTATTCTTGCTTCAGAGACAAGCATGGACATTTAAAACAACAAAGCTCACTGAATGATTGCTTGACAAAACTGGAGATTTATGTTGGGTTTTCTGATACACCACCGCAATAAGATGATAAATATCAAGCAAGAGATCAGGTTCCCATCCAAATGATGGCAGGTCCAGCATCACAGTCACTAATACCTGCAATGTTAGATTTGCAAATGGAAAATTTCACCTATTGAATCACTAATCCGTTTTTGTTGCATTGAAGGTTTCTTCTTTTTGGTGTTAAGTAATAATCAAGTTTGCCCCTATTCTTGATATACCAAATATAAGAGAACCGAGTGAGGCATTGCTGCAGATACATTTTTTACTTAAAATACTGTGTTTATGTATGCATAGGCTTCACAAACTTCAAAAGCCTTCAAATTTAAAAAAGAACAAAAACCCCCTGGCCCAACCCAAGAGTTACATAAGCTGGTAAATAATGTGAGGTTAGAAACGGAATTTCTTATGTTGAAATAACCTGCTTATATGTTCTTCTTTGAGCTAGACAGGAATTGTGCAACTCCACAGCAAGGCAACACACAGGTGTCTTGCCACCAGAAAAACAACAGGACAGAAGAAAAGCAGTAGCAGTAGATAGAAAGTAAAGGGGTGTTCATACCCACTCAGTCTCCACAAAGAATGTTACAGTGCTATCATCCTTCTGGGCACTAAGATTAAAAGAGAACAACTGAGAAGTAAAACAACAACAACAAAAAAAGAAAACGCAGAAATGGTAACTTGCACCCAGGCAGTTGGAAAATGGCTTTTGAAAGGGTGCTTGTTCAGTGCACTGTGTCAATTTAAGTTACAAACATCAAACTTTCCACTTTTTAAAATGACCATTTACGTAAAATTGAATATATAAGCAGATGCCTTTTTATAGCGTTTCATAAAATCAAAGGCGATTAGATCATTTCTATCCTCTCGAGAAATATCATTCCCTAGATGACGTACAACTACTTCATCTGTTTTCCATTTCCCTGCCTGAGTCTGTTTTATAGCCATGCTTTTTCAGGATGACTTTAAAAAGAGGCCTTTCCTGACATCATGCAACACAATGTCAAAACACAACACTATTACAAAACAAACTAATCAAAACTAATTTCTTAATAGTTGCAGTCACCGAGCAAAGCGGCAATGACACCGCTCTCAGCTTTGACTTTGATTATAAACAGATCTGAGTTAATAACGGGTCTGATTATGACAGAAACTTACAGCTCAGGACTGAGCAGAAAATTATAAAGTTCCTTCTTGAACAAAAAAGCACACACATATACATCATCTTTTCAAGCCCTTTTTTGGAATGTGAACAGAACAATACTTTTCAACTCAGTAACAGGATTCTTTTTTTTCCCCTCTTTTTAAATATATATATGCATACATAAACTTTACCGATGCAAGCCTTGCCTCTTGTACTCAAAGGGTTTTATTACAAAACAACCACAGCTCACAGATCTTACAGAGGAAATGAGCGTTTGGACTTTACCACTTGCATTACTGCTTTTACAGAACCTCCCCCCCAAGCCATTTTCTAATTTAAACAGCAGAAAACCAATACCCCCAGCGTAAACCCAGGGAAATCATGCTTTTCCTTTTGCAAAGTTAAAAAATAATATTATTCAGCTAATTGTTTAAAACATTGCCAATGAGAATGTGAGTATGTTTTTTAATTCAAATTATGTATTTATTAGAAAAATGAAGATCAATACTCACAGTTTCAAAAGTAGTATCACTAGAACTAAATATATGACTGAAGACTCTTGCTATTGGCATGTTCCAACTAAGGAACTTTTTGCTTAGCACTGATGAAGACTACTGAATGTGAATCAGATGTATGTTACAGCTCTGCTGTAGGAACACAGGAGACAAATTTATCTCTGTATCATAGCTGGGATTTGAGAGTAGTATCTGGAGAATGGTGGTGAAAGGTTTGTTATTTAAGGGATAAAGGAATAAGGAAAGGGTGGGTAATCAATATAGAAGAGTGTACACAAAATTCTTCTCCCCACAATACTTGAAAACCAATCTAATTTGGGCAGAGCACTCATATGTAAAAGGTGTTTTTAAAGCAGTAATTGAAAGGCAGGCTTTCCTTCATTGCTATGGAGTCATAGCCATGGCCATCGCAGATTGCATAAGGAGCCTATCAAGATCTGTAAGCTGCCCTCCTGTTTACTCACTTGCAATTAAAAAGCTGCTAAGAAAAAACATATAATAGATTATTCACATGAACACTCCATTTAACATTTACCACTTTCAGACTCCAGCACTGAGAACATACAATTATTTTTCACATATTCTGTCTTAATTTTCAAAAGTGTAACAACTCATAACCTTTACATAACGGTGCCACTGTGTAATTAATAGAGCTAAATGAAGCGCTGTCAGTAAATAATCAGTAGCCAGTCTTTGATGGATGAGCTGATTCTAATTCAGTCCATTCACTTTCAACTCTAATTAGTGGCATTGTATTCTACAAAGCAAATGGTTCCTTCATCCATCCGATGATCTAACATTGTATAAGTGGGCTGAGAACAACTTGTAAGCTATTGAAATAAAGTTGGGAATACAAAGTAAAAAGTCACAGTGATTACACATTCTTATGTAATTCTTTAAAAAGAAGTAAGTAATATAAAGTTCCCACTGCAAAAGCCACTGATTTTAACAAGTACCATACACACCAATAAATCTTGCTAAGACAATTACGAGTTTCAATGCTCCTTTTTCTTTAATTAAACCAAGTGACCTGAATTACTCTGTGTATGTTGGTGGAATTTAGCCTAAAAATGCTATGTATTCCTACACCAGTACTGATGCAACACTATACTTGATTTTTTTGGTACTATAACCCTTGTTCTAGATGCATGATTATTGCAGCTGGTGACAACTGCTAAACAAACTATTCACTTTTGAATTACTGGAATTTAGAGTAATTTTAGATTATTGGAAAATTTTCTAATAAACATAAAAATTTGAACTACTCAAGACCACTTAGGTTACAATATGCTTTGATCTTTTTCTGCATTTTCTCCTGAACATTAGTTTACATTGGTATGTCTCGTCCTTCTTCCAGCAGTTCTGCTCTAAAAGGTGGGACAAAGCAGAGTTGCAGATTCCTGCAAGCTGTGGCTAGTGAGCATGTCTCAGCAGAGAAGACACTTACTAACTTATGACAAAACATGTGATCCAGGTGTACGTGCAACTTACTGAATGCAGGTATTTTTGAGCAGAATAGCAAAAAGCAACTTGGGAACCTGATCAACTCAGTCTTCCTATCTGTTCTGATACCTGATAGTGAAATAGTATGCGGAGAAACTATTATAAAGATTATTTATATTTAATTTTTATCTTTGTTTCATATTACTTAATAAAAAGGGGTGACATTTGAAATGAAGTGACTATAAAATTGTTCTTATGGAAAGTGCCATAAATCTTTTCTATAATAATTTATGTCAAAAAGGTTCACGATATATTCTCTGTTTTCTTTACTGGTCAATTCTCTAAACCCATTATCTCAGCATGTAAGATCATAAAGTGCAAAACCTCACAGAAGCTGTTCACTATACAAACACTTGGTGAAAAAAACCCCTTGCATCAAAAGCTTCCAATATAGCCCAGACAGACAATGAATGAGTAAGACAGACAAAGGGATGAAACTTGTGTGTCAGGAACGGCTTATGTTATTTTTATCTTTTGCTGTCATATACATACACAGATACACAATGCCATAAAGATGTCATTAAGTTTGCAAACACACTGCAATGTTAGAAACTACCAGAACCACAAAATATTCACACTGCAAGTGCATTAATAACAAGTGACTGAGAGGATGTCCTTTCTTTCCCTGTCAAGATCCAAATGCCTTTCAATGCCTGTTGCAAGTTGCTTTTGATGCAGTGTAGTTATGATCTGTTGTTACATGTTTTTTTTTCCTGATACTCCAATGAAGTATGTCAGCCTGACTCTCGAGCTGTGGTCTAGACAGACAGGTGCTGCCAGGGACCTCCTATTCAACAATTCAGTGACTACAGATCACTTAGACACCTGCAGGAGAACTGCCCCTAACAGGTAAATTAAGCGCAGCCGCATGTCTCAATCCTGAACAGAATATACCTATCTCAGAAAAAATTTTCAAGAGCATTTTCAGTCCATAAGAGAACCATTTGCTTTTCACAATGGGAAGAAGATGCACCAATGATTTCACTTGAGAGTGAGTTGGTTTCGGGACTATCTTTCAGATATACTCTGAAACGAGATGAAGCATACATATTCCTCACTCCTCTACTACCAAAAGTTTTTGTCAACATACAGGCTTGCTGATCCTCATCACCCTAGCGTGGCTGAGGCACTTCTAGTATCAGGACTCAACGTTTATTCCCAAGATGATGTTCACATTACAGCAAGAAACTCATCTTTTTTTTTTCCACACAGCTCTTGCCTCCTAGGTGACTTCTGGATTTTGTACCTTTAGTGACCCAGGACATTTCACTTCACATGGGCAGGTCCACACCTCTTTGGAAATCCTCTGGCTTATTTATCTCTCTCACTGAAATACCCGAGGCTCTGGCAATTCCATACAAGTCTCATCTAAATGAGACTGGGTCAAGACTTGCTAGGAAACTTCTAGTTGTCATCAGTGCATCCTCTATCAGGGTCCAAGTGACTTGGATGGTATGTCTCTATCCCAGACATCTGTGGGGTGGCTACCTGCAACTTTATCTGCATCTTCATTAGACACAACACCATTTTGGGGGCCTTGGCATGCTCCGGTGGATGAGCAAATCATAACATGATTTGTATGAGTTACTTTGAGGCCTTCTTCCAAGTAAATTTATGGGAGAAGTAGGAGCTGCTTAGTCTTGCATATAATGTGAATATATACACTGACTCTTTGACTGCTAAGTATTATTCAATCAGTAATCAGAGTTCTTCAATGGAAAGTCTAACACAGATACCAATATACTTGTCTAATACAGATTTTACATTTGTCTTTTCCATTTCCTTCAAAGTCTTTTGAAGAATTGTTTTGTGTCTCTTCAACTGAGAAGGAACTAAGATAGTGCTGTGAGTGCTTTCCCCAATATACTGATGTGCTGAATGTAAGTGCTCCTTGCACAAGATACCACAAAAGTGAAAACATTTGTGCCTCACATATTAATGCAGACATGAACTACACAACACCAGGGACTTCCCAATCAATGGGAAGAGACCGCTCTTTCTAGTCTCTCTGCATTTCATACATGGCTTTGAACCTTTCTTATTCCAAATATTCCAAAATTTTCTAAACAGGCAAGGAAGACAGAATGGCTAAGTAACCTGTGACTTTCAGACATTCATTGTGATATGGAGTGCTTCACAAATCACCTGTATTTATATGATGTCCATAGAAAGAAGAAATGGTTCAGCTTGACTCTTTCAGCAGTCCACTGAATTTTTCTAATTTAGCTTTCTCCCTTCCCTAATCAGATCTGGTGGCTCATTCCTCCCCATTTTGCTGATGACCTGCAGGTTATCATTGAAATCTCAGGAGTTTTAATTTCAAATGCCTAAATGGAGCCTGGCCCAGAGCTGCCCACAGCCACAGCTGTAGAGTCCTTCTCAGGCACAGCGTTCCCGGCACAGAGCATCCTCAGTAGCCCTGCTGGGAACACAGGTAACATTTCAGGAGCAGAGAAATTTAAGCTGTTTAGTGAACACAAAAATCTTCGGAGGTTTTAGCTTTTAGGCTTCTTTTAGTCTCTACCGAATATATACATATACAGTATAGCATTTTATAGTCTTACTTCTCAGCCCAATTCGTACATACTTTAACAAAAATATCTTGCTCCAAAGCATATGTGTATAACAGCATTCAAAGAAAAGGCCTTCAATTTTTTTCATAGCCTACATAAAGATAGCATTTTCCCCTAATTTCCGTTGTAGAATCATGTCTACTGTAATAAAAACAAATAATTAAAGTAAAAAAAAATACTCACAGTATGGAAAAATCTAAGTACCCGCGAGTAAGGATTAACACAAGTAGCTGAAAAACAGGGTTTTGTAATGAGAAGTGTTAGGCAACCCTAACAACAGACCATCCAACGCTCCTTATAAAAATACACAGTTCACAATTAATTTAATTTACAAAACAAATTATAAAGAGAAGATGGATACAGAAAAGCAGAAGGCAGTAAGCTTACAGAAGTCAATTCAAGGTCTGTTGAAAAGGTGCAAGAAACACGGAGGATGAAGCGGGAGGGCAGGTAGAGATGAAGGGAGCTCTCAGTACACAGAAAAGAATAACAGCTCTGGTATACTTTGTTCCATCAGACTGGCAATCTACAAGTATAAACAACATCAAAGGGATATTTGTCCCATTTTTTAACAAAATAAGGAAATCAGCAGGCATGCTTCTGTGTGCATGTTTCCCACCACAATTTCTGAACGAGCTGTACAATTTCAATGCAGTCTGACAAAAAGGATAAGGGAATCCAAAATATTAAGTCTTGTTTCTATGAAACAGGCCAGTTAGGTAAAGAAAAGAGACCCTATTACTGTCCCACCTAGTGAAAGACTGAAACTTCAGTCATCAGAGATGAGAAAATCCACTTATCTGCAAAACAAATCCATGAAAAAACTAAGCTCCCTTCATTTCACTGCTCCAGGAACTTTTTTCCTTTTCCTTTTCTTTTAAATAAATAATGCCATTTGCAGTTACACTCAACACTGGCATATATCTTTAACATAGACACATATGTCTTTAACATGAAGACTCTTTTTGCCTTTAACATCTTACTTTTCCATCAGCATTTTTCAAATGAGTTTGCTTCAGGACAGGCCATATTCTACTTCACTCTGCCGTGGATGGCGCTAGTTGAGCCTTCACCACTAATCGTGAGATTCACGTAAAATCCTCTAATTTGGAGGATTTACCTTTACTCTCTGACTGCCTTCCACAGTGTCACAAAGATAATCATGCCAAAAATTAAAACACATTGCAAAAGAAGGCAGCTAACAAGCAGGGGCTGCTTGTATTGCCTCTACTACTTCTATGAATTTGAAAAGAAACCACTAATGCGTTCTACAGATCAGGGGAGGACAGAATCCAGTTTGTATACATAAGTACTATTTCACCCTGAGATCCCTTTATCCCTAAGCTCTCCTTACGCACCACTGTATTTGCACTCCCAGGTCTGCGCCAACCTTGCATTAGGGGAGCGTGAAGTCATTTGCTCCAAAGAATCAAGGCCTCTATACTTTGGAATATAACCTGAGAGACTGTTTCCCATTCTCAGTATGATCTTGCCTAATTAAATTAATCTACACAACACACATTGCTTTAGAAGAAGGAACTCAATATTGGGAACATCTTTTCTGAAAGACCCTTGACTTGTACATTAACACAAGTTTATTTGATCCTGCTGCTACCAGCCTTCAGACAACATGGGACATACCAGTTTTCCTGATGTTTCTGAGAGGTGGTGGTGATTGAATATGGGATGCTAGTATACTATATTGCAATACGATGATTTCCTTGAATAATTTACATTTGGGGAATTTGAATTAAAGAGGAAAGATATTCTGGAAATTTAATTCTTAGTTGTGCTTCTTAATGCCTATACATTAGACAGAGTGCTTTCAGCAACTATGGGGAAATCAAAAAGAAAAAAAATCTATCTTCTGCTATTTAAAGCAAAAGTAGGTTAAGCTGAGCACCTAAGTGTAACAATCTACAGTCCTGAAGTTCTAGTTTTACAATATACAGATTCTGGAATTAGGGAAGGTTGGTTTTGTTTGGGTATGAACTTGTAAGTACAGCAAGGAGAAGTCTACGAAGTGTAACTGTGGCCTTCAACACGAACATGAAATCAGCTTGTGTGTGCCTGCACGTGAGCGAAAGTAAAAGGGTAATTAACATAGTACATGAAAAAATGAATGTGTTTTATTAGCCCTGGTAACAAGATATTGTAAGTCTAACCTCCACTGTGATCAAGCCAAGTGTGTAAGTTAATCAAGACCTTCACTAAAGTATTTCTGTTAACACTTTCATCTTACCAGTGGGAATTATTTATAAAACCGTTTTCCACTGCTAGCATGACAAGGTGATCATTAACACAGCACAGACCATGCAAAGGAAGAAAATTAAAAACATGTGAATGTGGCATTACATTGGTACTGTAAGCAACTGCCATAAATAATTCTGCTCCTCAAAGTGATTTCAACAGTCTTCCTCTAAATCTAACAAATCAAAAGCTCTTTATAAAAAGTCTAATTCTTGAAATCTAAATTTCTAGGCTTCCCAAGGATGTTTAACTTGACTTTCTCATGCATGAGAAATCAATTTGTTCAACCAAGCCAGTTCCGAGTTCCCCTTGTAAGACCTCATTTGGAACTGATTATAGGGGGGAAAAAAAAAAAGACATCAAGTTTTACACATCTTAGGTTTTGAAGTAAGAGCCCATTGTGTCCCACAACTGCTTCCCACGCGCCCATCAACACACCATGAATTAAAGCAACCAAATCAGTGGGAAGGCTATGGCTCAGGGAAGCAGCAATACAATAAAACCACCTTTCATTCTAGGGTGCTGCTTTGACTCTGGCACAGGTGGGTACTATCTTGGTCATGAAAAACACCACGTGCGAAAACAAGCTGGTGGTTTACATTAGTTTGCAAAGGTATTTATATTACCTACCTCACTCCCACCCACACATACACAAATGAAATTCTGTGTGCAAAAATCTGCTTGCAGAAATGTATAACCTCCTCATTCTTGGTGAAATACCTCTCAGTCCAAAATGACGTTACAAATAAATATAAATATCCTACACATGCACACCTTGAAATGGGGGATGGGATATATATTTTGCATAGGACTCTGTGCAGGTTTTCAGTATCGTTCTTGCAGAGGTGGTATCTTACGATGCAAAGGGCAGAATAAGAAGAAATCTGCACCGTTGATATCTGTTCAACCTCTGCTGCTGAAAGACAGAGACCTTCATT
The DNA here is from genome assembly GCF_030936135.1 of Gavia stellata. NCBI lineage: Eukaryota > Metazoa > Chordata > Aves > Gaviiformes > Gaviidae > Gavia > Gavia stellata. Next base: position 13,964,772 of record NC_082595.1, read on the forward strand.
GTCCACAGCGGTCAATTAGAGTTTTCCATAAGCAATACATTTACAAAAAATAAATTTATTTCTCATAGCATTATACATGCAATTCTTAACATACATTTTTCTATTCTTTCTATGTATAATATAGATATTTAAATTAACATTTCATATATTTAGGTTAAATATGAACAGTTTACGAACTAGACGTCTATAGTATTGAGATAGACTTTCAAAGTTTTGCGCATTTAGGGCTATGAGGTAACAAGGGTATGGAAATAATTAACTGAAAACTCGTAAAATTTAGCAAGCTCTCCAGCCCATCACATGCTTTCAGTAGTTACCTATCTCAGCCGTTACAAAGAATGCTGAGTGTATATGGGTGTGCCTACCCAGGGCTCTCCCAAATCCTTCAGATGAGAACTTCTAGAATACGATTCTCAACTCCACTGTATGTGAAGTTGATATTCAGGACACCAGAAACATCAGAGATGCTGGGCCACTTTCATTTGGACTGCCTTCCCTCATTAGACCTTCTCCATCTTAAGCAATCTGAGGAGGAGTGGGGCAGTTGCATGTTATGGATAACCGAAGCTTTTTTGTGCACAGTCCCAGTTAGAATAGCACCCCATTTGTTCCAGCTTTCACCTGTGCCAGCTAATGAATGACTGAAGAATTAACACCAACTTCCTATCCCTATTTTCAACCATGTCTAACCCCTTGTTGGATGCTAGGAGAAAGTGAGCTCCTTACAAAAGGAAATTCTTTCTTTTTAAACTATATGCAACTCCCTTTCATTCTTCCAGTGTTCTTCTTTCCCCTATTCCCTTTTCCCAATTCCTAATCTTTAAACAATTCTTGAAGTAACAGGATTTCTTTTCCATTGTTACTTGGCAGACTTTTTTGCAACACAATCTAGCTGAAAAATATTTTTATTAATAACTGTCCCCTATATCAAATTGGTCAGTTCTGTAGCCATTGGTCTTTCAAAAAGAAATCTCTTGGGACAGCTTTACCCTTTCATAGCAGCAATGAAACAGAAGAAGCAGTATTAATAAAATTAGAGAACTGCAGCAACTGGTCAGCAAAACAATGCAATTTGTGCCCAGACTTCATTTTTACAGAAGAACGATAAGCTACAACATTATTATTGCAAGTTTAATTTCAGCTTACTCAAACCAATAGAATTGGAGTCCATTAATTCAAATAATACATTTGAACCTTCGTACCACAAGAGCAGAATACAGTAGCAAAAAGTCATACAGATTGTAGGCCAGGTCCTGCAACCTTCATATATCACAGAACCTCTATTATGTCTCTAAATAAATCTGTTAAAAATAATTTACAGAAGTCTAGATATGATGAAAAAGCTGAACATTTTTGTTGCTTATTAGCATGCCCACAATTAGCAATGCACAATGCCAGCGACAAAAACCAAACAAGAAACCAAAACAACAAAAAACCACCAGAACTCTTCATGACCTAGCTGTAAAAACTAGTCAACACAGGGCAGATAATACAATTTATTTTCACCTGGCATTCCTTGACATTCTTTCACTGTTTTGTGAAGAGTACTTTTGTTCCAAAGCACTAGCTCTTCTGCAAACTTTCAGCTCAAGCAGAGAAAGCATGAAATAGCTCTGTTCAGAAGAATGTGATCAGTCCTTCAGGTTTTGTTCACTCCTGGAGAGGCTGATTTTGCATAGTTTACTGGCCTGGCTTGCAAAACTATTTTTTTCAGTGAAGGTAATTAACACTGCTACTTACTTTTTCTATAATTAATCCAGGAGTAAAAAGCAAACCAATAATAAATAAATAAAAGAAACACACACAGGATTTTTTTTTTTTTTTAACACTAACATACCAAAGATAGCTCTCAGAAATAAAGTGCAATGTTTTAAAAGCAGAGGAAGCTCAACAGTGGTGCTATTTTGGTTGTATCAAAAGGGCACACACTTGTTAAGCTAACAGGGACAACACTTTTACAGCATGTATCAGAAAACCTGGTTTCATAAGCTTAGGAAGTTTCATAAAAAACTGCAGGAGGGTGTGAATTCACTTTGGTTTCCAATAAATGGTTCTTCATTAATATTTTACCCAGATACAAAGACTCCAAGTTTAGTAGGTAAGCTATGGATAGCAAACAGCCTTCCTCTGTGCTGGCTTTGTGACTAAAGAGAAAAGAACTGGCATCAGAAAGAAAACAAAAGGCAGTCAGTGTTCAGTGTTGGGTCCCTGAGCCCAAAGGTAATTAGCAAAGAGTTTTCTGAACAAAAATATTTAAGCTGATTTTCTATCTTTGTCAGCCAACTTTTCTTCTGTACCTAGGGACAACAGCTAAACATTATTCAAGAGTCACCATTAAACCAGGAAACAATCAGATTGCATATGCAATCTATAAGACCTCAATTACTTCCCAATCAGATCTTCCAAAAGTTTTCATAACAATAGGAGATATTTTTAGGGTATAAAACTAGAATGTCAGATATAGAAGAAATATTATTACAAAGACCCAAAATATACCTATTAGCATAAAAATATGATATGACCAGGCTACAGGTCAAATCTGCTCCTGAAACAGCCCTAAATTTATTCTAGCAGAGAGCCCAGATGAATTCATTTACACTCCTAGAGCTCAATTCTTTCATCCTTGCAACTGACCTGTAATTGTTACCTTCTCAGAACTATGACAGTAGATGTAAAAACCCCCAAATTATAGCTTCTAGCCACACTAAGTATTTCATAATCTCTACCACGTGTCATTTTGCTTTCCAGAACAAGCTTCTTACATGTAAGGTCACCATAGTCATCAGGTAGTCACCAACTAGCACAGGTATTTACCATCTATTTAGTTTGCCAGGATATAAATGGTCATTGTTACTCGTTTGTCTCCCTGCATAAATCCTGTTCTGTCCATGTGAATAAGGAAGTATTCACCATTAAAAGCATGGAAGGGAAGAAAAGATGCAGCCCTAAGCAGAAGGCTGAACATTCAACATTTTAAGGAGAATGTTGTCCTTCTTCTCTGTGAACCTTATTCTACTTATGATCCTACAGTTACAGATCGCGTAAGTACATTATTGGTGATGTTACCTTCCATGGTTTACAGTACGTTTCAGTAACATCTAGTGCACTTCACCATGCAGAGTGTTCTAGTAATTCTCAGCAGCACACCCACTGCCTCCCTTGCTAGGACCCGCTTCAGAGGATTCCCAGAATACGCCCGCAGCTGTTTGACCTTTCCTCCTGTCCTCAGCGTGCCTTATCTAATATAACTGAAGAGATGTCACCACCTTACAGTGTCCCTGAATACAGTCCTACACCATGTTTGAACATAATACCGCAAACCGCTGCCACTACTTCACACCTCTCCACTAAGGCTGCAAGAAGTATTGCTTTCAACATAGGCTATTACCTAGACTCCATGCACAATCTTTTAAAAATAAATTTCATTCGCAGAAAATCATCTTGTTCTGCTTTGCTGTGAGTTTCTTCTGCTTTTGATTGTATCATGTCTTTATCATACTCTTCTCCTTCTGCTTCGATGGGTCTTGACTATGTGCCTTTTCTGCTTTCCACTACTTAAAGGCCATTTGGATAAATGCCACCTTCCATTTAAATCTTAACATTCAGCTCAAAACACTCCTCTTTTATAGCAGGTTTAGAAATCCAGTTCTTTTCAGTGAGCTGCGCATCTAGTTACCAGAATGCAGTTATCAAGAAGACTGTCAAAGCAGAAGAAATCCTGAAGCTGATCCCAGAAAAAAAATTTTCATTAACTTCCTTCCACTTGTCCCCAATACAAGTAACATAAACATATTTTGGCTAACATGATTAGCAGTTTTCCATTAGTAACCCAGACGACGCTGTGAGACTTTCTGGACCGTTCCCAAGCAACCCGTGGCATATCACAAGATCTGACAGGGAGATTTTTCTGACCAACAGATTCCAAAATTACAAAAGACTCTCAAAGTAGCTTAAATATCATGGATGGCAATAAGTACTTTTTAAATGCTATTTCCAATTTGCTGCTTTTTCCTACTCAGGGCAGTTGGAAGGACCTGAAATTGATCCAATTGTGGGAAGCTCTTAACTTTCCACACCAGAGCAGCTGAAGTCATGTATCCAGAATGAAGATGTTCAATCTTCTGTATGCAGCTGTAACCATCCACAGCACTAACTAACAACCTCTGTTTTTCAGGCTGGCTAGTGGAAGAACTCCAGACAGCAGTTTTAGCACAGCTCTTTCTGCAGACAAGTTCTGACTTTGTGCCTTTTGTAACCCCTCCATCGAATCTCTAAATGGAAAAGAAATTCAAATCTTGGAATAGAGAAGAAACTGCACAAGTCTGACAAATCAAGAAAAGGAAATCTATCACCTATGATCCTGCCACAGACTCCAGTTAATGCATCCTCAAACCAGTTTGCATGCATGCAGTTCCCTAGTTTATGTTCAAGTAATTACGACTTACTTCGCAAAGCCAGGCAGCTGCCAGAACTGGTTTTAAGAGCCACAACTAAAGGAGTTGTTTGGGGCCTCAGAGGTCTATTAGCCTAACCCGAACATCAGGGCAAGTCACCCTGTGCATGAGAAAAGTTGAACCCTACACATTAATCATTGTCCAGGATGAGAGTAACCTGAAACTGGTTTTATTCATGACAGTCCTCCCATTTGCCTCACTAGAAGGCTATGCCAACACAGAAATAAAGCAAAAAATGGTGACTCTGTCCCCAAGTTTGCAAGAGGATGAAGACGTTAGTCATTTGAAAAGGAGAGTTCTGAACATCTTGTTGGCATCCCTCCTTTACATACTTCATCCAGAGAGAGACACAGCGACTTACAATTTGGATACTGCACGCAAGTAGCGGTGCACAGGTTCTAACCCCCAGTTACTCTCCCACTCGATTCCCGCAGCACAGACTTAGCACTTTCTAAGTAAACAGTTAGGTCTAGGGAGAGGAGGGTGAACTCAACACGCTGATGAACTGATGTTTAAGAAACCTATTTATCACATTTACCCAACGGTAAACACGTGGAAGAAAAGCTCCTTTTTCTGTGGCCAAAGTTTGCACGTAGTTCAAGGAATAGCTTGAAAATACGGTTTCAAATGCCAACAGGCACTTGAGGCAACAATTAAAATAAAATATCTTTCTTTACTGTTTCCTGTGCAATACGTGGTATGCTTTTATTATGCAGCTGAACCCTACCAATGACAATGGTATTTTTAGCATTTTAGGTTTGCCCAGCATTTACTCTTAGTTGTTTCACTAGCAACTGAAGCAGATTAAATCTGAGTCACTTGTTCTGAAATACTTCATGGATCAGTTGTAAAGGACATTTGGGGTACAAGTTTTGGGATCATGCCAGTCACCTATGATTTGCTATCACCTGTGGTGTTGATGATGAATGCCAGACCATTGTGCTGCATTAACATCACACAGACTGTATTATCTCTTATCTCTCACTCAAGTGATTTACTAGATCTTCTTAGGGCACATATGTATAAAAACTTCTGCACAGCTTTAGGTTCACTGAGGAAGATTTTTAGAGGCTAGGAACAAGAAACATAAATCTGAGCAGGATTTCTTCTCGTTTCTTTCAACTGTTAATACAGTTAGACTGATCTTCTCTTAACTTCTCCTTTCCTACCTCTGCTAAAGCTGATTTACACCAACACCACCCCAAAAAAATCCCACACAAATAAGCCTTTTTGCACACACCTTCATGATAGAGACACCTACTGTAGCTTAATGAAGTTTATTTTGAATTTACTTTCTATATTAATGACGTGTGCAAAAAAAAATAGAGGCGCAAGAAACAAGCAGCTTTGCTTTTCTTCATGCCAAGGAGACAGTATGGTTCACAAAGAAAAAGGTTCTACTCAGTCGAATGCTAAAGCCTAGAAAGGAATTCAAAGTCACCCTGAAAATGTTTTAGTTCTTTCATCTTACTAAGTGGTATTCCCCCCCCCCCCCCGCACATTTTAACTTCTGCTTTTACACACATTTATACTCTCTAATCAGTAAGCAAAATAAAAGTTGCTGAAAGGCTCCTACATGCATTTAGTCTGATACAGTAAGATAGGGCTGAGATACTATGGGCCACTAAAACACCGGTCAATACCCAGCAGTGAAGACTTCCACAAGAATCTCAACCCAGTCTGCTCCGTAGAACAGTGCCACCCCCTTCCCAAGAGGATGCCCTTCAGAAGGGGGAGTCAGCTTCTTTAAACCAGCCAGCTAATAATGGTTTTTTGCTGGTGAATCAAAAAGTAGGACATTTGTTATTTTCACTGACTATTTTTTCTGAAGATAAAAAGTAGAATCTATCAGGAAGGGAACAACAATCAAGAGAAGAAAAGAGAGCTTTGTCTTGCCTTTTGTTCAGAAACTCCTGGCACAGGATTATCACCTATCGCTTATTTCTTAAGCATGTGAAATGGGAGCAGAAAGAACAGGATTAATATATCTGAATTTTTGGCCAGTGGATTAAATCAGCAATACGTTCAAAACTGACTACATCATTTATAGTGCCGATCCTGTTCTCAGAATTACTTAAGAACTAAGGGAAATAACAACAACACTGGACTGATTTTCAAAGATGCTTACAACGCATCCAGTGATAACGCTGCTCAGACCGGGCCATTTATCTCGCTTGTGCTGCACCCACACAACTTCCAGTCCATGAGCTTACTTGCTCATCTCTATACTATGCTGCTATTTCACAAGAACTGTAGCAGAAGGGTCCCAAAGGCCTAAATTATACTCAAGAAGAATTTTTAGGCTGCTAAATCATTCAGGCACTTTCAAAAGATTTACTCGTCTGTGAATCTAATTGCTCATCTAAGCTTGTTTCAGCTCAATTTTAAAAATCAGCTAAATTGGTGCTAATGCTGACAACACTAAAAATGCTCTTAAACCAATTTAAGACTAATTTGGTAATTTACCAACATAAAGGTTAAGCTGACTAAAGGTATTTTTTATAAAGAATTTTATAGAATTGCACTGCCTTAGCTATAATAGTAAAAAATAGTTTATTCAAACTTCTCTAGTAGTGAAAAGCTCATAACTTTACTTAAGGTAACGCTTCTCTAGATAAAAAAAGCCACAGAGGAAAATAGTTTTTGTTCTAGCACTGAGTTACTTGAATTTTTCAGGATATTCAGTAAAGTGATCATGAGTAGAGAAAGAAAACTCCTATTTCCCTGACTTAAATGATCTTCTTTCTTGTAAGGGCTAACCTTCTTGGATAAGAAATGCTGCTGTGAATAGGTCTAGACTTTACACAGCCATGGGTCACTAATTTAATTAGATTTCAAAGCAGCTATTCTACATTTACACTGAATACAATACTTCCTGTACCCGCCCTCACACTAAAAGGAATAAAACAATCCCCCAGAAGTTTACACCTCAATGCATGAGGAAACAACAACAAAGTGTACATACAATACCTTGAGTTACAGATGGGGTTTATATTGTTCAAGTTATTAGGAAAACCTTAACCACTTTCTAAGTTGGCATCTTTAGCAAGGAAAACAAAAGGTTTTCTCCTTTCTAGTGAGAGAGGATTCTGTTTGACCTGCTCTACTCAGAAAATGACTGCTGTCAGCCAACCTCAGTAACTTCCTCTCCTAATTATGTGCTTTTACACTTACTACAAAATTAAATCAAGCCTCCCTGTATGAATAAAAGAAATTTAAAAAATTAACTTTACTGGTAACAGTGGAAGTCCTTGCCTTCTATAAAAAATAGTAGGTTTTGTAGGGGTTTTCTTGGGAGGTGGAGGGTAGGCTACAGCGAAGATAGGAGCCCTGCTGTGTATCAGTGTTTGGTCTTCTGAGCTTTTCTCCTTTCAAACAAAAATGAGGGCTGCAATTTTCACAGGGTTCTTTATCACATTTGCTACCTTGCATTTCAGACTCTGAAAGGTTACTGCTCACATAATTTCAGTGATCCAAAGCTGCATGGATTAGTTACTTGAGGAAACTGGGGGGTTTGCCCTCACTAAAAGCCATGAGGGAGTAACAAGAAACCAAGTTCATATTCTTTTCCAGGAGCTCACATAACATTTCAAAGAATTACACAAGATAGGAGCTGTTACTGTGAAACCACACTAATAGACGGGATCATTTGCCTCTAGTTTCACCATCTATAAATGACCTGAAAATACCTATTATTTGACACTATCATACTGCTACACATTTGCACTGTTATTCAGCAACATGTATGTAAAGGAAAAACGTCCTATAAAAACTATATGAACAATCCATGCAAATAACTTTGTTATTATTAACAACAGTCCAACTTCACACATCTTACACTGCTGAAGCAGAATACAAATTCAGTCTTGGTCCAGCTGTTACACACAAGTATACACTCTCTCATACTCCATTCTTTCACAGGAAAAGCAGATGACAGCTTGTCTCATGCATGAAGGGCAGGGGCAGTTGTCATGCTATAATCAGGGATTCCTTTGGATCTCACATATAAATGAAACACTTAAGGTGTTGATTTCCTAAGCCGACAATACAGTTCTCTAGGCAGCTACAGCCTACTATCTTACGCGCTGTGTACACAGCGAGAGCGAGATTTGGTGAAGAGTGGATATAATGATGCTAGTGCCAAAATTTCTGGCACGTCCAGTGCTTGGATTTTGTGAGCAGCATTCCCACTCTGTGTATGGCAAATTAACAGCACTAAAAGGTGAAACACACCATAACCTATTTCTACAGTGCAGTATTTCTGGAAATATAATGGCTACTGGACATAAACATTTTTGATGCACAAATGAAGCTGAAATTGCAATAGTCTCTCTACTCTTCTGTCATGTTAGCTACTGGTAATGGCAATGGAATAAAACTGGAACAATCACAGAACGTATGAAAATGGCTTTCTAAACATCCATTCCTCTTTCTGATCTCTTGAGTCATCTTTCTTTCTGATCTTGTGATAAAACTGCTGGGCCACAATACTCATTTGTCATAGTATAATGGAAATGAAAAGTCAGTCAGTGTAAGATATCCAGCAATTTGTTATCAAATAAAAGGTTTAAAGAGAGATGGTTTATAGCTTCTAATGAATTTCACCTTAGATATTTTAAAATCAGTGCTGTGATTAAAGAGCAGACTTTCATGGTATGAAAACTGGGGAAAAAAAAAAGTAGATATTTGAATGTAATTTAAAAATTGCCAGGACAGAGAGCACTGGTGATCCATGAAATGTCTAAACCCCAGACCCAAACATACTGCATACTCTCATGTGCACATGAAAAGAAAGGGGGTAGATGGAAGTAACAAACAACATTCAAAGGTAAGCTTATTTTAATCCGGTTGTAAACAAAATCCACAGGGGCAGAACTCCTTCCCCTGCTCCCCCAAAAGCTAGAAAGCAAAGCACAAAAAGTGAAAGGAATTTAGTGGGGAAAAAAAAGAGATCACAGGAAGGAACAATAATAATGTAAAATGGAGGTGGAAAGAAACTGGATTCTCTTTTCAAAAGCAACGTTCTTTGCTAGTCACAGATGAAAGACACTGATTTCATTAAAAGCACTAAGTGAAAGAACAAGAAGGCACAACTAAGTATAACTAAGGGGTTAACATAAATTTGGGGAGGGGGTCCCTATCCCAATTAGGAACATAGCAAATAAAAAACAATTATGATGTTATTTCCTTGATTATGGCCACTTCTGCTTTACAAAGTGGTAAGTTGTAACAGCAAGCACTGATGAGACCTTAGTATTAATTAGTAGGACAGAGCCCTCATCCAGTTACAGGGCAATATCCCTTGGCACAGGGATACAACAAGGAAGAAGGGAGAAGATACAAGGAGCCAGAGAGAAAATCCAGTATTGTATTATTTCCAGAGAAAGTACCATCTTCAGACATTTGAGAATGTGCCCCAAAGGCCAGTGTCAGGGACCTGAGGCACACACATGCAGAGCCTCTTGATACTCAAGAGACCTGTAGCTGGGAGTAGTTAAATTGCCAGAGCTGCAACAAGAGTGCTGGAATCATGGCTGTGGGATTTAACAGGAACATGAAAGCCATCCGTAACACATCCTTCCTTTTACCTTCTCCCAACCCATAGCACTGTGCCTGAACAGTGCCAGCTCAGAAACAAATCTGCCACATGAGCACATTCCTGGCTACTTCTATCGACAGTAGTGGCAAACATACATTTTTACTGCCTTTTCTTAGGTGGTTTTTTTTTTTTTTTTTAAAACCACAGAGCTGCTTTATCTCCAGTCTAGCAGATGTTCACATGGAGATGGCCGACTAATCTGAACTGACTGCAGACAAGTTGGTACAGGCGTTACTGAGTAGCACAGACCAGTAGGGACCACCAGAGAGAGATGAGCTTGGTAGCAAATTCTAATTTATTCACAACACATAGAAGAATGCGTCAGCAAAGACTCTCAAAGTGAAGCACATTAATTAGTTAAGCCTACTCAAGTTTTGTGGCTATTTTAAAATGAATCGGGTTGAGTAAACTAGGACATGCAGACAAGAAGGCCCACATCCTCGAAAGCACATTGTGGGTATGCCAAGAATTGTCTTTGTTGATCTGGATCTAAATGGATTTCAAGGTCTAATAATGAATCAATGAGTTGAATACTGTTTCCCAGATTCCTATCTCTCTGTGAGATTCTCTCTCTCCTGGGATTCAAAGAGTGTCTTCCACTGCATTATATTAGACCAAAGCTGGTATTAAAGAACTTTCAAAATGTGAAGCTATGTGATAGTTGACTCATCACAGCAAGAACCATAAAGTTGAATACTGCTGCTGTGTTTTTTACATACCCATGTAATCATATGCAAATTATACCAGGAGCAGTAAAAGCAAAATAATGAAGCCTGGTGGGTGTCAAACATCATAACTTGCTGTTATCTTCCATGGTATGTGTTTATAAGATGCATGGATCACTTTACAGTTAGCAAGAAGTTTGTGATGAGAAGAGAAATACTTTTGTCTCCCAAGCATCCAATAATATTTAAAAGTAAAGAAAAGTTAACATACCTGTTCCTTTACTGCTCTTTTTTTCAGACTGTGCCACTTGTATAACCTCAGCAGCAGCATCCCTTACTACCAAATCTTCATTCTGCAGCAGGAGAACCACACATTTCCACATAGCAAGGGTATCAGACAGTCCTGTATTTATTTATGGAGAAAAATTAGAATTCTATTTCTTACACGCATTCAAAGAAGTTACAGAGCTCTGTTTCCACACCTAAACACAACAGATGCAGTGAAACACTGAAACATGGGCAGAAGAAATGCATTGGCAAACCACTGGGAAGACAACTGGCAATAGGATCAAAATGTTTTCAGCATGTGTGAACTTTATCTAGGTGGTTGACTCAGCTTGGTTTAAACAGTGGGCAACAGATAAGAGAACGGACCTCTCTTAATCCGGATTCAACTCTAAGTTGTGGGTGCTCTGAATTTTCTACAATTTCTAGGAGTGCAGAATTCCTACAGCAAAAGTTTGCTGATGGAGATTGACCAACATGCTGTGATCATGGATTTGCTGTTGCAATCTGCCTGGAGCCGGGGCTGCCAAACCAAGTTTTGTTCAGATACTGCCAGTAGTGTTGGCCGCAAATGCCATTCCCTGCAGGAAACGGCAAACAATCCCACCGCCCACGGATCTACCCATCACCTACTTCTCCCATATCCACCTCACCCCACCACTCACCAACATGTCCTGCCACCCTTATACCCACTATCTGTTGGAAGCAAGCCAAGTTTAATCCATGGGGTAATTACCTGCATACAGTTAAGACCAATCAGAGGGAACTGCCAAAACAGAGGTGTTCATCTGGTAAACCCCAAACAGGCAGACTCCACATACCACCCCAGTGGCAATTCACATCTCACAAGCCATACTCCATTTGCAAACCCTTTTGCCATTTAGTGGTGTCACACTAAGGATGACTAGCTGAAGTCACAAGGCTGTACTAATGGGTTTGCTGGTGCACTTTTCAGCTGACTTTTCATCTCTCATTGAACACCCACATTAAAGGAACCCACTGGAAGGTCTCTTTTAGAGGCAGCCAGCTCTTAGATATTACCTTCTGTTGATCACAGAGAACAGCGGAATTGGTGCTTCATTGCTGCACTGGTTTTCTTCAAGCATGTTATCAACATGTCTATCAGATATTTGTATTACAAGGCTAGCCAGACAATTAATTGTATTTCACTGCTTGGCCAAAATTCATTGCTTGAGGCTTTGCTACACAGGCAGAAGAAGCATTTCTATATTTCATATCACTTCCCTATATGGGCATAGCATGGAGTATATTAATATCTGAAAGAAATTGCTTTTTTCTAGCATGACACACCCAAAATGTTATAGTGGCACAGCTGGGGCAGAATAATTACTCCCTTCTAGATACAATGGCCAGCTTTCCGACCTAGACAAGTTTCTACCATATCTCCAGGAGAGGTGAAGTCTGCAAATGTATTTTCCAGAAAGACTTTTTCTGAACCCTCAAGCAACATGATGGAGAGATGATGGGGTCATCCAGAACATATTGATAGGCATTCACCCTCTTCCTCTTATAGATGTACTTAATGGAAGCTTATAGGAATGACTACAACTCCATTTCATACAACCACAATTTTCTTCAACTTCTACTTTGTACTATATGTGGTCAAGCAAGGTGATGCAGAATGAGGCATAAAAGTCAAAGCTGTTTATATGTGCATAAGCCCTTTAAAGGAATGATAATGCGTTTATATCATTGCAACTAAACACCAGATCACGCCCTTGATTTGCTAAACTTCTCATTGCAGTACTTGACAATGTCACAGTTGGGAAGAACCCCAGACTGACAATTCTAGGTAGTATGGAGGGTCAGTACTGCATCTTTCTTCCCTAGGCCCAATTTTCAGAGCAAAGAATAGGTTCAGATAGTTTGCCCACTGAGGCCCTGGGGGCTTTTCTGTTGTGATTTGGTTTGTTATTTTGCTTTGTTTTCTTAAAATTTTAAGCAGGATACAAACTGCTGCTCTTTTGTTTCAGACCTTCACATCTGCCCGATTGGAAAGCCTGGAAACCAGCAACTGTTCTGACACGATCAAAGAGGAAACTCTGTTCTCCATCAGCTACGGACCGGATCCAAATGGCGACAGACGAGAAGCACAGCATTTGGGAGTTTTTCATTCCCTACCTCCCCTGTCTTCATTTGATATAAAATGGTAATGTCTGTCCTACTAAGAGCTTTACTAAGAGGTGGCAGAGGTCAAGATTTCCAGAGTTGATACTATGAACATTTAACAGTACAATGTCTACCTCATGTAATAGATTTAGCTCTGTTAAATGTTATCAATACCTCTTAAAAGACACATCTCAATAAATATCTGACTTTTTAATAACACTGTTATCTACAGTTTAAGAAATACTACCATTCTTCTCATCTAACAAAAATTTGTATCCAGCCCATACAAGTGGCCTTAAGCTACTCAAACTACTAACATTTACATAACTACATTGGAATAAAATATCACAGAATATCTGCGTATCTCCTGGCTCTTTAGTCACAAAATCCCCTTACTCACTGTTCACCAAAGGCAAAAAGGCTAGAAGAAAAAAAACCAATGTCTTCTGCACAACAGACCAGAAATTTTCACACAGCTTTGCCTCTCAGCCAGTAATGTATTGTTGAATAAGGCTGCGTAGGTATTTTTGTTTGTTGGTTTTCTAAAGAGACAGTCTAATGTTAACTTAAAAACAATTATTATATCTGGGAGGTGTAATGTGACCCAATTATTAATAATTCTCATAATAGAACATATCCCTCATTTCTAGACTGAACCCTTTAATTTCAACATTCAGCCAGCACAGCTTTGTTACACTCACAGTGTAAAGCATGTCCACATCACCAATGGAGTATTTCAGAAAGATCCAAGCCAGAAAGCAATTGCAAGCCAGTAAATCTGTACAGCAGTGTGTAGTGCCCTGGAGACATAACAGCATCTCATGCCCCCTTCTGTGGAGTTACTGCAAGAGGCTCTGCACATGTACTTTTTGTAACAGAATTTAAATACATCTGTTTAGTACATGAAATCCAATTAAAATTTTCAAAATACCCTGTTTGATGTAATTATGTGTTTTGACTGTGTGTAAATATATATGTGTACAATACATTTTAAGTCATGTATTAGTGGGTTTCATCTAAAAAGATCTAGAAAATTAATGTTCAAACTACTACTCACCAAGAATGAGCTTCTCATTGATCAGAAGAAATGTTGTTACACTTTTAAGAACTTCAGCAGCTGCTAACAGCATCTCTGTCTGCTGCTCATCTCCACAAAAATAAACTATCAGTTGAACCCATTTCTTCAGGACTTCTTCTGAAATCTGAAGGCACAGAACATGTGAGAAGTATGCTGTACAATCCAATGTTACCACTCACCATCACATTAAACTATGGACTGCTGAAGGGGTACTACTTATCAGTAAATGCAGGTTTTTTTCAAGCTGGTGAATCCCAGATGTCCATTCAAAAGCTGGCTTACTATGTCACAGATCATTAAGATGGGAGATGTTCTTTTAGTCAGAGCAGTGTTCACAGGCAATTCTCTTGCTCTGTCCCTTCAAACCAGCCTGACCAATGACCACGGAAGTCAAAGCATATCTTTGTGTCCTCAGTTCTTCTAAACATGCAAGCCAAAGACAATATACTGGACTACAACAAAGAGAAGCAATTCTCAGAAGCATTCCTATGTGCAGACACATACACGTATCTGGAAAAATAACTAAGAGCATATGAACCGTAGCATCAATCTTAGGCTTTGGTAATGATGCAATGCTTGGTAAAGGGGTGAATGCAGCTCCATCTCCTCTGCCAATATTAGGGATGGAAATTTTTTTTTTTAATAAGACTGCTGAGGTACCTTGGGTTCTGATAGCATGTGCATTCAAAACACTGAAGGAATCTCCATGTTGGCTGATACACAGCAAAGCTCGCTGTCCTAAAACATGAAGAATTAGAAAAAAGAACAGGAAAGAAATTTCCTGTTTCAAATAAAATCCAGTTGCCATCTTTTGGAAAATATTTAGTCCTCAGGCATATGCTAGGAAAACTACTACTCAGTAATAATGAGACAAAGCTTCAACTCTTTCTGATGTGTCGTGATGGCTACTAGACTTTTTGTGGAAAGAAATAATGTGCATATTACCTGTAACTCAAAGAAATAATGTGCATTTTACCCATAACTCAAATAGTGCTTCCAAGACTTGTCAACTCTGACCTCCATTGGGACAGCTGGGCCATAACTGGGAAGAGGAAGTCCTAACATCCATAAGTGACCAAGAAAGAGCTGGGATCCCCTGCAAATGCCACACTCGGGAGAGCGGCGGGTCAGTCAAGCTGCAGGAACCTCAAGCGCAGGTTAGGTAACAGAACATGCAAACTGCAGAAGATGGCATCCAGGCATAGGCACAAGCAAGTGTGCACTACAGCAATTAGAAGAAAGCTCCAGAGGAAAAAAAAACCCAAACAGATTGGGATCTCATGAACAGGAGATCAGGAAAAGCAGGACCAGCTCGACCTGGAAACACTTGAGGTATGTGCAACTTTTTTTTTTTTTCTCCTTTCTTTCCTTTTTTACCTATTTTTAATAAAAGGAAGTGAAAAACAGAACAACCAAATAAGGTAAAGAAGAGAACCAATGAAAAGGTGAGTCGAGTTAAAGGGTAGAGAAGTGCACAGGGACTCACTGAGGGATAAATGAAACCTCAGTCGTCCTCTGCCTCATTCTGTGTGGTACATGGCCATGTACCTGCACTGCACAAAGGGACAGAGCCAGAGCATGTCCTACAGATTCCGTAACAGGATAAAAAAAAATAAATAAAAGTCTCCCAAGATGTTACAGTTACTCAAATTTTGAACAGACACAGGGACTATCTAGAAAGACAGAATTTGACTTTTACCTTATGGAAGAGAAACAATCCCTTCTACAGATGCAAATACTGAATGCAAGCCCAAAGAAAGAATTTAGATGGAAAACTGATGTATTTGGTCTTTTACAAAGTAGAAGGCACTCTCTGTACAGGTGTCTTAGATCTCCCACTATTTACATGCTTATTAGAGAAAGTTGTTTTAGCATTACTACAGTTAAGATTGGTACAGCATTTTTCATTAATCCCTCTTTGTAAATTAATAGAAAACTTCAGAGCAATTACATGTTCCACGTCTATTTGTGAAGCCAGGTTTATATGGTTATTTTAATGTTTATAACTTGCATTTTGCCTTTCTTAAACAAAAAAAATTAACATCATAATTCATGTTCCCAATTCTTGGGTGCAAATCTGTGGCTTCCTTTTTTTTTTAATGAGACAAGATTATTAGCATACAATATAAATAAATCCTGCTGCCCATTCTATAAAAAATAACAGCTACATAAGGAAAAAAGATCTTCATTTTAAAACAGATCATGAGAATTTTGCCTATTTTTAAATATTCATGAAGTGGCTTTTGCATCTTTGAAAACAAACAAAAAATTGTCTAGCATTAAAAGCTGCCTTAGCACTGCTCTACACATACATATGTGACATCACAGACTGACAATTTAAAATCAAAAGAAATCTGAGCCAGTAATTTGTGCTGGTATAAATCTAAATTAAATAGTCTATAAACAGGAATGCAGAACACAGAGCCTTGAATTTTACAAGGGATATTATATCTACTCTAGTGTTTTAAAAACAAATTTTAAGAGGAAATTCAATGAGCAACTCCATGCAGACAACAAGCTGATGTGCTCAGACAGTGATTTCAGGCTGAGACTTGGCAAGTTTGTATTGCACACAGTGAGGAAGGGAACTGCACCCAACCACTGCTTCAGCTTCTTGCCTTCCCCTCGGATCTGCTCTCCTCCTGGCTCCCCAGCAATTACAAACCACAACAAAGTTCCACTTCAGTAAATGGACTGGATTCAGCACATGTGTTAATCACCATAGGCATTTTTCTTTCCACATTATAGTGACTATTTTGGATGCTCTTAGAAGTTGAAATTAATCCATCAGAAAAATTTACTTACGTATTTAACTTGAAATGACTTTGAGAGGGATATACTGAGATGATATTCATGGCTGTTTCATTTCAGAACGTGGCAGTGTATTCGCAGAGGAAGACAGAATGCCAGAAAATGTGCAACGACACAAGAAAACACAAGCTTGGGGCTTCTAGCTAAAAGAAGCCACGTTACTCCAATCACTAAAAACTCCGGAATTACAAAACTGTTAAGCAGCTCTGCTTCCCTTACCTGCTGATGGTTCTGCAAAAAATGGATAACCAACTTGGAGGCAAATTTGAGAGCTATGCTTTGAACGTCAGTGCTGAGAAAACAAGGCAAAGGACATATCAAAAAAAGCGCAGCTATTTCTGCCATCATTTCATCTCTAGAACAAAACCAGTCAGCTCTTAATTATTTCTGATTATCACCATCATCATTTTGCAAGCTGAGCACTTGGAGCTTTTACATTACAGATCTTGACGTTAGTTAAGTTTTTAGTTGATATGCAAATGAAATACGCTCTTACTTCCATCTTTCTCATGTTTATTTGCTATCTACATACTTCCCATAGAAAAACACATTTGAAAATGGAACCCAAGTCAAACAAACCAGACATTACTTTAAAGGATGAACAAAAGCATCTCTTCAAGCTGGTGTTAAGCTCCAGGAATCTCTCTCCTACAGCTGCTAGAAATGTTACTCGTGCGGAATATGCTAACTGCCAGCTCCTGAGCCTCCATGATGCCCAGCAGGGTCTAAGGACACGGCGCTTGGCACCGTGGCTCCTGAAGGGCTGGTCTCACTGTGGGGAGTGGCAACACCTGAGCAGGTAAGGTCTGCTATTTCAGCTACCTCCCTCTAACAGCACCAGTCAGTGCTGTTTTACCACAAGTATCTTATTTAATTCCAGAAATAAACACTCCATATCATCATTTAAACTTGAAAAATTTAGTGTAAATCAACAGCAAATGTGCACAGCTATAAAATGGTGTTCTACACTCTATACCCTAAATATTCTACATTGGTAACACTGGGGTGCGATGTTTATATGGCTTTAAAAAAGCGACTATTAGAAACAGGATGCTCTTGCCCTTAGAGCCTGGACACTTTAACCTTGTTTGTCCATTCCATTATGAATGGATGGACACAGCTTCTAATTCAGTACAAACTACAAACTGGCTCCAAATTTTCAGCACTTTCTGCTGACTTTACCGTCCGATTAAGAAGTGCGAACCCTAAGGATTAGGGTTACCCATTTCTGCCAATCCAACAAGTGAAATCAGCTCTGTCACACTTTCTACAGACTGTCTGCAGATAAACCAGGATAGGACAGATGGCAGATTCACAGCGAATGAGTGTACGTTGGATCATCAGTTCTATGTGTTAAGGTGTTTCCCAATTACCATTCAGGAAGAGCTATGCTCACTGGCTACCTTCTGACAGTCAGAGTAGCTTCTTATTTCAGGAACTGTAAAGGGCCAGTTTGACTTGTGGGCCTTTTTAATAATTCAGATCCATGTCTAACTTTTCTGAAAAATTCTTATCAAGAGCTCTCTTTATTCAAATAAGCCACACTCACTTTTCTGAAACATAGATTTTTAAATCAACAGATAGTCCAAAACCAATAAATTAATGCTTCAACATTTAAAGTTTTTAAAATACAAGTATTTTAACGTGCGTGACAGACCATACCTGTTGGAGATACCAATAATGTTTAAACTCCAGGTTAAGAGCTCATTTGGATTCATTTTTATAGAGCATTCAGTCTTTGGAATCACATTTCTGAGATCCATATTATAAAGAATTTCCAGCACCTGCACACACAATTCACAAACAAAGAATTTACAAACAATCTCAACATGAATGCATACATTTGAGATCAATAAAACACTGACTTAAACCCCACTCCAAGAACACAAAGGTCCTCTCCTGACAGTGCTAAGAAAGGAAAGAGAAAGTTCTTGCTTTCATGCCAGAACATCTGTTACAGAATTATGGCACAGCTCCTATTCAATGTAAAAAAATAAAACCTCACTCACATACTATTTAAAAAACATTATGCACGTTTGAAATTTTTTAAAATGTTTAAAAAAATCAAGAATATCATTTACTGAAAACATATCAAATGTCAATAAAATAGCACCCTCCTACCTTGCAAAAACACTGGAGATTCTTTTCCTTCAGAGCCATTGTGAGAAGAGTGCCTTCCAAATCAATGAGTAAACACAATACACCTCCTTCTTCTGCAGTCTGCTTGGACTTTTTTTGTTTCAACCACAGCAGTATTGCTTCCAACGCAAGCAGACGTACTTCATGAAACTCACAGTGAAGGAGATGAACTATTGACAGTGATGGCTTGGCTATTTTCTTTACAACAGGTGAACTGCTGCTCTGGATGTCAGGACCTGCAGTCACTGACAGCACTGATATTACAAGTTTGGTCATGCTCTGAATATACTGTATCAGTCCTGGTACTGCAGACGAGTAGGAAATACCGGACACCAATTCAGAATCTGAAATAACTCTGTTCATCTCTTCCCAAAATCCAAACAATTGCATTCCTGAAATGAGAATAAAACTAAGTAAAGTGACAAACAGATGATGTTATGATCTGCTCCAGACCATGAAGTGATTCTGAAGTTGAAAAAACATCAGATATGCAAAAGGTATCGCAAGGTAAATTCAGCCATAAAATGAAAACATAGTTCTCCTTCATTTTAAACTGATTCTGAATTGTAAAACAGCTTTCCTAGATATCAAGTGTATTCATATTTAAATAGAAAGAATAAGGACACAAACCTTTCTGAAAACTATAAATTGTTCAACACATGGGATGAAAGCTTCAAACAACTTAAAAAATGCTACAAGACTTTGCAGATCGCCTGTCATCTTTGCCAGTTATAGCTGTTCAATAAGTATTTACTTAAATCAAGCTACTAAGACAGTCTTGCAAATTGTACATGCTTTGCACTACCGTTGTAGAAAGTGATTAACACAAATAAACTGTATTAAAGTAAAACCTCAATAAGCACCAAATACAAAGATGCAATCATATTATGCTTGATAGAATAGGTCTAAAATCAGAGATCGGACCAGAGAAAGTGCTGTCTGTCAGCCTACCCAGCTGCAACCGAAACCAGGAGAAGCAATGACAGGGCCATTCTGATAATACTGAAAATCCCATGCTTTGCACAGCTTTAGTCAGAAAAAGTTACTCTTAAGAAAACGCCCCTTCTACATCAATAGATCTGTCCTGTGTGTATCAATCTTTACTGATTAAAAAATCCAGGATGCTTTTCCAATGCCTATTAACTTTGAACTGTTAACATAACTAAGAAAAAAGGTGCTGCACTGTAATCCCTCTTAAGCATCAGCACAGGAACTGTGACAGTTCAGCCATTTACACTGGTGCAACCTGCCCACACGGCACAGCACAGCCCGAGAACCTTCTTTAGTGCTTGGCCACCTCCTGGAGTGAACAAAAAAGTCACTGCTATCTGTGATGCCAGAGGGTTTCAGGCTTTAGCAAAGTTGGCAATGTTAACACAAAAGGAAAGAAAAAAATAATCAATAGTCCTCTCTCACAACATACACACACAGACTGAAATCCTCACATGCCTCGAGTTCAACCTCCTTCTCCATCATCATCAGAAATGAATCATTTTATAATATTAAAACCAAGATTTTTGCCCAGTTCAGATGTTTGTGTAGCTTGTGCTGCAAGGAGATTAATATGCTATATCCCACAAAATTCAAATACAAGTAAGGGAAAATCATGAAGAAGCACAGAAGAGAATACTGCCACTGGTGTTAAGGGATGTTATAGAAGTTTAGGGCTTTTAAACTGTCAAAATGCATTAAAGGTAAATACAAAGATTAAAGCAAACTTAGATTTCTTCAATATCTACAAGACGACAATTCATTGCCATGTAACTTCACTATTTTAATTAAGTAAGCACTGAGTACTACTGAAAGCCTGTCCAAATATTAAATAATAAAATTGCTGAATTTGACATGAAACTGCAACACAAATACGGGTTCATTTTGTTGCCGGTGAGGACACTTCCCTAAGCCTTCTATTTAAATATCCTGCCCTTTTATATTCAAATTCTTCCAAAGCCATCTTAATTTGTTTGACATAGAAACTTGACATGGTCGTACACTGTCTAGCATATAAGGCAGAAGCATTTTCTGAGTAATTCTGGACAAGCTTCAAAGAAATTTGGTATTTGAAAAAGATTTTCAGACATATTTCCTAACCATTAGTTCTGTCATTCATGTTTTCACTACCGTTTCTTTTCCAAACAGGCTTGATGTAGTCAAAGAAACTGCAATATCACTGCGAACCTATGTCACAGCATAATCCTCTAGATGACACAGATGGCTTCCATCTCATAACATGCAAACATTTATATTTTATTTGCTACATTTTCTAAAACCTCTCCAAACAGACTGGTATTACATACCGTAGCATAAACTAGCATTAATGCCTATGTCACATGACAAGTATCCAACTGCCAGAATTCCTTAATTTCTGAACTGTCTGGTTGTCTTGGAGAGGGATTAGGCCTTCGTCCCAGTTACTACACAGCCTGACTCCACAGACACCAGTCTAACAACAGAAATAATCCCAGGCCGTTGAAAGAAGAAAGGTTCAAGTCCAAGCGCCTTGGTTCGAGACGAGAAACAGCTTCAGTTTTGGAGCCCTGCACCCTCTCAGCTTCCTACACGCTTCCCTCCTCAGCTGCATGTCAGCAATACACGAGTCCACTAGCTCAGTTGTTCAAACCAAGTATATATTTCTAAGTATATTGCAAAAGAAGTGTTTTTATTCCCTATCAGGGTTGCTTTACATTGTGGTATCATATGTGGAAGCAGCAACATGAAAACCAACGGGAGGGAAGGGTCAAAGCTGGAGGGCCAGGCAAGGGAGAGCAGTATTAGGTGGACAAAAAGAGATAGAAGTAAACATTAGAGGAAGAATCGTAGAATCATAGAGTGTCTCGAGTTGGAAGGCACCCATAAGGATCCAGTCCCACTCCCTGCTCCTTGCAGGAGCACAACTATCCATAACTTTACATAACTGTAAAAGATTTCAGTTTGCTTTTAAATAATTCATATTAGGAAAAAGTTCTTTACTGAGAGAGTAGTGAAACATTGGAACAGGCTGCCCAGGGAGGTGGTAGAGTCACCCTCCCTGGAGGTATTCAAGGAGCGTGTGGATGTGGCATTGTGGGATGTAGCTTCATGGACATGGTGCTGTGTGGTGTTGGGTGGGTTGTGGCTTCTTGTTGTGTGGCGTGGGTTTTGTGTTTGTTTTGTTTTGTTGTTTTGTTTTGGTTTTTTTTTTTTTTCCCCCCCCAGGTTGGACTCGATGATCTTACAGGTCTTTTCCAACCGTAGTGATTCTGTGATTCTGTGATTCTGTAATCTTAGCTTTTTAATTATGACAATAAATAGGAACAATCAATGCAGTGTTAAGAAACTGTACAGAGCAAGTAGATATGAAAGCTGTTGCACAATGCATCTGCTGAATCTCTTATGACCCGAGGCTTCGGATTTCAATTTTTGGCAGTGGATTCCAGCAAGTCTTTTGCTTCATTTATTTTTGTTGCTAAGTAAGGTGATCCACCTTTATCAGGATGATTCAAAATCATGATTCTTCTACAGGCTGTTTTGATTTTGGCCTTGCCAGCAGATGGACTTACACCTAAAATAAGACTAGCTTCTCGCCTACTCATTTTCTGTTCAAATCCTCCTTTATAGTATGATGAAAGACTAGAAGTTGAAATCCTCTTTGCTGTCTCTGTAATTGCCTGGTCCAATGGTTTCCGAAGGTGGAAATCATAACGACCTGCAAATGCAACAGCTGCAACACCAAGTCGAACAGCTATCACAGCTCTGGCCAGCCTTCAGTCCAACTCTGCTTCGCCCTTGCCGGTGCCCATAGGAATCCTGGTGTACTCGGCATAGCGCAGGCCCTCAGAGGAGGCCACGGCTCCTTCCATGATGGGAAGAGGGAGAGGGTGTCTTTCACCTTGTTGGTGTCAACACTGCCAACTTTGCTACAGCCTGCAACGTAACATCAGAGCGAGTGGTGATCCTTCTGTTGACGCCAGGAGCTGGCCATGCACCAAGCTTCAGATCATGTTCAGTAAACCTTCATTTGAATTTTGTAAGGCCGGAGCTACTCACTCCTAGAACTGCTAGTTTGCAGAGACTGCGATACAACAGTCTTCTGCCACAGATCCTCTTTTTCTGTACATATTGGATACTTCTTCTGGTTTGGAAGCCTTCTGGATGACTTCTGTTTTTCCCATGTAATTGTAAAAGATTGGACGCCGTGGCTCATCTATTTTACAAAAGTGTCTTTAAAACTGGATGTTTCAACAGCAAGGCTGTCAGCAAAATAAGACTGTCTGCATATTCGCTTAGCCTCAGCACACCATAGAGCAAATCCTTCTGCATTCATCTTGTGCTCCACATGCTCTCTAACACTCTTTTTTCACGCAAATATGTACAGAAGGAAAGAAAGCCCCTATCTTATTACAATGCAGTGGAAATATTCCTGCTTTCAACTTAATCACTAAGAAATCTTCCCTGGCTTTCATGTAAATGTTTTCTTTTCTGCTTAACTTTAAGTAAACTCTTTTCTTTGGCTTACATCAAAATATCTGACTAAACCAAAAAACCACACTGGTTCCCAAAGTAAATGTCTGTCTCTGTTGTTAAGATACAGTAAAGACATACTTTTATTTACAAACAAAAAATCACTGTACAGTTTGAATGACCAGCTGCTGTGAGAAGGAAGAACAAGTTTTGGCTGACCAAACAAGCATCCTGGCAAACAGCAGGCTTGTCCAGGATGCTGACAGATGCAAAAGAGCCCCCAAGAATTAAGTGGATTAATTTCCCTCCCCCCCCGCCCCAAGGATTGCTGCACCTGTGGGACAGGAAGAACTTCAGCTCTCTTCTAGGAAGGGACACATCTTACACAACTTGATTCTCCTCAACACAGTGCACAAACATCACACAGTTTTCCTCAATCCCTTTATGTCCACTACATTGAGATATGCATACAATGTCTATGTCACATCATCTAGGTTTGAGGGGTTGTTTTAATCCTACTTGTGATCACCTGATGTTCACAGTCAGTTATATGAAGTTAAATGGTCCTTCATCATCTAAAAATAAAGAGGAAAGGAAGAGGAGCAGAATCGAATTAGCAGACCTAATGAATCTCTAGCTACAAACCTCCTCAAAGTTTAGCCAGCTCCAAAACCTGCGCCCTGCCTGACTTTCTTCTGCTCTTCCGCACAGTGTTAGGCAGGCACTATTCTATAGGCTGTTCCCAGAATAAGTAGATACATAGAGGAAGGACAGAAAAACTTCTCTGCTCGGGGATTAACAAGCTGTCAGCTTACGGACAGTTCAGCTGATCTTTCATCTCAGAGATGAAATATATTCAAAATTCTACAATATGTTCAAAAGTGACAAAAGTCAACTGAATTCCTTCCGTATTCAAAACCTGAAGTTGTTTCATCGCCTTGCCAGCTGATGTACAGGACTGATTATGTGTTTCTATCGGATTCAGGTAATTTTCAGTTCCTGTCTAGGC
This sequence comes from Gavia stellata, assembly GCF_030936135.1. Lineage (NCBI taxonomy): Eukaryota > Metazoa > Chordata > Aves > Gaviiformes > Gaviidae > Gavia > Gavia stellata. Next base: position 13,989,382 of record NC_082595.1, read on the forward strand.
TACTGCCAATTGGACAACTCTCTGTATCATCAAGTGTATATTGTGTGAGGGGCTTTTTTTTTTTTTGTAATTATAATACATCTAAGTATTTGCACACTTCCAGATAAATATTGAGATCAAATCCTGTATGCAGCCCCTTGAGGCATCCATGCCATCTTCCATCTTCCTACGAGAGGCTCCAGAAAAGAAGAACAAAGAATGGAAAAAGGGGAGAAATATTACCAATATTACTGACACTCTGCAAAGTCAGACAAGAATTACAAAAGCAGCAATGAAATGCTGCTGTGTCTGCAGTACAATGTTACAGGAAGGGGGAAGCATCAAAAATCTGGATATTCATCATCATTCACCAAGACCTGCAAGAAATTGCAATTATTTATGGACTGAGAAGAGGTTAAAATTCTTTGCACTCACATACTACCATCTATCCAAGGGTATCTGAAGAGACCATATGAACAGAGAGGAGGCTGAGAGGCAATCAGTGCCAAGAAGAGATTTTCCTAGACAAATATTAAGGAAACGTATTTTCTTTCATGTTTCCCCTTTTTATTAAAAGTGGATTAAGCAAAGTCACTGGTAAATGGAAAAAAAAAACCCCAAAGAGAACAGAAAAGCTTATTTTATTACAATGTGGAACTGTTGATGATCAGGAAAATAACTGTTGATGATCAGGAAAAGGGCATATTTTAAGCAGGATGTTTTCTTTTAAAGACATCTGCAACATCTTTGACATCAGAGACTAGGCATCAGTACTCACAATACAATTCAAAACTACAAACATGAGTGATTAACAGAATCCACAGATAATATATTGTTGAAAACAGAAGCATCCCATTGCATTTTGTATAGTATAAGGGAAAATTTTCAAAGGGAAAAAAAAAAGGGGGGAAAAGAAAAAAGCATTTGATCTGGACACTGAGGCTGCTATTTTTCTTACAGCTTCTCTCTGGCACAGCGCCAAGTTTTCCACTTATTTTGCATTCATAGAAAACCATAAAACCCCATGGAGACAGTGCAAGTCAGTCAGTGGTACATGCTGGAATCTAAAGAGAACCCAAAACAAGATTTCAGAAGGATAAGCAGAGTCTCCGTCTTCACATGGGGACAGAATTTTAACTGCTAAGATTAACAAACACAATCAACTCCTCTCTCCCCTAGTGTCACTTATTTCCTATAACATCTTTCCATATTCCTTGTTACACACAGCATTCCAGCAATATCATGCTCTACCCTCCACAACCCTCCTCCTTTCACTGCGCTCCCGCAATCTTTCTGAAAACACTTTTACTTTCCTCCTCCCACGTCTGTGCCACGAGTTCTGCCTCCAACATTTCCTTGACCACCCATTGGTGTTGCACACCTCCACCTCCTTTCTCCCAACACTTATTCCTTTCAGCCTCGGTCCATTTGCTTTGTCTTTCTATCTTGCACTCACTTTTGCGCTGTCTTAACGTAGGAAGTCCTTCACTCGATCTGCCTCTGGCATTCTACTGTCTGTGCCACTCCCAGTCACTCCCTGTCTCTCGGACCTCCAACAATCCCATCCTCAACTTCTTCGTTCTTTTGTCCGTGTTGAATTAGAATATTGGGTACCCAACCACACTTCCTTTTGACTTGTCTAATTTAATGTCAGTAGGCATAGGCCATTTAAATGATTCTATAAATAGGTTTTAAATCTTTACCTTCCTTGAGTCAAAATAACAAAGTGCCACAGTCAATATAGTGGCACACAAAGTTTATATAATTTCTGACATAACAAACAAAAATTGCTTTCAATTTGTTCAGATGGAATTTCTGAAGTTTAAGTTAATTAGACCGAATAACCAAAACCTGCATTAACAAGCTGCCAGTATTTTTGTTCAAGTAACTGTTTGGCCATGCTGCTTAGGGATTTAGGTAAAGCAAGTTAAAGTATGGCTAAAATAATCAACCTAATTATTCCTGTCAAATTTTTGCCATTTAAATATTATCAGTTTTTAAGTTAGCCTGCAGAAAAACTTATTTTAGTTACCATTTATCTTCTTTTCAAAAAAAGAAAGAGTAAGAAAGAAGTACAATACAGAAAAAAAGTGGGCACAGCCTTCAAATGCTATTTAAAAGTCCTACAATCATATCATTCAGGCAAAACATTTAACAGATTCCTACTTAAAAACCAATTTGTGCTTTCATTGCAAAGCATCTAGAAGTTTGATAATGCATACTATTTCTACCAATACCTTTTATAACTTCTAATTAAAAGGACAAATATAACTTAAGAGAATGATATTGCAATATGTATTATCTAAAACACAGTATTTTGTCATATTTGAGAGCATAAAAAAAGGACAAAACCAGCTGACAGTTGTACGTAACTGCCCATGTTTCTGATCTCAAACACACACTTGTGATGCACATTATTTTTTGCAATTGTTTCTGTTGTTCACAAGCAGAATTTAAGACTCTTAACTAAGCTACATCTACAAAAGGTTTAGCTGTTTGGAAGACAGCAGGAAAATGGAAGTCTGTTTTTGCAAAACTCAAGGAAAGAATACATTAGTGAGAGCAGAATACTGGCTGCTCCATTTTGAGATCAAAACGATCTATTTCTGAACAGGATTAATTATGTAAATACTAAGTAAATGTTCCCACTGATGACAACAACAGTGGAGTTTGGTTAATCTCAAGAACTTTTATAAATTCTTCCACCTCAAATGTAGAAAGGAAAAACGCATGGTTAGACCTCAAGTGACAGCTTCTCCTAAATCACAGAATCATCCTATTTGACATCCTATTTAAATGTTTTCTCTTTCTCATCAAACTTGAATTTTGAAGACACTATACTCGATAATAGGCCAAACCAGCCAGGAGATTGACAACATATACAGAGGATAAAAGAACAACCAGGAAGGATTATCTTTAGCAAATTTTTCTTTCATTTTTTCTCTGACTTCTCTTCTATACCCCATTTCATTTATGTTGATGTACTTTACGGACACAACACATTTTATCGACAAGTGTCTTTTTTTTTTTTTTTTTAACACAACCCTGGATAAAATGCACTTTTATCAGTCAAGTAAATTTTAGCAAGTTGCATCCATTTTTCCCTTCATGAATTGATAAATTACTATCAGAAAACTGTTCTGAAAAGCCAGCAAGAAAGAAAATATGACCACTTTGTCTTGTGGCATTCTTCCTCTGTTACAGAGACGAAAAGCATCCCAGATCTGAGCTTTCACTGCAATGCACTGCTCTGGCTCCTCTGCTACCAGCACTGCAGGATCCCAGTAATGCTCTCATCTTACTGTTTAGCTTCAGACACCAATTTCCAGAAGACCTGAAAGCAGGAATATCTGTGATGGATCCTGTCAAACGTCCACATATTCAACTGAAGAATGTATCACAGCGTAGTCTGTCTGTACTCTGGTATTCTGTCTCTTGCAAAGCCCACCTGAACACATCAGAGTGCGTTCCTCAGACACACATGTGGATCCATAGCACTACAGCTTGAGAGACCTCTCCTTCTGACTCCCATTGATCAAGCCTTGTGAATTTACAAGTAATTATAAACACAGCTAAGGCTGGACATGTTCTCACCTGGACTCTGAGGCATTTTTCCCCTCCAAAGACCCCTACAAGTGTTATTTACCTCCTCCAACAATGTTTTAAGAATGAGGTTTGGGAACTTCCCTCTATTCCTACACCACCCACTTAGGTGCTAATTTACTTCTGGAGGAATGACTTCACTGCTTTTTAGCAGTGTACAAATGCCAGAAAATCCTCTGGAAGAGGACTGCGTTGTTCCACCCATTAGACTGGAAAGGCCCTGGACATTTGTGATTTCACATCAATAAAAACAGTTACTGTGGAGACAATATATCAAAGAGGTATGCAAGAACGAATTCACTGGATATTATTAATCATTATTAATACTGACAATAGACATTAGCTCAACAAATAATCCTAGATCTGGTAAGAACCTTTGTTTGCTCTCAATAAAGGCAAAAATAGTATTCGTATTTATAAATTTTAATATATAAATATATATTTAAATATATTCTTTTTTTTTTTAAAGAAAAGTCTTGATTCACCTTTTTCTGAGTTCCAACTGCAATTGGTAACTGAAAAAAAAATATTGTAAGTTTACATAGTCTTGGCGTTATGTATTGTCTCTGCGTATCAGAAGACCCTCAGGCACATCAGGAGCTGGAAAAAATGCTGTAGATTTTGCATATCAACTCAAGCAAAGAAAACTGTATTTTCCCAGTGACATGAATCAGGCAACACTTCCGTCCAAACCAGCAAATCAGAGTAACGATGGGGGGCGGTGGTGTTTTGTTTATTTTAAGATAAATAATCATCATTTGGCCAGGAATAAATTTTTAGCTGGACAAGATGCTTTTGGTATCCATTACTCCCTGCCTTCCTTATCCAACATTTTAAATTGTTTTGAATTTGTGAAGTAAATTCCCTAAGGGCTGTCCTGCACTTTAAGAGACAGATTTTATTAATTGAAGACAACAAATCACTTACAGAAAATAATCGTAATGTAGGAAAGGCCTAGGCCGGATTGTACTCTGAAAATCTCTTTGTAATTGTAGCCCCTTTAGACAGGCATAATCAATTAGAAGTGGTCTGATTTTAACCAGTTGCAGGCTCATTACATTGCATTCCCGTTTCTGTTGATGAAAATCAGTTTCAGCCCGTGGCCTGGAACTCATATACAGCACTTCCTGGGGCCTCTTAGATAAACACATCAAGAAACAGTTTTACTTGGATTTGTCCTTCACCCTTTATTCATTGAAACAACTTTACAAATCAAGATTAAAACAGAGAAAAATTGGCTTATAACCAGAGATACACATGTATGAGTAAGATATTTAATCTCAGAAAAGTATAAAGCTTCAGTTAATAATTATTCCTTACAGAACATTTAAATGTGAGTCTCAAAACATTCATTTTTAACTGCTGAGTTTAGTCTTTCTCTTACTGTGTCATGGGACACTCAGGTTCTATTTAATATAAACATATTACTCCTTCATTTCAGAAGGGCTTCTACCTGTGTTATATAACATTGTCCCTAATGTATCTTCAAGTTTTCAAAACCGTATTTCCAGTCTAAGTTTCTAGTCTCTGTAGAAATTGCTGCAATGTATCATTTTAAACCTATATAGGAATGAGACTTTTAAGCAAGACAATACTAATGAACTATCCCTGAGCAGAGAGAGCGAGCCTGCAAAAATAATTGCTTTCCTTCTACAGAAATTGTACCTTACAGCACCCCAGTTTGGAACAGTCCACAGGAGCTTTGAAAAATAAATGAATCCACTACACTCAGTAATCTAGCCACAGCATGGTGCAGTCCCTCAGGCTGAAAGGGCTATACACAAGTAAGGGGCATTAAAATAAAAAGATGGGAGTTTCCTGGTGTGGAGAGATCAATAAAAGCCTTTGCAAATGTTCAGCAATTGTTTAAAAACCAAAACAGACAAAAAGCCCGAAGAGAACTGAAATAGGAAAGCGACTGATAAAGGAAATGTAATGCCCACTAAGTAAACAAATGAGGATCCCTCACCTGGAATACTGGCCACTCCTTCATAAAAGAAAATACAAAAATAGAGTTGACGGATGGGTAATGAGAATAATCAGAAGCAGAGGGAAAAAAAGGTCATATGAAGAGAATACAGAAACACTAGGATGATTCATACTACAAAGGAGATGAACAGAGGTAGAGGATCATGATTTAAAAAGGTGTAAAAATTAATATTCCAAAGAGGAACTATCTTTATAAAAGGAGTACTCAAATGAAAAAGAAGGGTGATGAGCCCAAATACAGTTAAAGCGTTTTTTTGAGGGGTTGTTTTCATTTATTTTGTAGATGTAATACACAGCTAGACTTTTTAATGTATTGCAAAGGATGATCACCAAGGTCAATGGCGTATCAGGATTTAAAAAAGTTTATTTTGTATAAATAACAGAAATAAGTAAATACATATTGTAACATAAGAATTATTGATGGTAGATATCGCCTACCAAAAACAAACATTAAGGAGTCAGGAAAAAACTTACTGTGCTACAGGCATGCTATGTTGAAACTGTTTTATATAGGGTGGTTCGTTCCTCCCTACAAAGCATGCAGCCCTTACCTAGTCACAAACAGTGATCAGCACCCCACAGAACGAGACCTATGGTGCAACATCATCCAGTAATTTCCTCTACTGAACAGTACATCTTGACATCTGGGAGATCTGACCCATCTCCAAGAGTCCCTGATCACCCTAACTGTCTTCCTCTGGTATAGTGGAACACACCTGCCACATATTCTCTATATGTCTATGTTTCTGTTATAAGGCCTAGATTCTGCATCAACCTATCAGAAGTTCATTTCAGACATGTTCATCACCAACTCATTTTCCTGACAACTATCGCTCTTCATGGGTGTGTGGTATTGCCAGTGCTACCCAAAACTAAGCACCTATTTGAACTGTGCACTCATGAGAAACCACAAAAATAGCGATTATGGAATTAAAATGGAAGTACTTCTACCAAAGGTCTAAGCAAAAAAGCAAAAGGAATTGGTTTCAAAATGAAAAGTAGCCCCCAAAACAAGACTATCTGAAATAAAGAACAATTCCAATGACTCAAATGCAGCATTAAAATTAGTCATTAAGAATTTTAATGAAATTTAAAAACTACTATTTAATTGCCTTCCTGGACTGACAAGGTAATTTATTACTCATTTTTTCATATGAAATGAACAAAACAGGCCCACAAGGAAGCTAGTTACAGCTGACTGAAAGTTGCCTATGCACAAGTCACACTTGAAAGGGTATCCCTTCCTCCATACCTTTGTTTTCCTTATTGTTTACAGTATGTTTTGTATTGTTGCAAATAACACTCTGCATCATAAAAACCACTGATAGTTCTGACCGGTGGATCAGAAAAACATTTTGGAACACTGGAGGGGATCTATTTTGCTGTTACACAGTTCTAGGATTAGGAGTACTGCAAGATCATCACTTCAAGCTTTGACATGGAGCCGTACCTCATTCTTCTCATCACCAATCTAGCTCTACAGAAGGCAGAATAAAGGGCCCTTTTATACAAAGTGCTGAAGGACTCCAGCATTCAGTAGATACCATCAGTATGAGTAATATGTTATTGTTTCTCCAGATTCAACAGAGCTCAAAAATTTCCCCACAGATATTCCATCTGATTTATAGAGCAGTACATTTGACTCACCTTGCTTTTGAAACCTCCCCAGGTGAGTACTTAGCATCACAAGGACATCAAGATAGGCAGCTCTGGTCACCAAACACGGATTTGGCCTAGAAAAATCAAATTACTAAAGATTAAATCCTTATAACATCCACGCTCAGAAACAGCAGTGAAACATACCAGCTTGGTGTGTCTATTTGACTTAATTAATGAAGATCAACTACTGATCAAATTGAAGACTGCACATGCAAAATAATTAGGACGAGTTATCTAAGCTTCACTTCTGGTTCATCCTGAATGACGGTCTCCCTAGCAGAATGGCAACACCCTTCCTCCATCCATTCCACCAAACCACAGTTTACACATTTCATTATTGTTGGATGAATGAGCTTGCCCTGGCAACTAGTATGTCTTGGTTTTGTTTATAGATAATGTGTGTCATTAAATGCATTATCAAAAATAAGTCTTCAGGTCTTATTGCTACAGTTCATAAAAAGAAAATTCCCCATGAAAGGTGCCTACTACATCTTTTTAATGGCCATAGCTCTCCCACTGTTCTAAGGAAGACCACAGAGGCATGCATGTTTTTAAAGATTTTTTTTTTTTTCCAGACAAGAATATTGTGGATTTTATGCCTATAATGCACATTGGTAATAAGCTACTTTCTGCTCTACCCCTTCAAGTCACAAGTGATAGACATTTTCTCTCCAATTAGAAAAGTAAAATTAGGTTAACTACTTCATTTTTCTCTATATTTTTATCACTGTATGTTTCAGCTAGGAAAACTTTTTTTAAAATACAACTTAATATGTGAACAAACAGGAAATCCAGTCCAGAAATTATTCTGATGAGTCCAATGGGACTTGCACTAAAACAAAAACTTTCAGAATCAAGGAGCACAAGCTATGACTAATTCTGTTCAGTATTTCATTTTTATTTTATCTGGCACTTTCTTTGTATGCTTATCTTGATGCTTGAAACTCTTTCAAAAAAATGTTAATTAAAAATGTTCCAACAAACATTCTCAACTCTAACATCTTTAAAATTCAAGAAAAAAAAAAACTTTTTCAAATAAGATATGTGATCATGACATAAATATGCAAGGTCTGAGACTCCTGCATAGAAGTCTGGCAACTGTATCTGCCTATGGAGACTTAGTCTATGATCCTGTTAAAAAAGAAAATTTCTACTCGAAACACTGCTCTCACCTTCAGTAATAAACTCTATAATAAGCCTAAATTACTTATGCTTACTTTTATGCTCTACAGTATCAGACATCCATATAACACATAGCAGACTACATGCTACCAGGATTTCTCTTTGGAAAATATTTTTTTTTCTTTTGCATAAACAGAGACTTTATAGACACTCTCTTACTAGTGAATTAGTTATGAACCTCCCAAAACTTCTCCATGCTTGCTTCTTACCACTTGCCTTAAAGCACAAGAACTAAAAGCCTGCCTGCAGAGAAGATGCACATCAGTAAGAACTGATACCGTAAGCAGCCAAAGCAATTTCAATACGGCCTATTTTGAAAAGCTGTATTAGGAAGACTTAATTTCTGTCCACCCTGACTAAGCGAACCTCCCTCCTTAATCTTGGGCATCTAGTTGTTGCCGAAGTCGTTCTTCACAAATCTGTCTGAAAACACTACCAAGAAATACTCAGAGGATTAGGAGCTCAACCCACGAGAAAAGAGAGTGACAGATCAGTCAAAGCCTTAGAAGAAAAGGAAACCAAGAGGTCTCTCACAAGTACTCATAAAACTGATGAAAGCAGCCATGACAGATTTCAATTAAGCTGAGAAACATAATGGGCCTACTGCATTTCAGCTCCCTTGAAAAATGGAAGACTCACATATTACTCAGTCATTTCACTGGAAAGAAAATTTCCAATGTACAAACTATGCCTTGGGAAAAACACGGCTGACGCAACCTTTACTGAAGAAGTGACAACAGCAATAGTGATATGTTTTTTTATTCTGGTCCAGCTTTTAAACATTTACCACTTAACTTTGAGAATGCGCACATGTATGTTTTGATTTTGAAATTAGGCTTTTCTAGCATAAAACATGCCAAACGTTTGTTCTTGGCTGGCTCCATTGCTCTGGTGATGCTAGTGAATTCTCAGCTGTATGTGCCAGACGGACACAACAGGAAATTCAGTTTTCCAAAACCAAGAAATTTCAGTGTTCTTCAGACTGTAGCAGAAAGCTCAGTCTTGAAGACAATCAAACTGTGATTTGCGTAACAGACCTGACAGCCAAAAATCACATGCTGAACATTTCTAAATGATGCACTGCACAGTATTTAAGATGACCTGTTCGTGCAGAACTTCAACAATGAGAGTGGGAAGAGTACAAGATGTTTCTTTTTTAACACAGATACCCAAATAAAGTGGTGTTCTCATAAACAAGCTCTGAGGAAATCTGTCTCCAAACAAGAAAGTCACAGCAATAGCAAGGGTGGGAACTCCAGGCATCTGGAACAGCGTTCCTTTTTTTGTCCCAAACCCCCAAATTAGTTCATTTCCCTTCCAACCTGGATATTAATGGAAACAAATACATCATATGCTCACTCCAGATGATAAACTGTACATGACTCTGAAGAGGACGGAGCTAGAGATGGTTAGGACTCTCATATCTAAGGGTATGTCCACACAAAAAAATAGAAAATGGATACCAAAACAATATTCATGCTACTACACACCTATACTAATAGCAGGCTAGTGACATCAGCACAGAGATCCATACCTCATTAAAATAATGCTTTGTCTACATTAGCAAGTAGGTTGGTGTAACAACAGCAGATTTGTGAAGTCAAACAGCTGGTACCAAAGACCCAATGCTCACCCTACATACCATGCCCAAATGCATTAAAACATAATTTTCAGAAGTTCATCTTGTTGCTTTTTGTTTCTGTTTGGATACAGAGTTTATAGCCAACCTGCTCCAGGAATCTCACTGTACTTAGAAGCTTATCTCACAGTTTCTAGCACTCCTTCTTGGTGCCATACTTGGAGGTTGATTGTCCAGGTGGAAATAAAAATCAGCTCACAGACGACCACTGAGATAAATTTCACCACTCAGTTAAATTTCACTAACAGTGAATATTGCAGAATATTTCAAAACATCGGACTGAAAAGAGGTCAAAGGCTGTCTGCCCTGAGAAACATAAAAAGCAAGCATCGTCACAGACTTGACCTGCCAGCCAGAGAAGATGACACCTGCAACCTTCAGAAGCACAGGCAGGGATGGAAAGGATTACTGTTTAGAAAGAAAAAGGCCCAGAAGAAACGCGTTTCTAATTTAATCAAGGAGAATGAAACAATGACAGGAGGAGCTGCTGTGTCCCTACTAGATTGTCACAAAACTCCATAGAAGATACAAGGTGACTGAAAGAACACAAGTCAAAAAAGTTAAAGGGACGAAGGTTTTAAAGGGTCTACAGATATTTTTTTTTTACTGCCCAAAGCTCCAGCCTAACAGCATCTTCAGTATGGGGAAAAAAATGTGTCTTTTTTTAACTGTTATTTTAGGTAGGCATAGCTGAACAATAGACAAATCTGAAAACACAGGTGCCAGTTTCCATACTATTAATTTTGACACATTATAGCAGATTTCTGGATTAGATCCTGAAAATAAAGTCTTCCAAACCTAGCCAATTTCTTATCATTAATGCTGAATAAGTCACTGGGGATAGGGTAGTCAGACTTTGTAATTTCATTTCCAATTCTGGTATGTGAATATAAAAATCAGAAAAGAGTTGAAGTCACTGGCATGAGGAAATCTTTTGTTAGCCATTGGAGTCCAGGGGTTTTTTTTAAGAGAAAAAGGTTAATGGAACTAAATAATCCTTTTAAATCTCAGGCTGCTGTTCAAATGCCTGTGAAGAGGCCCAGGTTAAGCACTTACAGAATATTATATGACCACAGTAACAATAAGTTATTTGTTTTCAACAAGGAACTGCCTGGTAGGTGAATCAGGAAGCATACTCTTCAGGAGATATTCCCTCTCTGTAGATGTAAATCAGACTGGGCAAGTTCAGAAGCTCCACATGCAATGCTGCGTTTTGCTCCAGCTGGCTTTGGCTACCTACAGTAGCACAGGGACAGCTTTGATTTCTGTTCTGCCTTTACCGCCTTTAAGTACCACTAACTGCAGCTTAGGTCTGCATAACATGAAATCAATCCTAGATTTGCACAGTTTTGAGCTCTGCAAATATTTTTTAAAAGTTTGATTCACCTTTTATAGTTAAGTCATGCTGAATTTAAGGTAGTCATTGGTTCGCTTATTTTGGATGGCAGGTCCAATGCAAACCAAACTGGCATTTATTGAAGAAATCAGCAATATGTGGTCACAGACCTCCTGTGTACCCTGCTCACACACACAGTTTCAACTCTATCAGGAACATACGGCTTGAATTTTAGAAATTCAGTTTCTCTTGTATTACTGTTTATTTTAAAGAAGATCAACATTAATGAATTACAGAGCAAATTACCTCCTCTTCCAAGGGAAACAACAAGGAGCAAAGAACATGGAAAACTCACACTATTTGGCCTCAATTCTGTCAGAACACTGGGAAAAAGATTTAAACAAACTAAATATACAACCTCTTGCTCCTCTAACCACTAAGGTCTGCAGAGGCCCTTAAACGTCATTTCTACTCATTACAGGACACCATTTATAACCGCTCAGATTTCTATATATAAACGAGGATGCCAACACACCTTTATGTAGGGCAAGCACCGAAGAATTTTGATGCACAACTTCTGCAGATTCTCATTCTTTTCTCAAACACCCAATTTGCAATGACAGTAAGTCAGATGACTTAAAAACATGATAACTATTTTCTCCTGGATCACTCCTCTTTTTCCAAAAGAGCATCATCTCACTTAGAGATCAACAACAATAACAGTAAAATTAATATACTGCATTTGTTACATAAAAAGATAGATACAAGTCACTGATTTTGAAATCAAAGTTGTTTGTGTTAATGTTTATAACATTAGGTTTTGGTTATCCTAGTCAATAGAAATTCAGTGTTATCCAAAGAGGTAGTTTATTTTGCTCATATTTTTCCTCATTAAGAAACAGATGTTGCAAAATTATTAGCAGAACAAGCACTATAAATACTCAGCAACTTACGGTATTTACTAAACATCTAACAACATAAAAACCAAAGCATATTTGCTCAAACTCTCAATGAGCCCTTAACAAATTTCAAATGCAACCTGCCAATCAATGTCTATTAAATAAAAACCCGTAACATCTCTCTCGTGAATTAGTTTAGCTGTAGGTATCTTAGTGTAGTTACCTATCTTAGGGATATCTAAAAAAAAAACTTTTGTAAAAGGTCTCAGAAAAGCTCTGTGTTTTGCAGTCTCCAAGGTCTTAGGAGAGTCTGAAAGATTTCAAATCTTTCAGCCAGTGCTGCTTTATGAATGCAAGCTAATCTCATTAGTCAAACTGGAATATAACTTCATTAAATAATGAACAAAACAGAATTTCCTCCTAATAACATGTAACAAGTACATCAGTTTTGGTTACAGTAAAACAATACATAACTACACAGGGTGTCAGCCAACATTTTTTCCGAGTACAGTGTTTAAATGACTGTTAGCTACTTCTAATCTACACACTCAAATTGGTTACTCTCAGCCTCAATCTTTAAAAATGGATGACAAGATTTGGCTCATAAAACAAGCTAATGTATAACTCCAGTCAGAATTATACAACTTACAAAGCTTCCTACAAATCCTTGTATTTTGTCCAAAAAGTTCATGACACTCTTAAGCATCAGGGTAGAGAAACCAGTGCTGGCAAGATTACAAGGGCAACTCTTCCAAAGGCCAATTCATAGCTGCCTTGAGAACAAGAAGAGAATCGTCCTTATGACTTGTGCGACTGTTTCCACTTCAATTTCCAAAGTGATCCATTATTTAAATGAACTGCCTACTCCTTCTCTGGTCTTTAATGAAAAAGTCACTCTTACTGTAATGCTGTATGTTTCTGGAGCCTTTGGAAAGGCTGAAAAAGCCTAAAATTCCTGGAAGGAAGACCTTTTCACAGGATTAAACTTAGCAATAGTATTTTAGGAAGAGCCCCGTATTAAAAGAAAAAGAAAACCTGTAATAGCTAAATACCACCCTATTCTTCTGTTTAAATATTATTGTCAAAAAAACCCCTCAGCAACACCTATTAAATTTTGTATTTTAGCTGGCAGAAAATAAATCAGCCTGCTGGTGTTGAATTTAAACCCCAAACTCTCCTACTTTCTTTCCACCAATATTATGGATAGTTTTTGCTTCCAACAGATAAATCAAATTGGTTTCTTAAACTTCTAGCTAATACACAGGATGGTATTGCAAAAGCCTTTGCACAAATTCTTGTATTTCTGAACTTCTAAAGTTCAGTATTTCTGACCTTTAAAAACATTTCTGATGAGTCAACATTTTACATAACAATGGAGGCTGGAATTTCACCTTTAGCTCTGGCATAAATGCAGGGAAGAATTTGGATTAAGTCCAACATGTCTTAACGCCAAGCTGGTACTTGGGGATGAGGTCTACACAACTTCCTATTCTGAGTTTCCCAGTCTGCCTTTGTCTTCAATAATCTCAGCTCTTCAGGCTGGCACACTGGCAACTAAATTTTAGCTTTACAGTGTACCTTTCCCTCCCTATCAACTTCCAGCCTAGTCCTTCCTAAAGAATGGCAAATCTCTGTAGAGTATTTTTTCTTCTGGTGGCCAGATTCTTCTGATACATGACCTGCAATTTTATCAGCTAGAATATCTTCTAAACCCACCAAGAAGTACATCTTCTGTGATGTTTTAGTCTCAATACAGTCAACTCTACATAATCCTTAGGGGGCTATCCACAGGGGTTTTTATCCTTGAAGGGTTGCTGATGAACCAGGCCAAGCTGGCCTTGTACTGACCACATTTTACCTGCAGAGAGATCTGGAAAATGATCGTTTGTCACTCATGGAAGTGACAAAGCTTATGAAAATCCTACCTATACATACAAGGAGCAGCTGCTTAAAAGATTAAATCTCCCATTGTTTTGGTTATTAGCTTTCAAATCCTGCAGTATTCTAAAGACTGAGGTTTTGGGGGGTATATTTGTTTAGAAGGCAGCCTACATATTTTAATCTATTTTCTCTCACAGCCCACATCTGTAGCACTGAATCAACATGCACTGCCTTCCTCTCGTCTTCTTGAGGAGACATTAATAATGGATTTAATTATTAAACTTTGTCCGTAGCATTTTTAACCATGTAATACAAAACCAGCACATCAGCGAGTATCACAGCCGACAGACCCACATTTAATGGAAAGCATTTAAAAAAAAAAAAAAAATGAAGCCTACACTACCAAGTAATCCTTGCCGAGTTCCTGGAAGCGCAGGAACACACTCATAGAAATACAAACATCTAGAAACAGCGCAGCTGCTTGCCTACTTGGTGCTGTTGAGATCTTCTCGGAGTAATTATCATGTGCACAGTCCCCTTGACTTGCCCATTCTCTAAGACCAGCTCATCCTGCATTAAAGCAGGCATTTTCCCCAAAGGGAAAGTTGCTGGTCTGGTGATTTAAGTTCTTCTACCACCACCAAAGCCAGACTATTATGTTGCTGTTAGTTTCCCTGGAAAAGGCAGAGGATTCATTGCTTCAAAAAGAAACTACACAAATTATTTTTTCATTGTGATACCACCAAGAACATCCTGAGTTTCAGCTACTTAGAAAAATTAATTTGTGCTCTGGCTGTCCTTGGTGAATGATACTAAAAGGTTGTGTTTTGTTGGTGTTGTTTTTAGCATACTGGATTGATAAAGTAATCCCGTCTGTTCTCTTTTTTATTCTCTTAATGAGAACGGCATATGATCCCTTAGAAGCATCCTAAAAAACTTAGAAGTCAGATTAATCCCATGTGCAAATTTAATGAATTTTACACAATTAACATCACATTAATAGGTTTTCATCTATAAAGAGGCAAGCTACTAAAACTCTTTCGTTTATTTATTGGAAAGTGTTTTCAGATATGACTGCGGATATACGTCCTGTAATTGTACATGGTTTGTGCCTACTCTGAATGTTGCACTGGTGGAGGGAACACACCTTAAACAACCTTATTCAATTCTTAATATTCCCTGAATATTTGTATTTAATTTAGGAGTACACCTATGAACCAGAGTCAACAAATGTTTTATCTTATGCAAAGTACATCTTAAACTTCAGTCTGAAGTTTAAACATCTCTACTGATACCCAAAGTAAGTGTTCCAAAACAAGCAATCACTGCCTAAATAAAGAATTTGTAGCTGCGTTAAGGATACTGTTATCAAAACTGGTGAAAGAGTGGACTTGGAGCAGCACAGAAACCTGAATTAGCCTGCTAAAAGCACATAAGATTTAAATCAATGCCTCCAAGAATACATTTATGAACAATGATGTAACTGTTATGACTCTGCTCTCAAAAGCAAAGACTAACCAGGCTAAATTAGGCTCATGGGTCAGAAAGTGCAGATTAATAAATTACCACTGTGCACCTGATGTGCAGTAACTGTTCATACTGGTATGCTTTGCTTTCAGCTGGAACAGGACAACAAAAATTTCTCTTGATGTTCTGTGTGTGTAAGAGCACACGCATGAATTATTGCTCCAGCCCAGCTGACAGAAAGTAACTTTTTAATTTGAAACCAAGTAAATAGGACTTCCACAGAGCCAAGCTCAGTCATTAAAACTATTTTCAATTTTTGAACACGGCTGTATAATGCATACAGACATAATTAACAGATTATTAACAGATTAATAATTAACAGATAATTAACTGCACTGCTCAATGTGTAGGTTTTAAAGACAGAAATGAAAAAGTTAGAAAACAGGAGGATGCCAAAGGCAGACATGGCCTTGGAAGGACTAGAAGGTTCGTCTTGATGTAGTGGAAGAGGAAGAAGCAAGGGACTTATCTGAAGAGAAAGACCACTCTGCCAAGGAGGATGATCTTACCTTCTCCTTATTTGTTGCCTTCTTGCTCTTTTGAAAGTACAAAAAGCCCCTTCCAGGTCCCAAATAATATCCCCCTTCCAAAAATCAGACAGAAGTTGCTTGCAAAGCTGCAGAGAATCATGGGCATCTTGCACCTATATCTAGATACACCTGCACACGCCCCTGGAAACCTCCACACAGCCACTGTAAAGAGCACAAAACACTGTTTTGTCTTTTAATAGCCTCCTCACTAGAAATTACCTCTCTCTCTCCTAAGGGGCAATGAGAAGAATAAGGGCCTATTTAGGTTACATTCTTCGAGCCACAAAGTCCTGAAACCACAGCGAGACCACATCCTTGCTTTCCACACAAATGGCTCAAATGCACCTTGCATGAAGTTCCTTCTAGGAAGGACCTAAGACTGGTTGTCTGCCTGTTGTCACTCACATAACACTGCCAAAAGTGGAGGGGGAAAGAGGACATTACAGGCTTGATGGAGTGCCACGGCCATCAACTTGGCAAGTTAAGATACTCTGTAGTGTTATAAAATGCCTGTGAGATATCCCTCATTCAGAGCAGTTATAGCTGGATCATCCTAGAGTCAGCCTGAAGAAAACTGAGCAGCAAGTATCTCAGTGGACAGTGAATCTGATTTTGAGCCCAAGCCTGGAATAACTTTGTTGTGTGAGCTTGAATCTTGTGCCTCTACCTACATCAGGACCCACCTGTATTTTTAACAGTCCCATCCATAAAGCAGAGCGCTAAGCAGCGGCACCGCAGAGCACAGGATATATGGGTTATAAAGCTAAGCGCACACTCCACAGGCGGTCCATTCCAGACGAACTAGTTACTCTTTGCAAAATGCAAAGCCAGTTGGTTTTTTACAAGGCTATTCCACACAAGTTAGTTTCAAGAAAGCAGCCTTCTTACAAGTAAACTTTCCCAGTGCAGACAAGTTCTCAGCTAAGAATGACACACAGCTAGAGGTTAGCAGAATGTATTATTTGACTTCTGGCAGAACCTCAAAGTCTTTTCCCCCTTCTGTGGGCTCCAGTAAGAAGGAAGGCAACAAAAAAAAAATTCAAACTAAAAGCACTGGAAGACAGCATCCTACAGCAAAGCTGTGCAATGACATGATTTCACAAATTTTCCAATAGCAATACTTTGCCATGCCAAAGGCTACAAATGAAACAAGACAGATATTTCCAGGACTTCTGTATAACAAATTACCAGCTCCAAAGGCTTCTCTTTTATCTTTCTATATTTATGAAGCAGGCGGCTAACGTAGAGGTAGTCTTGTAACTACTTGGTATGCAGTTGAGCTAAAAACTACTTTTTTTTTTTTTAAATTCATGTGAAAGAGCTTTGAACTCTTTCAAAAGCTTACCTTGATACATTGATTATTTTTTTGAAGCTTTCACCAGACTAATTTCCATCACTTCATTCCATCACCTCAGTTCTCCAACAAAGCAGATTTTATGTATTTTTTAATTTCTGTTCTTCTCAAACACCCTGCATCTCCCATAATTGCAAAGAATACAATAAACTAACACTGGTGGGAGGGGGGAGGGAAGCAATAACATTACTAAACCACTTTAGACTAACAAACAAGCATATTCTAAAACAAAATAAAAACACCAAATGAAGTATAAACCTGCAAGTAAAGTGAAAAGTTTCAAACATCACCTTGAGAAGTGGAAGGAAGGCAGGTCTCATTCACCAAAACATCAAAAATGGAAATACTACTTTTGAATACTCAAAGACATTATTATTTTGAAGATGTAAAAAAAAAAAAGGAAGGTGGAAGAAAGATTGTTTTTTTCTTCTGATATTTTAATATATGCTACAGACCAGAAAAAGCAACCATGTCCCATTAACATCAGAAGCCTGTCCAGCTGAAAAAGTGAATGTTTTATGAAATTCCTTTTTGGGGAATGTGAGCCATTATCTTATTCTCTAAAGCAAAATCAGGTGGGGGAGGGAGAAGAGATGATTATATTACAGGGAACGCGCAATAGTTTCTTGAGCTATTCTACACCAATACGTTCTGGCCCTGAAAAGGTAAAACAAAAAAAACAAAACCCAAACAAACAAAAAACCCCACCCAGTTCGCAAACAGCTGAAGAATGATAATCTTTCCTCCAGATATACATACATGACAACTGAGCCTCATTTTTAAGAACTACTTATGCAATCCAAAATTTTGTAATTCAGGTTTCTCAGAGAAGTTTGTCCCATAATACAAAGGAACTATACAGTTGAAAGAACACCAGCAAGAACTTTACAGAACTAGCACAGAAATGTGAATGAAGACTGATGTTTGGAAATAATTCCCCATTTCCCCAAATTCACAAACCACTTTTCTGTTATTTTAACTTTTTTTACCCATTTAAGTTTAATAGTGAGTGCTTCTAATACCCTCTTTTCAAACAATCACTGCACTACAGTATCAGTAACATGTGAAGTCATCTCCTTATGAGAAAGGCAGAAGAAATAGATGGAGATTCATTAATTTTTCTCTGTGGTACTCACTCTCTTTGCCTGAATAGTAAGAAGGTAAGAATGACTGCACATGGACCAAGGGTCCAACCAGCCAACAACCTGTCTGACAGTGACCAGCAGCAGATGCGTACCAGGAAGGGTAACAACAGGGCACGAATGAAATGCTGGCTTCCTGATATGCTCTCCCAACATCCAGAAACCTGCACAGACGGACTTACTGCGTTTCACAACTCAGTTGCCAAACAACCTTCCAAAACTCCTTTAAAACAAGAAAAAGAGAAAACAACAACAACGAAAACCCCCAAACGCACCAGTCATCACAGAACAGTTGTTCAGCTCCACACAGCCAAATATAAATGGTAAAGCTGCACACTGAATGTGGGAGACTAAAACCAGCAGAAAATACCATCTATTTCAATGTCTTTGTTTGTTTGGGTTGTTTGTTGGGGTATTTTTGTTTGTTTGATTTGTTTTTAAATCACACCACTCTTAACACATTTATCTCAAGCAGAAGGTTAAGAGGCAAGCAAATTTGTTCAGCTTTAGCATTTATTATAGAGTTAAGTTTAAAACATACTTGGAAGTAAATTTGGTTACCAAACATTTAATGGATATTTTACCTGCTTTGTTTAGATTTAAAAAAAAAAAAAAGAAAAAAAAAGAAAAAAAAAGAAAAAAAAGAAAAAAGAAAGAAAAAAGGAAAAAAAGGAAAAAGAAAAAAAAGAAAAAAAAAAGAAAACACACCTTAGCTCAAAGTGTGCCTACGGACATATGGCTGTATGGGCTCAGAGAGAATGATAAAGTACATTGGAAATTTGCAAAGAGTTTCTGCCTGTAGAAAAACCAATACCTTAATTTAGTGTTGCAAATCTCTATGCTCGTAATATAAAATTTTACTATCAGGGGAGAAAGACATCTAAAAAAACTTTATGTATAGCATTAACTGCATAATTGAGAATGCATGAATATGAAAAGAAGGTTACAACAAACTGACAAAATGAAATTGTGTTACTAAGAGAGGGTTAATATTAGCACTTACAGCTGTGGCTTTTTACAGGCAAGTGAAAGAGATGATACCTCTCTTCAGGCAAATGCCTATACCAGGTACCAGGATGTCTTAGAGACAGCCTGAAAACATTTCCTTTCTGCAGATAATACCAAAAAAAAAAGTCAGCACTAATATGACTAATGTATTAAAAAGGCCAGTTCTAAAAAATACTTTGAAAACATAGAATTTATTTAAAATTTGTAATGAACAGAGCCTGGCGCTTACCTATTTGCTGCAGGAGAAAGAGGTTTGAATTATTTAGCACTAGTATCTTTCTACTGAATTTGGTCTCCGGTGTTTGGTTTTTTCCTTTATAACAGTATCAATGGATTTAATTTAATTAAGTAAATTACCATTCTCATTTAAACACTGAACAGTGCTTATGCTGAGCCAAGTCAAAAGGTCCACCAAATCCACCATGATGTCTCCCACTGGGGCAGAGATCAGATACACACCAAAGGGAAGCATGAGAACAGTGACACTTGCCAAAACCTCTCTCTCAACCTTCAAGGTTGCTGAAGAATTTCTTGAGACAACTGTGGTATCTACATACTTAGTAATCTCACTGGGCTTTTCTTCCACGACTCTCTTCAATCATTTGTTATAAGTTCAGATAGGTTTAAAACCAACAGTATGTTGTATCATGAAGTTCCATAGCTAAACTAAAATTACATCAAAAACGTCATTATTTTGTTTCTTTTAGATCTGCCACTTTGCATTGCAAAGGATACTAATTTCCCATCCCCTTTCCATGCGATTCATAGCATTAAAATTTTTTTCCGTGTCATCCCTCCATTGTCCCTTTTCCAAGCTAAAAAAAAAAAAAAAAAAATCGCAGCCTGTTTAGTCATTCCCCATATCTAGAAATTATTCTACACTTATTGTCAGTCTTTTTACTGCTCCTCATTTCTACTCTGTCTTCTTCGGGATTTACATGATATTTAAATATACAATGCAGATTAATCCACAAACATATGTGTGTTTTCTGTTTTGTTCTGCAGTCTTTTTATGATATTTGCTCCCTCCCCTCTTGGGCTCTACTAAGAAAGAGTCAGAGTGATTTTTTTCAAACAAAAAATCTGTTCAGTAGACCACTCTTTCCCCAAGTAAAGTCCAGACTGCTTTATTCATGTGCATAATTTCACAATTATTTACACCAAGTTTTACCTGCTATATCATCATTCTCACTCTCTCAGGAGACACCTCAAAGATGAACTGTATCTTGATTACCCCAACTCAGTTAACACTGGCAGAAGAATTCCTCAAGCCACTAGTAACCCCCTTCTCCAAATCACTTATGATTTTGCTTTTGATGATCACAAAGCAACATAGGTGTTATCAGAGATCCACACTAGACTACATTGGTGACCTCCCTCCACTGTGCAAACTGTACTCTGGAATATTTTACCCAGTTATTTATCTACGCCAAGGACTTGTACTCTCTGTCCACAACTGATTCCTTTAAAGTTTTTGGTGGGAATTTTCAAAAGCAATTGATGAGATCAAGAGATTTAAAAGAAAACAAAACAAAAAAAGCAAAGAAAAAAAGTTTCTGGATTGCAGTATGTAGGTCATCTGAAGATCCTTTTACAGAAATCTAAGGAAAACATTTCCAAAATTATCTTGATTGTTTGTAGGCAGCTAAATACTTTTAATAGCTTCAACAATTGCTATGATATTTTTCTACCACTTTTTTGTTAAGGTCAAAGTCAGAGAAAAATAGTAACATAAAAACCTCATATATGTGGCATATTTCTCTTAGCCCAGAAGCAACATTCATCCCTTCCTCAGAAAGGCTACTTCTGTAGGCATTTTCATTTGCCCTTTTTTTTTTTTTTAAAAATGACTGGACTATAAAATTTAGCTGAGAATGAACTAAGAGATGACTGAAAAACAGTAATGCACACAGGTAAAGTATACGTATGTTTTTTCACCCCTTACTTTTTGGAAAAAAAATAATCTTGATTAAAAAAACAGCAAGCCAATAAGGCATCCAAATTTTATATGTTTCTACAGAAATAAGTCTGTCCACCTAGCCAAAATAAAAAATAATTTAAAAAAACCCCATCAGCCAAGCCTTCCATATGTTAGTAACCTGTATGTATAAACATATATATCTTGTGTTTTATCTTACCTTTTAGCCAACCACAGTTTGGTTCCTACACAGGTAATGATGTCACCCAGTCCCTGCTGAAAGTCCGAACTAAGGAGCTGTTTTGATTCTAAGTATGACTGCAGCAAGTGAAAAACCTAAATTAAAAAAAAAAAAAAAAATCAAAAAATTGAAACTAGAGATTGTAGCTACTGCTTTGCCTCCAAACAACCAGAAGATGAAAACAACCACCTGCAAAATGAGCAACTATTACTCAAGGGAACACATGTATTCATTTGGCATAACAATAGATGGAATCCTTAAATTGCCTATTCTTTAAAGTTGACTTTTCACAGTAATTGAACAACAAAATATAGAAAATGCTGGAAGATGTCAACCTCTGTGAAGTGAGCAGAGGACAGCTTGATGAACACCACTCCTACTAGCCCTTGCCAACTTAAGCATCCCTCTACTTCCAACCATTCTGCGGTGCCATCGGCTCCCCAGCCCAGCACAACTGTCCATGGAGCATGCTGGCAGCTTGGCCCACTGGATGGAGCGGGGCTGGTTGCATCGTACAAGTACAACCAAGAAGACAGGGAAGTGTCTTTAAAATCCACACACTGAGCACAAAGCTTTTTAAAGGCAGTAGAATTATCATCTACAACCATTCTTAAATGCTGACAGAAAAGTATCTTTATTTCTGCTCCTGAGATCCTTCATTCAGGGCTCTGGTCAAACACAGTTGGCAGTTGGGTTTCAAAGAGTAGTGAGATGCTCACACCCTTCCCTTCCAAGAACAGAGAAGACTGAGCTCTTGCACAGGGGCCGTGCACCGACAGCGCTATCTCTTCCAGAGCCTCACATAAAAGCCTAGTAGACACGTCCTAGCTACCATGAAGGAAAGAATTCAACGTACCAAAATAGAAAGCATGACCTGCAGCTTTCTGGTCAGACAGTTACCAAAGCAAATAGTGTCTGTTCTTAGAGACCTTCCTTTCCTATTTAAAAACAGGTTTTCCAAGTAGTATTGAATATATAGAAAAGCGTTAAGAAAAAATGGAATTAAAAAAGTATAGTCGTCTAGACCATAAGCGTGAAAAGGAAATACTGGATAATATATGAAAGCTGATACCAACTGCATAGTGGAGAGGGACTCTCCAAGCCCAGCTCCTGTAGTACCCATCCTCTCTGCATGTGGAAGAGGTTGCATGACACACACTTCGGACACAAGTGATGATGCTCATATCACCCCGCTTAGTTTTTACCTTTCCCATTCACATGCAAGTGAACAGGCAACACCTAAGTGAGTTAATTTCTAAATGGAAAAACATGGAGATACGTGGTGCAGTACTGAAGTCTAATGGGAATGATCTTGCTCGTGTTAAGGAGTTTTGTATACATGTGCAATTTGGAAGCTGGAATAGGAGGAACAGGGTGCTAACTCTCCCTCTTTCTTTAACTTGCCTTACAGCCTCCAAATTTGAAATCCTGTTTGCCTACACAGGTAAGTTACATAGACAGACATGACAGGGTTTCTATGCAAACTGAAAAAGTACATCCCCCATTACATACTGAAACTGGCAATGTGCAGAATTTAGGAAGCTTTAGAGGTGTTGTCAGACCATTCCTGAAAATATATACATGAGCATTTTATATGGCCACACTCTTAACGTGTGAGAGTATTAGCACTTCATACTTGCAAAGTGACAATTTTATGACTAATGGATCAAGCTGGGGCCTTCACTTCACTTTGGGAAAAGAAAAACCTTTATATCCAGATTTTTACATCTCAGATCTTGGTTTCCCGCATTCCAGATGTCACTTGCTCCCGGGGTTATATTTTTGTTGTTTGTTTGCTTGTTTTGGAAACACAAGCACTGCCGCATAGCATTAACTTGACACAATTTCATCTCGGTTATTTTTTGTGAAATCATTCAAGTGGTAAAACAGCTGCAGTGGTTTCAAGTAAGCACAGAAACAGAACAGAAGAGATGTCAAGAGACTATCTAATCCATACAAACACTGAGGCAGGGTCTAAACATTCTCCAATGAAACAAATGCCTGACCGTCCTAATCCTGAAAGCAGCCAAGAAAGCAGATTCCAAAATATTTGTATGCAACCTCTTCTAGTGTTTCACCCTCTGAATCCAAGCTCTTGAGGTAAGGTGTTCCTCTCCACTCCCACCCCTGCCCTCATGGTAAACAACTGTTCTGGGGACACCATTCAGTCAGTCCAGATTTTTTCCTAGACAGGTACTTAGTTAAACACAAAGATCCCACTGGGGCCCCTTTGACAGGAACAATGAAATAAACTCTCGTCTCCCTGTGTTAACAGGTGGTCTGTAGGCAAGAGACATCCTGGAAAAGAGAGCTGTCGTCTTGCCTTTCTTTTTTTAAAATCTTCTGAAGTCCTCTGTACTGAATATTATTTTGTTGATGGCAGACCATCTTTCTAAGATGGCTTTTCCAAGATCTTTTTGAATTTTGATCTTTTTCTACAAAGCGCTTTGGAGAAGTGCAAGCTTGCAAACATCTGAGAGCGGCACCAGAGATCTCCAGTTTGAATCTTCTTCTTTTACCTGTTCTTGCCTGTGCAACTGTCTGATTATTAAAATGGTTTGCATAAGTACCTACTCAAATTAACCTTCTTCATGAAAACCAATGTACAAAGTCGCCACTACTACTAGTTTCTCTGTATTTTTTGTGGATTGCTCTTAATCTCTGTTAACTAATGGATACTATAAAGGAAA
Organism: Gavia stellata; assembly: GCF_030936135.1. Lineage (NCBI taxonomy): Eukaryota > Metazoa > Chordata > Aves > Gaviiformes > Gaviidae > Gavia > Gavia stellata. The sequence goes on from NC_082595.1 coordinate 14,013,959, forward strand.
ATAATGTGTATGTAGAAGCTTATTGCCTTTTATATCCTCTGCTAATTGAAAATCATTTGGTGCCTTAACCTTTCTGATTTTATTCTTCTGTGCTTGTATTCATTGCCAGGAACAAGAAAGGATTTACCTCTAAGCAAATAATATAAAATCTGCTTCACAATTATGAAGGGGCTATCATATTTTTTCCTAGAAGCTTAAATTAATTTAATCTCTTCAGCTTTGAAAACAACTCCCAAAGTGCCTCTCTCCTAAATACACAGGAAACCTAAGTAGTTTGATAGTTCAAGCAAAAGGCCTTGTGAGAGGGAGAACTGTGCATACGAAGTAGGTCAAATTTGTGGATTTAAATTAGTCCAGGTAGGAAATTTAGTACTGAAAATGCAATCAAAACTCCTCTGCAATTCAGTCTCTATATGAATCATACCCTTTCAATACTATTCAGATGGTAAAAATCAGAGGACATGAACCATATATAAGCAGTAGAATTAGAAGGTGCAACTCACATAAGAGTTTGTTTGATTCACTCTCAAAAAATGCTGCCATTCAAAGACAATGTTCAACTACTACAGTTTACCCTGTTCCAACTTTTGACATATGCAAAATACCGATTTTCTCATTATTTCAGTGCAAACCCTCTATCATTTATTCAGGTCCCCTCACCAAATTTTAGAAACCTAGAAAGCCTTCCCCACAAAGAAATTATTTTTTTTCAGCATAAGATTTTACAATGCCTAAACTAAATTTGAAATGGTAATTAATGTCTGCATTTTTTATTCAAAGCCTTATTTTATGTAAGCTAAGACTGGAGGCAACCAAACAAGCAATCTGTAAAAGATAATCTCAGTAATTCTTCACTCCCATCATGTGTGACATGTCATCATTTTGCTTAGAGTAATATTGCTGTAGCTTCCATGGTCTAAGGCTACAAGCCAGGCAGTGTTTGCATGGGGAGGTAGCAAGCTTTATGACACTGTTTGATATAGATAATAAAATAGACAGGCTTTCCAGCACATGGCTCTCCAAGTTCAAAATACTACTCAATTTTAAATCCTCTGCTAAATTCCTCACTTACACATAAATGCAATGAGGTAATGGTGTTCCTTTTGTATGTGGGATTGGTTTTTTTATTACACTAAGGCAATATATTAATGATTTTTTCTTTTTTAAAGGTAGTTTTACAAAAGATTTGACCATCTGTAGAGGAAGGTTTATGAAGACTTACAGGATGAGAGTGATTATCTTTAAATTTGACATGAACTAAACACCAAGAAAGCAGCCTGAAGGCATCTTTGAGATGTTGGGAATCTTTTTAATAGGACTGAAGATACAACACCCACAGTATTGCCTGTAGTTCTGTGGAACCCCGCATTAAAGATCGTGAGTTGGTGGATGCTTAAAATCCTTTTCTTTCCCCAAGCAGGCTGTTCAGGAGTCAGGCTAATATACCCGCAGGACTGTACAGACTGCCCATCAACCTAGGCAAGAGTTGTTAAAACAGTGCAAGCCATGGGAAGTCCAGATACTTGGATACATACTGGGGAACGGTGTCCAACGATTGACCATTCTGAGACCCTTTGGTCCATGAGGTTCTACTGACTCTGAGCCAGCATATGCTAACCTGCTGCAGGTAAAACCACCAGCATGGGAGGACTTCCCAGTGGAGAATAACACAGAGGGGAAAAAAAAAAGGCACCAAGGCAGCTCAGGTATGGCACTATATCCTAATTAGCAAAACCCAAGGACCCAGCATGCCAATGAATGGAAGCCACGTTCTGCTCTCCAGCCGTTCCCAACTTCCAGTACCTTCCCTCCCTTCCTCGGCATCCTTGTTCTTCAGCTGTAGAAGCCTCAAGAAAAGGGGAAAAAGCAGAAGAGGGCAGGGAAGAGAAGAGGCAAAAAAAGGAAACAGACAGCTTGGTTCCCTGCTGTTAAATCAGCACACACATCTTTCTGTCCTATTCACATCCATCCCCCACCAAACAGCGTGCTTTCAGATGCAACACTGAGAGCGTTCTGTGTCTCCCTGTCATAACATGAGAAAGTTGAGTGTTTTCTTTGTACCCAAGCAGACCTTAAGACATAACATCTGCTATTTTCCATGTGTTCGTTTTGGATGATCAAGTAAAAAAAAAACCGCACATTACTTTTTCTAAAAAATAAATACTTAAATGATCAGGTATCAGCTAAGTCAAAAATATAAATCATGAGAAGCAGGAAGAGACATTTTTCTCCCCCACATCAACTTTGATTTGATATGATATGAAGCTGATTATTATCTTTAGAAGCTCTCATATTAGCTCAAACTGCTGTATTCAAGCTGTGAAATATACTATTAGAATAATGAAGCAATGCAACAATGGATGAAAACTTGTATAAAACACAAAACTTAGCAAGTGCCTTTAGCTTATTTTTTGATGCCAAGAGTTCTCCTGAATACATACAGAGCCACTGCAAATATAACAGAGCCTTTTAATAGCCATAAAGTTAATCTATTGTGACACACTTTCTAGCTAACAAATTAAAATTAGCCTTTTGTAGCATTAGCGTTAATTTTACAGGATGATCTAAGGTTTCTGAAATTTACAATAAACTTCTAACTTCAGACATGAAATAATGATTAGGTGGGTATTTGGTGTGCATGCACACATTCGTATTTAAAAGAAAACACAGTCTTCAACATGTTGCTGCACAAAGTGCCTTTTTTAAACAATGAGATTTTTCAAAAACATGTTGAAGGTTATATAATGCACACTTCTCAGTGAAGTAGCGAAGTTAAACTTTTCTCCCCTTAAGCTGACCCGAAGCAATAAAAACTTCTGCATGCATGCCCTCAGCTATGTTTGGATGAAATGAAGTATACAAGTACAAATACTCACATTCCTAAATGCAAGACTGAAACAATGCTCCCAGTGTTCATTTCAGTGCTTCTTGAATAAAAAAAAGCAAACTGACATCACCCTAAGCTGTACATTCTCAGCATAGATCATTTAACTCCCTAAAAAAAAATATACAAGAATACAGTTGTTTCACCAGCTGAAAGAAAACACTGTGTAAATACTAAGCTTGGAAAAATATGTCACTCTCCAAGCTATGGAGGTTGAAGCAACAAGGAAAGACAAAAAAGGGTGTTTGCAAAATGGCAGAGGTAAGGAGATTACGGCACTAAACTAAATGTGGTTTTTCAGACTTCTTCCATCAAAAGCTTTTGCCTGAGTATCAACAGGCTAGTGAGAAAACCTCAAACATGATTTTTTTTTCTTCTCTTTTTAAAAGGCAGATAAAATTTTATTCTTCTTGTATGATAAATACAACTGCCAAGTTATCTCTGTATTCTAAAAGTGAGGCCCAATTTCTCTTTTTTTTTTACTATGACCATGTAGACAAAAACTGGCAAGTTGCTGTCACAGGTGAAGGCATTTTTATTAGGATGATAAAAAGTTCCTAGAGGTAATTACTGTAACTTTGAGAAAACAAGCTCTAAAAATCCCTTTTTTCTTAAAGATTAAAAGTGCCAGTGTGATAATTACAGTGGGACTAAAAATCTCAACTACCTCCCCCCAGTTTTCCAAGAAGGTTCAACAAGGCCAAGTGCCGGGTCCTGCACTTGGGTCACAACAACCCCATGCAACACTACAGGATTGGGGACGAGTGGCTGGAAAGCTGCCCCGCAGAAAAGGACCTGGGGGTGTTGGTTGACAGCTGGCTGAATGTGAGCCAGCAGTGTGCCCAGGTGGCCAAGAAGGCCAATGACATCCTGGCCTGTATCAGAAATAGTGTGGCCAGCAGGAGTAGGGAGGTGATCGTGCCCCTGTACTCAGCACTGGTGAGGCCGCACCTCGAGTACTGTGTTCACTTTTGGGCCCCTCACTACAAGAAGGACGTGGAGGTGCTGGAGCTTGTCCAGAGAAGGGCGATGAAGCTGGTGAGGGGTCTGGAACACAAGTCTCATGAGGAGCGGCTGAGGGAACTGGGGTTGTTCAGTCTGGAGAAGAGGAGGCTGAGGGGAGACCTCATAGCTCTCTACAACTACCTGAAAGGGGGTTGCAGAGAGGTGGGTGCTGGTCTCTTCTCCCAAGTGACGAGTGACAGGACAAGAGGATATGGCCTCAAGTTGCACCAGGGGAGGTTCAGGCTGGATATTAGGAAAAATTTCTTCCAGTGTCTCACCACTCTTTTAGTAAATAAGCTGCCCAGGGAAGTGGTGGAGTCACCATCCCTGGAGGTGTTCAAGGAACATGTGGACGAGGCATTGTGGGACATGGTTTAGTGGGCATGGTGGTGTTGGGTTGATGGTTTAATTTGATGATCTTACAGGTCTTTTCCAACCTTAGCAATTCTGTGATTCTGTATCTACACAAAAATAGATGGGAGAGTTTATAACTATCTGATTACCTTCTGATATCATCCTGCTCTGTAAAAATTTATATTTGTGGAAAAGAAATGTAGTATTTTATCACCAGCAAGTATGGTTTGAATACAGTCCCTGTAGTTCACGTTACTCTTGTAAACAAAAGCAGCTATACAAGTTCCAGGGTAATAGTTTAAAATTAGTACAGAACCACAGTGCACAAACGTGTTGTACCAGACAGCACTGGTGGTACCCCCCATGCCCTGCATTCTCACAGCTTGTGATTCATCCTCTGCCACACTGAGGTTCAGGAACAGTGTGGATAGGTCAGCTCTTTTACAAACATTAAGGCTTTCCTTCATCTGAGGTATTTAATTACAAAAAAAAAGCTGAAGGTGCATGGGGGGGGGGCAATTCTAAATTTATTTCCACATATAAATGACAATATATTGAAGAGGAATTTCAAATATTTATCAATTTGCTTGCCATCCCCAAACAAATGTGAAGTGTTAGAAAAGCCATCACTTACTACATTGCTCTCGTAGTCCTGCGTCATTTACATATACCAGATTATTATAGGCATCATCCCTTTGTTCCTACTACCTCCTTTCTTTGAAGTCTTTAATTTCATCATTGTAATTCCACAACTAACAGATCAGATTATTATTTCTGTCAAATATAAATTATATGATTATCATATATGATTACTATATATGAATATTATTTGCTTCCTCAAATTTGTTTTTCTATGAATTAATAAACTCAGTCTGAAGTTGAGGTATTTCCCTTTGCAAATATTTTTCTGAAAACTGCATAAATTTTTTTTTCTTCCTTTAAAGCAACAGCTGGTTCACAATTCAATTTTTCCATAATTTTAGCTTTGTTTTGTCAGCACATTTCATCATCTAATTACACAATTTCGGTTTATAATTCATGAGAAAGTAAGGCTTTTAAAGCCTTCTTCCAAATACATCCATCAAAATTCATAAAGCCAGGTTTATAAACGAATCAAGTTGTTTTAATTAAAATGCAGGCCAGCATGTTTTGATTGAATTAAGAAGTTGTAAAATAAGGTATGAAACTGTCTAAAGTTATGAATAAAAATACAATACTAGTTAACTCCGTATAACTGAGCAAGAATAACACAGCTGTTTAATAATCTGAAAATTATCAATGTGCCATAACTAATGAAAGGTACAGAATGCTGAAAAATAGCAAAGTGGCTTTCTTCTCAGTGACAGATATATACCCCAAAGCAACCATTATTGAAAACATGTTCTTAAAATTGAAGATCAACTCCTGCTTTTGTCTAGAACAAGCCAACAAATGTGAAATTTCACAGATCAAAGTTCTTGCAATGCCATTTGCAATACCATTTTTATTAGGTTTTTCTCCAGGTTTTTCTTCCTCTTTTAGTCAGGGTGAAATTGAATTCCCGCTTAAAATTTGCGTACGCAACTCAAATCCTGTATTAGGACAAAACAAAACATTGAGAAGTTTGCTGCCAGCTAACCAATATTCATTAGTGTTTTTTACTTGAAAGTCCTAGCTGAATTTTCTCTTAAAAGTACACGGTTTGCCTATTCGCATAGAAACCTGACACCAGGTCTGACTTTATAATTATTAGGACTTTCTTACCATTAGGATTTAAGATACTTTTTAACCTATCATTTATCTTATAACTAAAGGTACATGTGCTGGGCAGAAGCCCAACAGACATATTGGCTAATGAGAAAACAGAAAACCCCCAGTAAGTAGACGGCACTAAGAAAAGGCAAACCTGCCTGATGAGCAAGGGTCTCACACACATCCTCCTAACCAGCCAGCTTGACCAGAGATGAAGGAGGCTACTGTGGAGCTGGTGGCATTTCCACTCTCTGCGAACATACCTACTATCTTCCCAGCAGCATGTAACCAAAACCTGAAAGCCTAAAGAAACGAACACGCCAGAATGTATGTTGAAAGCAGTTAAAAATTGTGCTCAGCCTGTATTTCTGATCAGAACAAATGGTTGGAATGATACAATGAAGTCTCCTCTTCCAAGTCTATACCCTGCCGTCATGAAAAGCCACCCATCACTGTCTTAATCCAGCTACCTCAAAGGATATAAAGCCTTCCCCCTCCTTTAAACCGCTTTTTTTCCTTTTAGTTTTTTGGGAGGTGGTGGTTAAACAATTTGAAATTATTCTTTCCCAGACTACATCTTCATAACACAGTTATCCTGCGCACCTCCACATGAAAGAGACAAAATGCAAATAAAAGACCAAGGTACACATCCTTGTTTACTGAGGGATATTTACAATTGGGAAGAATATTAAAGGATACAGCTACTCACTGACACTAGGAAGCTGACATGTAAGAGACACAGTCAGTGTGAACATGTTTATAGAGTGCTCACAAGTACACTGCTACTTGACCCTGTAGCTTTGCTGGTTTCAGAGGTGATTTTCTGTCTTGGGGATGTCTGCATTAACACACAAGCTGAGAAAATAGAAGTAAGCTATATCGATTTGACAGTTTTATTTACTAAATCCACATTATAGCATGAAGTGAAGTAAAACTTGCAGCTTCGGAAAACAATTTTCTTCTCTCAGCCAATGATTTTAAACTTACAGAAGAGAAAATACATATACAGGTCTCGCTTTCAAACAGAAGAAAAACATTCAGTATTTTTAAAGTCTGAGGAATAATTTGCCACATTAGATGTCTAACTGCAGGTAGCTATACCCATGAAAATAAAAGGTGGTGCTTTTCAGGGTCATATTACATCTTCCAAAAAGCTTTTCCCCATTCATACATCAAGTCAGTCATAACCTGTCACTGTACATGCCTCTGTGTATGAGGATCAACTTCCCCTTCCGTTGCTGCGTATTTACAAGAATATTGCCACTTTTAATGGCTCCATTAACATCTGAGGAACTTAATATTACCAGTTGCACTCTTTTCTCTGAACTCTAAGCCAACAGTATAAAGCCTGCTGAACTTAGTGTAAGACTGCTCGTTCTTCCACGGCACGGATTGCTGCACCTCTCTTCAAGGGCAAATAATAGGGAAAATGTCCCTTCCTTAAAAGGAACATGCAACTGAAACATCCAATAAAAGTACCGTTATGTCTAGACAACATAGCTAATGTGGGGGCTTAACTTGTAGGTAAGTCACACTGAATTCCAAGTGTAAACATTAATAATGAGTAGTTCAGCTTTACAAAGGCAGTATATAGGACAGCAGTACAAAGGAAGGTGCATGTAATGCAAACTTTTTTTTTTAATTACAGTAACATCTAGAGAGTAATTCATGTAAGATGAATTACCCACTAAGCTGTACCATGAGAGGGAAAAGACCATCTTCAGCCAAACAGCTCCCCTGTATTTTTAGTCTCATTTTACTACAAGGCAGCAGTATTCAGCACAGAAGGATGTGGATACAGCCCCTTTCCAACAAGGAAGATCACCTGAGACAAGAGAGGACTGGCTTCCTGAAGTACACATCACCCTTTTACTTCTTTTCCATGAATGATGAAGAAATAAAGCTTTTACTTACATAATGGCATATTGCTTCTCAATTTTTGTAGTCTCCCCCTGCCCACTCCCCCTCATATTCCAAAACAATTATTACAGAAGAAAGTCTTGCAGGCAAGGAAACAGAGAGAATAAGTGATTTATTTAAAATCTACAGGGGATGCACCCCAGAGATAGACTGAACTCAGATCCTGTAAGTTCCAGTTCACAGACAGTAGGCATGTGCATAAGAATTTATGCGAGGAGGAAAAATGAGAAAACAGTGGGAAGAATACATATGTGGCAGTATGATGTAGACTGCACCACCAAAAATGCACAGAAAATATAGACAGAATTTCCTCAGAGTCCATCAGTTTTGGACCACTGGTCTTCCTGAAATTTTCTACTGGTATCATGTACTTTTTGAAACTGAAGTTCATAGAAACATAGATAACTTATGATAAAACTTGAACGACAGCAAATACATCAATCATGCTACTGCTGAAACTCAGCAGATTTTTGCCTTATGCATACAGACAAGCTATTTATAAATTTTTACTTCCCATCAGGCTCAGCATGATGTCAGCTTACAATAACAAGTTAATGTTAATGTTTTCCAGTAATTTTCACAGTGCCATTTAACTGCAAGTGCCCTAGCCAAGGTAAACTTAAGGGCAAGGAAAGGGCTAACTGCATAATCAGAGAATAACGTTAATGAATTTTGCATCTCTGCTTTGAACACTTGGAATTCTACCTGCAATATATTTCTCTTCTGTTCCCAAAGTTTAATCTGGCTAGCCGGCTGATTACATCTCCCCAAAACAGCTCAAATATTCCTTCTGATTTTAATTAGCCACAAAGCTTCACTGCTTTGTGGATTTTCTTTTCCCCAGATAAACAAGCATCCTACGCTGTCACAGAAAGTGCCAAATCCAAAGCTATCAAGCATTTCCTGAACTCTAGTAAGCTCACGCACCTTGTTTTACAATCAGCAGCATCATGGCAGATGAACGCCATCTCTGCGAATTCACCAGTAACAGCCAAAGTTCCAAAGAAAAATGATATTTGCTGGGGCTCTTCTCTTCAGAGGCATTAGAAGCTGTTCAGGAAGATGTTCTTTATTATTGTTTTTCCCCTTCCCTCGTCCACTCGCATGCAACTGGTAAGATGTGTTTTTGACAAAAGGGAATGTCAACAGCAACAGTTTTTATGGCAGAAAGGTTTTTTTGAAAAGCAAGTTCTTCCAACGCGTTTCCTTACTCAAGACCACCTTCTCCAACATTTGCACATGCTTGCCTTTGATTTTATTATCCCAGAGGAGTAGAACTGTCTCATTGTCTCTAAAAACAGTTCTAAGAACAGTTTTATAAAGCTGCTGTAGCTTAACCCTCCACTTGTTTTGCATATTGAACCGCACAGAGGTTGCCTTGTGAACAGAGCAGTGCCAATGGTAGATGTTACAATGCCTACCATTTGTTCAGCGTTGCATCTTGCTGAAGTTTGACAACTTCCAACCTCCTAGCCAGGCTTCTAATGAAAGCAAACTCCCCATTCCCTTCCATCACATGAGTTAGGTTAGCAGAGGTCTGCTATTTAAATGGAGCAAATCTTACTCCTTTTTACTGGAAGGGCTTCGGGAGGACCACCAGCTGATCTGTGGCAGCCGCAACACCCAGCAGAGGGCTAGTGATGATCAGCTGGATGTGGGCTGCCGTGCACAAGCTGTTTGCAGAGTACAAGCCTACAGAAATCCTCTGCCATTAAAGCCTCAGAACTGGCAAGGAGAGCAATGACCAGGCAGTGCAACCATTTCACTACATGCCAGATTTGATCATGGCAGCTGAAAACCATTCAGCATCAGTGATGCAAAGAACTGTCAGGATACTTCATACCCTTTTTCTTGCAAATAAACACCAAACACAAGTTGATCAGAGTATCTCAATGCATTCTTCAGTGTCTTTCCCCTTCACAGTCAGTACCCATTTGGTCTTGCCTGTGTTCATCTCCACCCACCACTCCACAGCCAGTGTCCTGTCACTTTTGTATTTTACCAGTGCCTGCAACAGCACCCACTAAAATCAATAGTTTCTTTAGTTAACAGATTAAACACTTTCTGTTTACTACGTTTAGATAAACTAAACCTTGGCAGAATAGAAATTAGTGGAAGCCACCTCTTATGTTCCCATTACTTTGTTCATAACCTCTAATAAACCATAAATAAAGCTGCAAAAAGGTGCCACACAGAATGGCTCCTCATCACATAGATCTTACATGTATCTCCATTATCACAGTGTTGCAGTCTCTTAGAGCCCTAGAGGTGTCTGTGCCATACCCTGTCTTAAATCCTGATCACAAAGTATCCATGATCTTGGTCATCAACAGATTCTGCTGCAGATTGATGGTTTCTGTTGAAGGATCATCACATAACACAGCATTTTTTTTAAGCAGTAAAATTTACTATAGAAATAAAACTACAGTAAAGCACATATAACAGCATGAAGTATGATTGCTTCAAATAAACTCAAACCCTAAAAATATTTCAATTTGGCAACAAAATGAATTAACAAGATGGTTGTGTCAGAAGTTTCTGGATCCATCGAGGTAGCTTAGGAGTTTACTTAAATTCCACACAACTCCACAAATTAACTGTACTTTGAAAAACAAGATAACTTTATTTGAAACCAAGTTCCCTATTTCCCCCCTCCAAACACTGTTAAGCCTCTTCTGTGCACTTTATCAGTCTTGTTGGCCTTAGAATACATCAAAAATTATTAACCAGCTGCAAAAGGGGAGTCCAGCTATTTATTTATTTACTTAACATTAAGGAGGATGAGTGCTCTCCTAGTAAGGTACAGATAACAACAGAGTAAAATTTTTTTGTTAAACAGGTTAAAAGGTCAAAATAATATACTTATTGATGACATTATGGTTTTCCCTACAAAAATCTGTGAAGAGATGCCCTACAGATAGCACTGTGTACAACACAGTAGCAATACTGAGTATGAATGTTCTTTACAAACCGTTATTACAAACCATGAAAGAAAATAAAAATTTCCTCAAATTTATCACTTAGCTCTCTTTGCAAATTGGACAAATATCGTAACTGCCACCCAAAAGAACCCATTTTTTCCTTTTTTAACAGGAAAAATCAAGCTAACTAAAGAAAAAGACCCAATCAAGCTTCTCTAGGAATTCAATTATGAGTATGTGACAATAAACGCCTCCTGCTCATGACATATGACACCAAAATTGAAAACGGCATTGTCCGTCATCCAGGGAGACCTCCGAAGTGTTTTATGCTTGTACAATTGCAACACTGCATTTGTTTTGAGGATTTTCGTGGCTAATCACGGTAACGTAATTCTCTTCAACAAAAGATGTCTCCGTAAAACCCCAAGGATCACCCATGTAGATAAAGCCATTATAAGCCTCATTAATGTACTGACTGAATGAAAAAACATATATGACTGACTCCCAACTTCTAAGCCTTTCTTCCTGTTGTCCTATGTAATCTTTATAAGTATCACTGAAATAAAACATAATTAAAAGATAACACTCAGAACATAAATTCCTCTGAAAGGAAAAGGCTGATGGAAAAATATTAGCAAAACTGAACTTGAAACAGTTGATGGAAAAAACTGTCAAAGCCTGTGGTGGTTATAAACACCCCTCTTTCCGAGGAAATCTGACTGTTAATATCAAAGCCTAACATACTCAGAGAGCAAAAAACCCAAGAAGTTACTGCAGTAATAATTTGAGAGCTGGCCATGATAAATCTAACAACACCCACAACTCGACTTAGGAAATATTTACGACGAGATCATTTACTCGGACCATGTGATCATGGAAGTTCACAAATTGAAGTTCACACAAAATGAACTTCTTGTTCAACTGTTCACAAAGTACCACATTATGCGATACGGAAAATAGCATTAAAGGTCATTAGAACTACTAATTCTTAAATCAGATTAGATTAAAATGGCAATGCTGTATATTCAATGTATCTGCCTGAAAGGTCTTTAACGCAAAAATAACTTTTTGCCTAAGAGCGCAATATGGCTTTTCAGAAAATGAAAAATTAAGAACATGAAACAACTCTCTAAGGGTTGTATCACTTTTTAGTTCTATTTCCTTCTTTAATACCATGTATCTACCACTGTTACCAACAGTTCATTTTTTTTTTTTTTAGGGAAAACAGTAGTATGCTTTTATTGCTAAAGGCAGTATGAGGTTACAAAGATAGCTTTTTTCCCTCCCAAGATGCCATATTTTATATATTTTAAAACTAGTTAAATAGAAAATGCTCATTTTGGCTTTTGTAACCTTTCTTTCACTTCTGACAACATAAGATGCCTGATGCTGTAATATAGTTTTTAAATGTCTTGCAGAGTACAATAATCCAAGAGAAATAACTACAGTCATAAGAGTTATCTCATCAGTTCCTAATAATCTACAGAATCTACTTTAGTTTGATTGATTTTGAAATAATTTCTTACAATATGATAATTCAGAAGTATAAATGACTGACTCAAAACAGGAAACAAAAAAAAAAATTTCTATTGCTGGAAGCACTCGATGCACTTCATTCTTGTTAAGGTCACTTTTAATACAACACTAACTAGTAGCCCAACAGAGGTTTGAAATCCTGCCTGCTCAGCAAGTCTCCTATGACAGAGTAGTACCCAAAGGTAATTACACAAAGTCCTGTCCTTTTGAAATGCTTCAGGACAATCTATGGGCTGTGGTTTTATGCTGCAACACAAGATACACACATACAGCATATGTTTTTTATCAGATGTTACATCAGGAAATAACAACTATTAAAAACAACCATTTGGCCACAAGACGTGTATATGAAGTCTTTTAGAGTGTTACTATGTCCATCTCTGCATCTTCCTTAGGCTTTTTTGGAAGTGGGTAGTATTCAGTAGATGGGACAATAGCAGCATCACCATGGCACATGTGTATTTCCATGATGGTATTAATTACTTTGGTATTAACATAATAACCTAAAAACTATAAAATATGTAGGGTGTTTAATGTAAGATACTGACAATATGATTTAAAAATTCTTACTTGTCTTGAGTCGACCAGGATTCGACTCCATTCCAAAGAGCAAGGGCTCTAGCTGGTATTTCTTATAGCACAAAATGATTCAATAGGTAAAAAAAATTAGAAAAGAAACAAGTCAAACATTACTCAAGAATAGCTCCATTTATATTTCCTTTGAAAAAAGTGATTATTAGTCTCTGTACAGTTTCCTGTTCTAATTGCCAGTGGTGTCTGTTTCACCAATGAAACAAGACAGGAAACCAGAGAAGAATAAATCAATGATTTCTTGCAGTTTACAAATGTGAGATGAGTACATAATAGGCATTTAGTTTGCTATAGAAGTGTTTTGTGAGGAACAAGAGAAGTTTTACATCGGCTTTTCCTAACTTAAATTATTTTTTTCCTTGAAGAATAGCAACTTAGTATTATAAAGCTAAAGAAATGCATGCATTTGGACTGTGGAAAGGAAGAAAAGGTGCCAAGAAACTTAAATATCATTGAAGTCAAACTCAGTATGAACTATAAATGCTCAATATCTTTCATCTAGGTCATAAATATTTAAGAGTTGAATTCCTAAGTGATTTCTCATAGTAAAACAGAAGTTTTAATCTTACTGTTGGTGCATTTACACCAACCTGCTTTCCAAGGTTTAAAGCTTTCCCAACAGCCACAAAGACATTTCGGCATCTATGCAAATACCTGCGTATATTTGAGAAAAAAATTCATAACCATTGCTTTTTTTCCACAATAAAACAGGCAAAATGAACTACTACAATCTGGAGAGGTGTCCTGCCAAAACCAGACTAAGACATTCATTGTAGATGTGAAGACATACTGAATCTGACACGTACACTTTTGAATAAAAGTCAATATACAGATACAATTTGACATGCACTTCTGACAGCATGGTAATAACCCTACTGCAATAAGCAATAATATACCAGGACAGCAGCTACTTTTTAAGAGAGGATGCGGTCCAGAACAGAGATATGGAGGAATAAGCACCTGAAATAAGAGCTGGCAGGAGGGAGTTGACAGTGAGGGTGCCAGGGGAAACAGGGAGAGATAACAGAGGTGCAAGCCTGAGAAGGAATGAGGGAGGAGAGAATAGAAGCACCTGCTGCTTATCATGCCTTCAGAAGCCTCATTCATTCTTTGCTTCCCTGAAGCTGTGTGGGAGGTTTCCACACTCCCAAACATCAAGGCAACTCTGATGATCCAGAGACAACTGGCACCTTTTATGAAGGAAAAAGCAGAGAAAAGGAGGGACCTTGACAGGTGATAAATTTAGAAGCATCCCTATCACCCTCTCAGCATCCCCCTTGCCCTCTTCTGCAGTTAGACCCCACCTAGGCTGTTTCCAGGACCTGACAAAGGATCTGTAGGGTACTTCAAGTCTAAGAGCTGCCTGCAGCTCCACCGGAAGCTGCATTTTTGATGATCCAACTCAGAATCCACATTATTTGTTGAGGGTTTTAGCAGCAATGCCCCAGAACTGGGACCATGTTGTACTAGATAGCGGAAAACAAATTTTCTTTCAATAGAGCATCGCTCCCCTCATAGCCCCTGACGTAAAAGCAAAACATATAGATTGACCCTTAGAGTAAGACACCACCGGTACCCCTCCAAAAAAACCCTCCAGCACTAGATACAAGTATAGCACAGCTTTTTAGTCCTGCCCCCACATAAAGAAACTACACCAGACAGAAAGTTTATGTCAGTCAAATTTCTGTACAATCCTTCCTCAGCCTGGATATCCATTTCCCATTCTCCTCTGGCCCATAAATAAACAGAATCAGACAAACAAAATCAGAGGAACACATTTCTAGAGTACGCCATCAGTTCAGATTCAGAGTCATTTAGAGCCTGAGTAAAAAAAAACCATGAAGACAAACAGCCATGTGAAAACTGTTCCTAGAAAATTTTAGCACCATAACAATAACTATTTCAGAAATGCAGATATTGTAAAATAATTAAATTAATAAAACCAAGAAAAAACAGTGGCAAAAAAACACTACTGCAAGACAAGCCTGTGACATATAAACAGGAAAAAAAAGTAAAGCAAGTAACATGCTTTAAACTTGGTTGAAGAAGGAGGAAAAAGTACACTGCATTCATTAAAAAAAATATTCTAATTTGACTCATGAACACTCTGAAACTGATTTTTACACCGTGGAAAAGTGTCTTATTCTTGTTTTGTGTTTACATTTTGTTTCATTTTCTTAGATTTCCAGGTTTTTCCTCCTCTCCTCCTTTCAATTTTTTGTTTCGCTATTTGAGATTCTTGCATCCTGGCCTTCAGCATAGGTAAGTCTTTACTGAGTAGTTACCTACTTAAAACCACTCATCCCTCTTCATTCACTTCTCCCATCCAGCATTCTTTTAAATGGCAGTTTTCCCAGCTTTCTCTTCCTTTCATGGAGAGTATTCTTCTGCTTTGTAAACAGGCTGAGAAAGCTTCCAAAGACAAAAAAGACACCTTCCCACATTTCGCACTATAGCCTGAACTTCTGAAAACACAGAGCATAGTAAAAGCCCTTACTGTTCATAAATATTTTTTATACATCCTCAAGCAGTCAGAACTTATCATGGATGGGTATTTTTAAAAGTATATCCAGGAAATGTATCCAGGATCATCTTTTTTTTGGCTCTGAAAGTTTTAAAGACATGGTTTCTAGATCAAAAGGAAGAGAAAAAAATCCTATGCGGGTGGGATTGAAAACATGTTTTTGGAGATGAAAAATGAACTCTGTGGAATACTAAATTAATCCACTGCACCACCTAAGAGCATATTATATCTTCACTACACTTTACAAGTTTCAACTTTTCCCTTCCCAACTGTAAAAACATCCTCTGCCTTTGACAGAGTGATAGGATTGCTTCCTGACTAATCATGAGGGATACTTAAAGATTCATAATACAAAACAGGTGCAAGAAATATGCATAGAATTGAACACTTAAAAAATTTAGAATTCACAAGAGTTCAATTGCTGTTCTGGGAGGTCTAAATCAAGTTAACCAGCCAGTGCCTA
Source organism: Gavia stellata (assembly GCF_030936135.1). Classification (NCBI taxonomy): domain Eukaryota; kingdom Metazoa; phylum Chordata; class Aves; order Gaviiformes; family Gaviidae; genus Gavia; species Gavia stellata. Next base: position 14,029,888 of record NC_082595.1, read on the forward strand.
AAACAGTTCAACTCTCTTCAGGAAGATTTAAGTTGTAAAAAGTAGAACACTGTGCCAACAGTATTTGTTTCTAACATTTCCATCACCTAAAACAAAAATAATCTATCCATTGTGAAAACTATCTATAGGATTAAACTAAGGAAAGAGAAATCCTCCTAACACCTAATAAAAGTTGTTCTATATAACCACATTCATATATAGTGCTTTCAATCACTGCACATTTGTCCAAGACATAACTAGAGAAGCTAGCTGAACACTAGTGATGCTTTATGGCTGTAAGCGAACGCCAGGCAGGGTACCTCAAATGGCTGCACACACACCACCCTGCAATCTCTGCTAGTAACATGGGTTGCAGGAGCTTTTATTCATTAAGGAGTGGTACTAGATGCACTGGATCAGGAAGGCCAAATCATTTGCATAGCAACTGCTTGCCATACCCATAGTAATAAGCATCAAAATCTAGGGCGTGGGAGAGAGGGCGGCAGTGCATCCATTAAGTCATCCATTCCACTTTACAGAGGGGGCAAGTGTCACACTATCCCCGGCACAACCCAGAGTAGTCTCCTTATTATAGGTACCTCTCAATTAAAAACAGCAGCAGCCTTGTTTTCACTAATTGATGAATACTGCTTATTCTGTATTAAAACCACACTTTTTTTTAAACTTCAAAGATGTGAACACAGCGTATCTGCATATCCTTAGTTGCTGTAGGAAGGAACTCTAACGATGCAGAAACTGAATGAAAAGACATAAGAGTTGTAAGAGCTGTCTAAATTTATGCCATTTTGAAAACGAGTGACTTGTCTTAGGAAGTCAGAGACACAATATTTGGGAGCATTCCTAATTACAGTTAAAGCAACTTCAAAGCAATGTCCAACTAGCAGATCTGCCCAGTTGATTAGCAGTACCACTTAAGGTTTGTTTTTTTTTTTTAAAAAAGCAGCTGGAAGAAAACCTCTGGCAAAATCTCAAACTATTTTCTTTCAGAGACTGCCTGTTCCCATTCTTGGGACTTAGTTGCATTTCTGTTGCATTCATAAATATAAATCTTGCTCTCAAATGCTTACTGCCCCCTTATATCAGTGTACCCCTATGTAACACTTAATATGAATTTACAACATGAAGAAATGAGACAACTGTTCTGTTACTGCCAGCTACATATAAGTGAGTATATTTTCAGCTTGACATCAGTATTTCTCTTCTCTTTGTACTAATCTTAAAAGTAAGGCTTATCTTGAACACTAAAAACTGAGTTTAGAAAAGAAACAGCTGGAAGGAAGTTTCATTGGAAAACATTTAATTATAGCGGGTTTATTTCTTTGATCTGTAGATAATGTAACATTTGTTTACTATATTGAGTTTTTATAAGCCAACATTGAACTGCTACACTTCAAACTTTACCGCCAAGCCAAATAAAATGTAATTCACCATTCAATGTTTCTGTGCTACTGAATAAAGCCAAATAAACAATATGCTACTTCCCCATTCATTCCCTCAGACCCTAGAGGTCCTTTGTCTTCAAAACAAAACAGCAGAAAAATATGGTTCCTGACACCCCTGCTCGTATTTCACTTTAAGGATTTTTAGGTCAAGCTAACAAGTAGTATACCTCTCTCTTTCACTCAGCCACAAGGACCAACATCCTTGTGGTCCAAGAATGACCTTCAAAATATATTTGCCTAATTTGTCTCCTGTTGTTATATTCTCACACCCTAGCCACTGGAGTCTGTGGGTTCTTATTACCTATTCAGCCCTGTAATAAAGAAGGTCCCATGATTGCTTGCTAGCTCTTCTTCATGCATCATTCTTCTATGCTTTATTTTCAAATGCTCATATTTATTTAAATTGTTTTTATTCCTCTGAGTAAGTGTCCAGGTATTAAACTCATAAAACACGAGAGTGATTGTAATCTCAAATACCTCAAGCCTGACCTTCCTTTGTAGCAACTTAAGCTTAAATCCTCCTCCTCTCAAAGGAAGGAAAAAGGCACCCACATCCATTAGGCAGGCTCTACTTTCATCAACAACAATCTGTCTTAATACAGCTCTTACGGATAATTAAACTACCTAACATATTGATGTTTTAATCATAAACTGCTTCTTTTCATCAGTACAACTATGTACTTAATTTTTTTCTTCAACAAAGATACAGAAACAACATCCATACATCTCTGTCTCAAGAGTACTCTAAGCTAAGACAGCACATGCAGATGTTTCTCCAGCTGCCTGGTCTGTCTTACTCTTCTTCCGAGGTTTGTGCTATTGGTCCTGGAAGCAGCACACTGACTCAGAAAAATCTTCTCATGATGCAGTATGGCTATTCTCAGGTTATGTTCTTGTCCTGGTTTTCTTGCTGCTTTAATGAAGTCTCCAACCATCCTTTAAACCAGTTCTTCCATCTTGAAATCACTTCTTCCAGCTCTCCATTAATATTTAAAACATCAGCATATCCAAAGAGTTGATACAGATAATTTGAAGTTCTACTATCGCACAAAACTTGCTATATTCAATGAACTCCACAAAGAAAAAAGAGAGAGAGTAAATCACTTTCATAAAAGCCCTGTACAGATGGCAGAAAAATCTGCCATGCAACCATGCAGGTTTTTTAATCATATTATTAATACAAGGATTCTAGACTCTTTCATTGTAAAGTATTTTCAGAAAGATGAGTCTAATTCTATAGGGTACTGCTATTCCCTGAAAAACAGTAACTGCTAATGTCTTGACCCACCGAAGTCAGTGAGAAATTTAATATTAAAAGTTAATGTTAATTAATGTAAAGAGTTATGAAGCCCTCTATCTCCTATTAAGTCTAATTTTTGCCACATGCAAACTGACTAAGTTGATGTGACTCAGTCTGTTCTTTAGATCTCAGAGAGACATGACAGTGCTGCTGGTTTCAGAAGCAAAACAAAAAAAGGTTCAAAAACTCAAACCAACATTCCTTGCACAAGGCTTCACATTCATATGCCAAACAGAACTGTTTGAATCAGTGAACATAAAAAACCCCCAAAACCAAGAAAACCCCAAAAGACACTTCTTTGAACCTGGCTATAATACCAATTTAGCTAATTGAAACTACAGAATTTTGTGGGAAAATTCAAACTGTGGAGAAAATTTGAATATTAAGAGTAACAATTTGTGAAGAGAAACTGACTGCTGATTGATGACACTTGAAACAACATGAAATAAATGAATATCCATTTTTATCATCATAAAGTTTCAACCCTGCATCAAAGCATAACAAATACTGTTTCATCTGTCTCTTGCCAGCTATACTTTGTATGTCTTTAAGTCATGTGCACCCCCCCGGATAGGAGATACTGTTCTTCTCTTGTGGTGCAGAACACTGGTATATGCTCAGGGAACAAATTTCAGGATAAACCCGTAAGAGTGACAAAGTAATAGCAGTAAGTGGGAAGACCGCAGTGAGGAGAAGCTACCAGCCAGTCCTCAGATGAGAAGATGGGGGAATCGACAGAAATCTTCCTAGGGACCACAACAGACCAGGCAGAATTTCTGTGACTCCGAGTTACAGCAGTGACCAAAACCAGTCATGACAGGAAGGATCCACCTGCAAGGACATGATAGGCCAGCAGAAGTTTTTTATTTTATTTTCTATGCAGTGTTTGATTGCTTGTACAAAGTATCACCAAAAATGTAAATAAACTTCATGAACAAAGCAACTTCCAGACAGAAATTGTTCCTCAATGATATGTGCAGCTGGGAACTTCTATGAAGAGCTTTATCTTGGACAGTACAATCCACCTCCTGATGGAGACTGCAAATGGGGGAAGCATGTGCATTTAAACAGTCATGTAACTTCCCTCTCTTCATATACAAGCAGCAAACGATGAGGGAGAAGTCACTGAATCCTCCTTTCTCCTAATCTGTGCCCAAAAGATGCCAAAGGGACTGCACAGTGCATGGGACATGTTCTGTATCCCAATCTCAAGCTAGACACTGTCAGCGTTCAGTTATAAATCCACACAAGACCTCTAGGAAGTAGGTTAGCACCTTCAACATTTCAGAAGTGTCCAAAACAAGGCACAGAGAAGTTAAATGAAAGCACAATGCCTCTTTTACTGACTTTCATTTACCTGATCCCATACATTTTAAAAATACGTAACTGTAGGCTTGCCAAAGTGAACATGAGGAAGATCAAACTGATAACATACAAGATAATGACCCAACTGATGTGCAGACTCTTTGATTTGAAAAAGAAATAAACCTTAATAGTAATTACATCCGCTCCATGATTAACTGCAGCTGTCCAATGAATTGTTCTTGATACAAACAGTATGTAAAGGTATGTACGCTCTTACTAGAGTACAGATTTTGCCAGTGCACAAATGTGAAAGATTTCTGGAAACTAATGTGTGCAGAACTGTGACTGAAAGCCCCAGTCATACTGCTGTTCTACTGTACTAATAACTAGATTCTAGGTCTATGCCCATCATACAGCCTTTGAAACCCAGCATCAATCATGTTAACTGATTCTCGCTAGATAAAAACAAAAGCTGAAGTCTAACATCTGCTTTCCTTGGCAAACCAATCTGAAAGTTCATGCATTTAGGAGGTTTTTGTAATCATCATAAATAACCTACAACCAGATGAATTAAAGGTGCTGCCTTGTTTTCTGGGCAAATCATGCTTACGGTCCTTGTAACTTCTCTCTACTTTAAAGCACCCAAAGGAAGAGGTTAAAGAATTAGAGGAATTAAGAGGTCTGTGTGCAGATACAGGGCTGTGATCTTGTTGGGATCATGGAGACAAGATAGGATAGATGACATGTTTGGAGTGCTGCAATGGAGGGATACAGGCTCTTTGGGAAGGACAGGTGGGGAAGATGAGATGATGGAGTTGCCCTCTATGTGAGAAAACAGAATGCATAGAGCACTGCCTGGGGATGGATGATAAGACAGCTGGGAGCTTATGCGTAAGGACTAAAGAGCAGACCAGTATGGGTGACATGGTAGTGGGTGTCTGCTATAGGCTGCCAAACGAGGAAGAACAAGTGGATGAGGCCTTCTACAGACAGCTAGAAGTAGCCTTGCATTTTCAGGCCCTGGTCCTCATGGGGGACTTCAACCACCCTGATATCTGCTGGAGGACCAACACAGCACAGCATAAGCAATCCAGGGTGTTCCTGGAGAGCATTGATGACAACTTCCTGACAAAAGCAATAGAGAAGGCAACAAGGAGAGGTGCTCTGCTGGATCTCACACTCACAAACAAGGAATGACTCATTGAGGATGTGAAGGTCAAAGGCAGCCTTGGCTGCAATGACCATGAGATGGTGGAGTTCAGGGTCCTGAGAGGAGGGAACAGGGCAAAAAGCAAGATCACAACCCTGGACTTCATGAGAGCAGATTTTGGCCACTTCCTGGATCTGCCTGGTAGAGTCCTGTAGGATAAGGCCCTGGAGGGAGCAGGGTCCAAGAAAGCTGGTTGATATTCAAGGACCACTTCCTCCAAGCTCAAGAGCAGTCCATCCCAACAAGCTAGAAGTCAGGCATACATGCCAGGTGGCCTGCATGGATGAACAAGTTGGCCATGGCAAAACTCAAACACAGAAATGGAGTACACAGAAGGTGGAAGCAGAGACAGGTAACCTGGGAGGAAAATGGAGACACTGTCTAAGCATGCAGAGATGCAGTCAGGGAAGCCAAAGCCCACCTGGAGATGAATCTGGCTGAGGTAAGGCTGAGGTATGGAATGTTGTCTTCATTTCAGTCTTTACTAGTCAGGCCCATGGTTAGGAATAACACAGGCCCAAGCTTTCTTTCCCTAGTATGCCCAGAAGCTTACCTTCTTGGACTCTGTTCAGTATAAAGTGTAAGTGTACAGAACATGTTATCTAAATTGTATATAAAAACTGTTCAAAGTTTCAATCAGTTATTTCCAATCCAAGTAAAATTCATGTTTATAATATTTAACCCTTTATTTGCAATAACAATCTTAAAACCAAATTTGAGTAATTTACATCAAAATTTTGATGGTTTACACAAGAGCATCTACAACAATAAAAGCTCTGAAAGTTATACCCACAAATTCCTGCAAACAAGAATTAACCAGATGAAGACTGATGGAAATAAAAATTCTGCTTAGCTTCATGAAGATGCCCCAATCACTGGCAGGATCAAAGAATCATTAAAAAATCCACAAATAGTGGATCTGCCATCATATATGTAACCGCTGAACATTAATGCACCCTTAATATTAGAAAGTAGTTTCCAACATTTAAGCTTATATTTTGACTGTGTTAGTTAACTAATGGAGAAAAGGATACCTTTCAGACATCAGCTATAAATAGCTTCCATTTTCCAAGACTAAGTATTTCTGTAGAAATCTCTTGAAAGCTACACCAAAATTTTGCCCTCGCCTTTCCAATTTCCGCTCTGCACACTCTTGCTTCAGCATGTTTCTTCTTGCTTTGCATTCAGTAAGGAACTCCTAATTTGTCCAAGCTGGTGTGTTATTACACTTTCTATCCATTTTTGTGTTAGGCTGATTCTTACTTCTGGAGTTATCATTTCTTTGAAGAACTACCAGGTCTCCATACGTCCTTCTTCTACTTAGGGATCATTTCCATGCGATCTTTCTCTATTAATTCTAAGTTCACAGAATCACTAAGGTTTGAAAAGACCTGTAAGATCATCAAGTCCAACCATCAACCCAGCACCACCATGCCCACTAAACCATGTCCCACAATGCCACTGCCACACCTTCCTTGAACACCTCCAGGGACGGTGACTCCACCACTTCCCTGGGCAGCTTATTCCAGTGTCTCACCACTCTCTCAGGAAAGAAATTTTTCCTAATATCCAGCCTGAACCTCCCCTGGCGCAACTTGAGGCCATTTCCTCTAGTCCTGTCACTCGTCACTTGGGAGAAGAGGCCAACACCCACCTCTCTGCAAGCTGCCTTTTAGGTAGTTGTAGAGAGCAATGAGGTCTCCCCTCAGCCTCCTCTTCTCCAGGCTAAACAACCCCAGTTCCCTCAGCCGCTCCTCATAAGACTTGTGCTCCAGACCCCTCACCAGCTTCGTCGCCCTTCTCTGGACACGCTCCACCACCTCCATGTCCTTCTTGTAGTGAGGGGCCCAAAACCGAACACAGTATTGGAGGTGCAGCCTCACCAGTGCCGAGTACAGGGGCACGATCACCTCCCTGCTCCTGCTGGCCACACTATTTCTGATACAGGCCAGGATGCCGTTGGCCTTCTTGGCCACCTGGGCACACTGCTGGCTCATATTCAGCCGGCTGTCAATCAACACCCCCAGGTCCTTTTCCACTGGGCAGCTTTCCAGCCACTCGTCCCCAAGCCTGTAGCGTTGCCTGGGGTTGTTGTGGCCAAAGTGTAGAACCCGGCACTTGGCCTAATTGAACTTCATCCGGTTGGCCTCAGCCCATCGATCCAGCCTGTCCAGATCCCTCTGCAGAGCCTTCCGACCCTCCAGCAGATCGACACTCCCGCCCAACTTGGTGTCATCTGCACACTTGCTGAGGGAGCACTCAATCACCTCATCTAGATCATCGATAAATATATTTAACAAGACCGGCCCCAAAACTGAGCCCTGGGGTACTCCGCTTGTGACCGGCCAGCAACTGGATTTGACTCCATTCACCACAACTCTCTGGGCTCGGCCATCCAGACAGTTTTTTACCCAGCGAAGAGTGCACCTGTCTAAGCCACAATTTGCCAGCTTCTCCAGGAGAATACTACGGGAGACAGTGTCAAAAGCTTTACTGAAGTCCAGCCAGACAACATTTAAGTGGAACTTGAGCTTCACTAATGTTTGGAGGTCTTTGATTAACTCTTGACTCTAACAAGTGTTTTGCCCAAGATATTCAGTTTTATTGCAACTGCATAGAATTAGACAAACTGAAGACCAGAAGCTTTCACAAACATCAGGACTCAAAAGACACTCTTTTACGTAGGTGTCATCTTTACTGTAGTTTTAAGAGACCCAGTTAAGACTGCTGTCTATGAGGCTAGACATTTCTACAAAAACAGAGACAGGGTTGGATTATGGAGCAAAGTAGAAACTGCAGTCATAAAGGAAACACTAAGCATAGAAAAGATTTTTCTTTGTCTTATTCAAGTCAATGCATTTACTTATGATGCAGAACCACTCCTTGAAGAATATCATCAGTTCTGTAAGAGTTACAGAATAGCAGTATTCCTCCTAGATAATTCTTGGAAAGAATTCTTTTGTAAAACATGTAAATCATAAGATTATTTTATCCTCATGCACATTCATATTCCTACATAAATTGAGCCACAGTTATCACACTGGGGAGGAAAAGCCATGTTTTCACATAATGCAAAGGTCTGAAGTTAAACACAACACATTTGCACCCACTGTCAAAAAACACTCTGTCAGTCTCAGCATTTTTAAAACCAGGCCATGTTTGGACAAGCACTCCATTCTGAACCCTTTTTGAATGATCTTTCCATAAACTAACATTTGGCTTGCAACAGATGAAGTGATTACATAACTCTGAGACATAACTGAAATATACCTTCAAGATTCATTACACTTGGCACTGCCACATAAGCCTCAATAATTCCATCTTTCCTGTTCAAAACTTGACAGCATATGTACACTGAAATAAAAAAATGAAATCATGCAATGAACTTAGTCAGCTTCTGACTAATGTGACTGAACAAATGAGATGAAATTACTGAATTCCATTTTCATAAGATATTGGTCTTGTATCGCTGGAAAAATCTAAATTTTATTGAGTTTTGTACAGACTCACTTTTTTTAGTAGGGATTTTTGTTTTGGTTTTATATCAGAGAGGAAGATAAATTCTCTACTGTGCCATGGAAATGCAGGGCAAACAGTTTCAAACACTGCCAGATCACTGTCTCTTCTAGTAAGCCTTCAGAGAAACAGTGCTTTAATGAATAGTCCCGTAACAATTTTCTACAGTTCAACGAGCCTTATCAGCAGCTTTGCAAGTCCTGTCTTACACTGATAAAAAGGAAACTGAAACCATGCATCCAACGACCCCTGAAAGTCACAGTACTTTGCTCTTTGTACTATTTACAGGAGGTGCATGCTAACTACTTGTTGAACTACCTGGCATTAGTGTTCTGGAGGTACAACATCAAACACCACCACCTCCCTTTTTGCACATCCTTATCACCCTACAGTATTTCTTATGAATGTTTTGTTATTTTTAACTAGCAACAGATAGTTCAGCATTTCAGTCATACACTAAATTTGATAAAGTATTAAATGAAGACTTTGTACAACCTTGATTCACAAGTCATAAAAGCAAAGCCCAAGACAAATGCGAGAGACCAAACATCACTGAACTGCTGTGGTACAACTGGCATTTTTTTTGAAGAATGTCATACTGACAGCACCAGTCTCTCCCTGGTGCAGTACCAATTGCACTAGTAGTTCCTAGTAGCTGCTCAAAACTGACGAAAAATCACGTTAAAGCCCTGAGAATATCTCCTGCCTTACAGGTATGGAAAAGACGAGTCCCTATACCTATGCACAAGACTGTGTTAGCAACACTGGATTAAAAAACAGATCACCCTTTGAGCTCTTTCAGAACCAACACTCCATTATTTTTTTTCCAGGTCACTAAAAAGTAGGCAGTGGCTTTAAACACTACAGCCAGTTCATACCTTCACAACCAGGGTTATACTAATATTGGACTGAGAAAGCACTTAATTCTCTCTGTTGGAATAACCCTCTCTTCCTAACACTTCACGAGGTTCAGGAGTTTTGTGACACACCGGGGCTGCACAGGTAATTTGATGATGGCATTCTCCTTCCCACACAGATGCAGCAGCTCACAGGTCTAAGCATTTGCATGCATACAAGCGCATGGACTGCTTTTCAGAGCAGAAAAGACTGGACATGATCATCCCACACCCTGCAACAACCTCCACTGTAACCGTTCGTCATCCAAATACAGGTTTAATTGGCTGAAACCCTTTACAGGTAAAGTTGACAGTAACAGCTCTAGAGGGATTTCACTCATTTCCCTGTCCTAGGGGACATTCCTGTAAGGTCATGATTTTAAAGGGAAGTAATATGCTGGAAACTATACACCAAAAAAACAAAACAAAACCACACACACCCCACCACACAGTTTACAGTGGGAATGTGTACCTAGATAGCTTGCCAACTACGGCAGACTAACAGCTGACCATGTACAATATGGCTTTGTTGGAGGGTTGCTCATGAAAAACAGGCAATAAAAATGGGTAACTTATTACCATGATAGCTTAAAAATCAAACACAGTGAACCGACTGCCATAAACTAAAGGAATGATATATGGGGAATGAAGAAATTTCTGGTTCCAAACCAATAGCGAGCTGTTCTCCAGAACGTTTTCAGAAGAATACAGTATAGAGCTTATCACAACTTGTACAGCAAACCTGCTGGTGTAGCAGGAAAACCAAATGAAGTAATGTATAAATATGTAGGTAAGTGTCAAGTCTCAATATCTACAATACTATGAGTGCCTGGAGTTCAGCTTTGCCTCAGATTTGCTCTGTGATTTTGGGCAAGTCACATAGATCTCTCTGTAGATAAATTTAGATATTTGGTCTCAAAGCACTTTCATCTCCAGAGATGAAACATTGTATGAAATATAAATGTTGATATTTACAGCTTACAGCCTTCTAATGACGGTTTGAAACGTGTATTCCACAATTATCATCTGATCTAATTGACTCAAAAACAGTCTTCATATACGTTTTGACAATCTGTGAACATTCAGCACAAGTCATCGCATGTTATCCGGCTGTGAAGTACCACCAAAAAAATCCAACAAAACCCCCACAGTAAAAAAAAACCACCCCCCCAGAAAACCCCAAACAACCCCCCCAAAAAAACTTACTTGCAGAAGCGTTCCATGAATATTATTCTGTCGTATGCAAGCACTGGTAGAGTCCGGAAGCCCCTCCAGCAAGGACAGCACTGTATGTGGTACTTCATTTACCGAAACAAACGGAACAAGGGCCCGACCTGACATCTCACGTGAACGGTACACAGGAGAGTGCCCACACCTAGAAAAAGGAGAAATACCTATTTTTTTCTCATCCAGCTGCAATCCACTGCTTTGACTAAAACAAAATGAAGGATAATGCAATGAAAACTAAAAAACATTTCTCACAAGTCAAGTGTACAGTCTTTCTTCTCAGTAGTGAGAGAGCATTTGCCCAGAAACGTAAGTAATACTAGAGCCATGTTAGAGGCTTTTTTTTCCATTCAGAAGTTCCTGTGTTCACATAAATTTAAAAAAAGGAAAAAAGAAAAAGAAAAGATGCAATTATGCCATGAAGCAGGCAAGTGTATAGTCCTGTTCCATCTTTCTTTATGTTTATGTCACATACTATACAGCAATCATATTCAAATGTATTATGAGTTTGACTTAAAACTCCACGTTCTTAATCAGATGTTTCCATAAGAACACAACGTTGTGTCTACTGGAATTTTAGGCCATATCTCCAACTGGTTTTTAGAACATATTTAAAGGCAGGAAGTAAAAGACATATTGGAAAATAATTTTCTATTATTTGTAATTAATATCTCAAAAAACCACTTTTTATTTATTTAAAAATAACTGATAAGACTCAAAACTGCATAAAAAACACAGGCCAAAAAGAACCTTTTATCTTTCAATGTTATTAAGGTTTTAACTGGCTGTAGTTTTATGAATATACATAGAATTAACTATTCAGCTACACTAACACATTAGTCAGCTGTATACTACTTCAGCAGCATGTATACTGAGTTGAAGTGAATAAAAATCTTTTATCAACTAAAAGTAGGTTAGACTAAGTCTTTCAAAGCCAGCAATTCTTGCATGTGTCAGTTTTTATAAGGCAGGTACAATTCAGCCACCTGCAGTCTCAGACAACTAAGAAAGTTACCACAGGGTTTAGAAATGAATGGCCAAATGACTTATGTAATGTAAAATGCAGTATGGCAGAAGTTATGCTCTGATACCTCCCAGCTGACTGTGATGGCCTTACCTTCTCCTACCCTCTCATCCTTTTCCTAAATTCTTCTTCTTACATATTTTCAGCTTACAAAATCATACGTAGTTAAGATTATCCCCTGCCAAAATGGGCAAACCACTTTTGAGCTCTCCCAAACAAGCCCTGCAGGCTCAAGCCTACATATTTAAAGAATGAAATTAAATTAAAAGGTATTCTAAGGTTTCAACTATCTCTATCAAATTTAAATCAATACTCAAAGTAGTTGTTTACTTTAGTTCACATCAGAGAAATACTCAAAACAGTTTCCATCTTGAACCACCAACTGAATTAATAGGGTTTTGAACACAAGACAGTAAATAGACTTAATTGAAATAGCGTAACAGTTCTGACATTTTAGTCATGTTAGGCCACGGTATGCCTGAAAAATCACAGACCTCGTTTAGAGGAAGTAAAAAGCTATGCTACCCCTGAACGACAGGCTTTTGGGAATTTTCATCCTCGCAGTATGACAGCATGTTCTATCATCCACCTCCCCAAGTCTTCCCTGGTAGGAAATGATTTTTAGCAAGATCAACTTTGCATCTCCTTTTTAAAGACTGGCAGTCCTTCACAACAGGATGCAAAAGCAGAGCAGTCACAATTGGAGGCTCTTCCATACGGAAAAGCTTTAATTTTGTATTGACAAGGTGCAAGAAGAAAGTCAGCTTAGCTCTTAATAAAAAACTTCCTTTTTTTTAAAAACAAAAACATTTTATTTCTACTGCATAGTAAACTTAAACCTGAGAAGTGATTTGTCTGCAACTATTAGTTTATTTCTGCTAAACCATATTTTCTTAACCAACAGATTCTCACATATGTATGTTCTTACCAAACATGAGCAACACTGATACTGAATGTCTAGTTTTTAATTAGCTATAACTGTATACTCAAGAATGTTCTTTATTTTCTTCATGACCTTTTACAAATCCCAAGGAATCTGACATGTCTTTAGAAGGACGAGTGGAAAATGGGTAATACGCCAGGGTTTCCTCTAACTTGTGCAAGGGTACTTTCCAACGCTACATGCTTCAGAGGGGTTTTTCTCCTCAAACATGATGCAATGAATGAGAATGGAATTCTGTGGGTTTTTTCCTAGTAATAAAAAATGGAGCTGAGAACAATTTTTAGATAACCTGATTTTAACTTCATTGTCTTGTAAAAACTGACATTAAAGACTTAACACATGCACATATATATATATGGAGATACAGTATCTTACATATCAAATTTTGTTCCATGCTGTTACTTTATCAAATTTATTATGGAAATAAAAGTGATTGCTCTATATTTAGAAAGACAAAAATAATTTCATATTACAGGCAAAGTTGTCTCAGCTGCCTAAAGTCTGGGTCCACAACAGAGACTGCCACCTCAGCATTTATACTGAATGTATATAAGGCAAAAGAGCAATTCTCAAAACTACAGACAAGTCTAATCTTCACCTCTCCTCATGCCCCAAACTGTTCTTCTCTATAAGAACCTCAGCAGTCCAGTGTTACTCCACACAAGAGCCTAACTGGGACCCTCAAATTAGGTTCTGTTTTGCACTTTGAGGACCCTAAATCAGGAGGCAATAACCTCCTCCTCCCCCTGAGCAAACACACAGGTGCCCAGCGGGAGAAGAACTCACCCAGGACACAGGGGACCCGGTTCTGCAACCTTCTGTGCCTGAGGGAAATGCAAACCCACAGCTACTGCTTGCCCAAAGGGCAACCCAGCCACCAACCTGCCACTGTGCTATGCACCTGCTGTACCTTAATGCAAACTTCTCACACTACAGATTGCTACATGAGTGCAGTGTAGTCACAAGAACTGACATCTTAGTGGAAACCCTCATAAAAGCACTGCTACAAAGCCATTACTAAGGCACAAAAGCATCACAAAGTTCGGTAACAATAAAGTATCTGCTTTATAGGAACACACATACGGAAATCACAAGGAAGGTATTTCACACTGGCAAATAGCTTCCCAAATCTGAGAGGGGTTAACATTCCTACTGTTTCTTCTTTTTTTTAAGTTTTATTTTTTAAAATCTCCTAATACTCAAAGAAAATTGGGGGGTGTGTCTGTGTCCCTCGCCCCCCGCAAGAAACAGTACTGATAACATTTCAGAAACACTCCTCTTTTCACACACACATGCAAGATTATCATGCCAAGTCACCACAAGTGACCTGTCCCTGCATACCCTGAAGGCAGTTATGTGTACATCTCATGTTTTGAAGGCATTTGGCTTCATCCCTGAATCATGCAAGAAGTTTGCCAGAAGAATGTCAAAATATACACTACTTTTTCATAACCTGTAACAGCACCCTTGACTAAGAACAGGCAGTTTTGATTTCTACTGGATCCCACTTAGATATAATCTTTTAGCTGTAAATAAAACTAAACCGGATCAATTCTCAAAAAGTGAGAGAAAGAGCGAATGAAAATAAAACAGACTAACACAAAAAAACCAATCTAACCCAATGTAGCAATTCTTTGTTTATTGTTATACCTGTCTCCAAGATCAACTACATACCTTAACACTGAGTCCAGCACCTGTATTCTTACATATTTATTTTATCTAGGATTTAGCAACAATTATGGGAAGCAACCTCACAAACTGTATCAAGAAAAACTGTTACACAATTACAGCAATCACTGTAACTCAGTTTGTACCTGCAGCAAAACCTGGCAGCTTAAGGAGAAAAATATTTTAAGACTGTTAAACTATTCTGGTTACTCCTCCTGCAGCAGTTCAACACTCTGCCATCCCTGAGATTAGTTTCATTTATGTGGTGGCAGTTGCCTTGCTAGGACATTGGCAGAAAGGAACAGGACCTCAAACCTTGGCCACTTCACTATCCAGACTCTGAGCTTCACCTGCCAACAACATAACTAAAATATGTTGCAGGCTACCTGTTCTCATCTCCTCTGCAGGCAAGTACGAGCAATGGAGTCTTGCATCTTGTTAGGGCAGCATGTATGTGTACGCAAACCTGTATTTAAAACTCTTTCACCTTCTTGGATTTGAAAAATACTTGGGGGAGGGGGAAGTGTTTTCAGCATGTGACGCTTTTGTTACATGAAGATCATGTATGAATAGACTTTAAAATCTAAGAAATATCTAAAATGTTGTCATATGTAAAAACATGCAGTATGCCAACCGAATTTTATTATATCTCAAGGTAGCAACAAGCAATGAAACTTGCAAAATCCTCATGTGATACACTTCTATTAAATCCTGAGAACTATTAACAACTGTTGAAGTAGTATTCCACATTGAACTCAGTACTGTTTATCTAGGTGCACGAGGTATTGGATGTAAACATGTTTACTTCAAACAGTCCATGATCAAGAACAAAAAGTCAATAAATCTCAGAAGGTTTCACTTGGTGTAACTGTAGATTCAATGCGTTTCCAGTGCTCCGTTCAGCTTTAACACTTAGATCCTGAACAACCCTCCTAACTGACACAATTTATGACCAACTCTCATAAGGAACAAAGATTCCATCCTCCTCTGCACACATCAAAGTATCTAATTTATTACTCTGGCTACAAACAACAGAAGACTAGCTGTAAATAAAAATATCTTAAACTTTTTTTTTGGGGGGTGGGGAAGAACTGCAGGTGTTTCCTATGTGCTTATTTTTCTCTGTTTCTTATTACTCCCCCTCAACAAACCTTACATTACACAAATTAACAAACCAAATAAGGATTACCTTTTATACAAAGGTCACAGAAACACAACAGTAGAATTAATTTGAAAAATGACACCTGTAGCTGAAAATATGTCCATTATAGTAAGTAATACCTACAGTTGTTAGAAGAAGGATTAACAAGGAGAAAAATATCTATTTCCAGGTTTACTGGATGTTGTCACAGCAATCTGTGAATTACTAATTATGTCACTGCTTATTAACAATACAGTTCCTGCAGTCCTATAGACAGCATCACAGCATCACAGTTTTGTTTTCAGCTGAAATACATTCGCATCCATTGCCTTCACATAATGTTGGAAGAGGAAATCAAGAACAGCAGCCATGAAAACAGAACTGAAACAATGGGAGAACAGGCTGAACAATGAGGAAGGGAACACTCTGCAGAAGCGGCTTCTGATCTTGTAAGTCAAACCAAGTATCCTACCACCATCACAAAAAGAATTTGGGAGAAGAGGGCAGCATGAGGCAGGAAAGGCACACTTGCAATTCAAACAAACCAACTCTGCCTGCTAGTTAAAGCATTTTAACAGCCTCTAAGGTTTTTAAAAGATAAAACTAATTAAAAATAAATGAATAAATAAAAATCAAATAGATTATATCCTTTAAACCCTGGAGCTAGTTATGCCACAAGCTCCTAACAAATGCATTGGAAAAAAATTGTAATAAGGCTTCTGTCCGATTCTATATAGACACAGTAAGTTGTATGAGAAAGAGGTTCTCTCGTTCCTCCACCATGCAGCTATAGAGTTCAAGTCAAGTTGTTATCAGTTCTAAAGCAAGAATTCAAAACATGAAATTACATTATGGGAAAACATGGACAGGGATCACAGAGAAAAGTACTCAGCAACAGATTCAGTTCCTATTACAGAGTTTGGTTATGAAGATTCAAGAGCATTGTACTGTCTGTATTAAGTGAAATAACACAAAAAAGAGACTTTTTAGGAAAAAAATCATCATGATTATATACTAGTTCATTTTTTTGCCTTCAGGTTGTCTCCTGAAAGATTAAATTTAGCAACTTTCAAATGCAGTATTACAGGTTTCCAAGGAAAGAGAGGTCCAAAAAAAGCATTTAAAAAAATACACTCATGCTGCCACACAATTCACATAAATTGGATTTCGATATTGGGGACAAATCAGCAGGACAGTACATTCATTAATGTGAGAGTAAGGGTTCCTGGAATACAAAAAATAATTTGCTATACATGTACCTAAAGTTTCTTTTGTTTATTTATTGATTTGCTAGTTTTGTGTTTTTCTTTTAAGGAAACACAACTATTTTCCATTTCATTAGATTTCTGTGTTCCTTAGCAACTAAAGTATCCAAAGCAATTTTAAAAACTTATTTCACTGTGGAAACCTGTACTGTAATTAGCCTGAAGACAATTTTTTGTTCTTTAATCTGAAATTAAGAACCAAAAAAACCCCAGAATAATCTGAGATTTGATACAGCATCTCAATATTTACCTGACAAGTAGAAAAACATTCCAAAAGTATCAACAGTTTGACAGAGGTTTTAGAGCTACAATCAACACATGAATGTAGTCCAGACAATGTTTGAACATAACCACGGACAGAAACAGATCAAGTTTAATTTCAGATTATTTATGCAGTACTAAACCTCTAAATTCTTATCTATTTCCTTTAAAGTGAAGTGAATGGTTGCTCAAACTTCTAGTCTCTTTATACATTGCGTTAAGTATTTTATTCTTCCAACTTGGGCAGTTAAGATAAAACCTTATGTTTTCCTAAGGGCAGCGTTTTCCACACAAGCACTTAATGAATCAGAGTAGCTGTAAATACTGCAGGAACTATGTAGGCAAAGTACACAGACTTTTATTTGTGAAAGCTGTCCACAAGCTATGCCAGGAGTTGTTTCTCCATATGTTTCCAAGGGCTTTCTAGGAAGTAATTATAGACATTTCTCTCTTCTTGTCACCAAGACCTAGGTTATCATTAAAAGTGGCCAATTGATACCAAGCTGAATCAACAACAGAAACCTGAATTGCTGTGGTTCAGCCAGCCAACAAACTAAGATTGCTAACGTATAAGCCTATGAAAACTGTTACTAATATTGTGTATAAAATTTAGACCTATGTTCTCTTCAAATGAAGATTTGGTATAGAACATGATGACACAATTTAAATGGCATCTTTTTTCTTGCATTCCCATCAAGAAATCTCAAATAATATCTGCAGGTAGCTAACCTCTAAGGTTTATTTAACTATTTGTTGAAGTCACACAAGATTAGAGCCTCCTTTCATCAGTCTTTGGTTCACAGCATTCTAGAGAAAAAACAGCTGCTCTTAACTCAAGATCATGTAAAAGAAAATTTTTCATTCACAACCATATTTCAACTTTGTTAATCTGCGCAAAGTTACTATGGTGTTTCACAATTGCAGAATAACGGAAAGAAACACACATCACTTACTACCAAAACAGTTAGGAAAAAACACAACAAAAAATGAAGACAAACTACTTTCTGTCTTAGCAACTGTATCATTATTTTGAACTCTGTGAAAGGGAAGTTGAATGCATAAATCAAGTCTCAGCACCTTGTGATAATTTTGAAAGCTTCAGCTGATTGTAAACAAGAATGCAACATGAGCAATTTTCAAAACTTTTATCAGACCCATGAAAACAACCAAAGGATCTGGGTTCTCAAAGACACTCTTCTTTCAGCCATACCACCAAAAGTAGCTAGCCCATTGCCAAAAACCTTCCCTATATTGACTCTTCTCAAACTCAGACTGTTCTTTTGGCTTTTTAAAATATCATTATACATGGTTTTCCTTGACATACCTAACGTCCTCTGCACAGTTAATGCATTATTTCTCTCCATTTTCTTGTTCCTTCCTGCAAATATTTTTGCAGACAAGCTAAATGTTACTGTTTGGCTACTTATCTTGACCAGCAAAGTATCACAGAATCACTACGGTTGGAAAAGACCTGTAAGATCATCAGGTCCAACCATCAACCCAGCACCACCATGCCCATTAAACCATGTCCCGCAATGCCACATCCACACGTTCCTTGAACACCTCCAGGGACGGTGACCCCACCACTTCCCTGGGCAGCCTGTTCCAGTGCTTCACCACTCTCTCAGGAAGGAAATTTCTCCTAATATCCAGCCTAAACCTCCCCTGGCACAACTTGAGGGCATTTCCTCTTCTGTCACTCATCACTTGGGAGAAGAGACCAGCACCCACCTCTCTGCAACCCCCTTTCAGGTAATGGTAGAGAGTGATGAGATCTCCCCTCAGCCTCCTCTTCTCCAGACTGAACAACCCCAGTTCCCTCAGCCGCTCCTCATAAGACTTGTGCTCCAGACCCCTCACCAGCTTCGTCGCCCTTCTCTGGACACGCTCCAGCACCTCCACGTCCTTCTTGTAGTGAGGGGCCCAAAAGTGAACACAGTACTCGAGGTGCGGCCTCACCAGTGCCGAGTACAGGGGCACGATCACCTCCCTACTCCTGCTGGCCACACCATTTCTGATACAGGCCAGGATGCCGTTGGCCTTCTTGGCCACCTGGGCACACTGCTGGCTCATATTCAGCCGGTGTCAACCAACACCCCCAGGTCCTTTTCTGCGGACCTGGGTACTTACTGACTGACTGACTTACTGACTGGCTAATTTTAAGTATGTTAATGAATAATACAATTACTTCACCAATGTGTTGACAGTTGAGCACCCCATATTTTTTACTGGATCGTGTTTCAAATAAGAAGTAGTATATATCAAATCTAAACCAAGGAACCCAGCCATTGGCCCTCTTCAGGAGTGTGCAGTACTGGAGAAAGATACTGTTACTCTCAGTGCTCATGAACGCCTCTCTGCTAGACATCACCCATGAATCTGACAGCTTCCTACAGTTTGTGAGTATTTCCTAAATTGCTTCAGATGATAATCTGCCAGTGAAAAGCAGATCGATGAATACAGTAAAAACTGGAATAAGGAATCAATAATGAATACCTAGGAGTTGCAATCCTTCCCATTAGCACCACTTGAACATGAAAAGAACATTTGCCCACAGTTTAAGAGAAAAGCCTGAGCAATACAGTAAAGAATGTACAAGACGTACAATGATTTTTAGTTGATCAGAAGGTCTTGAACAGCCTACTGCCAATCAAGCACTTCGCAGTCTTCTCTAGCACTACAATTTGAAGTTAATCAAAATGTAAAAAGTGACAAACTCTTTAGCATTTCTTATTTTAAAATGCAAAAAAAAGCCTGAAAACCTCCTTATTAATACTTACGGTGAACCATAAATATTTTTACAGATCAGTACCAATCACTATGCAGTCAGGATTGCACAGAGAATAGATTGTAAATACAAACAGAAGCATTCCAAGCCAGTCCCAACTCACAAGAGAGGAGTTATGCACGGAGTAGTAATGCATTCCTCTCCCTCCCTCCTTCTCCCCCAGCCTTGCAAAACTTCCATCTTAGATGTCAAGCAAGAGATTTAACACTACAAAATACTGTGGTTTAGATTTTTACAATGGATGTTTTAAGGGTGTACATTGCTCTTTTTTCCAAATGCCTATGCCAGCTCATGTATTTTGGGAACCTTGCCTATAATCAAAAGGATACCTGTCTTCGTATTGCAGCCCCATCAGCTTCCCCAGCAATGACAGGGCATTCCAATGGGTCAGAGCCTGCCCCAGTATCACAGGGATTCCAAGTAATAAATTATTGCAGACAGTTATCATACTAAGCACTTATACTGATCAGACATTAGATTAAGAAAAAAAAAGAGACAAAGGAAAAAAACAGAGACTAAAGACTGAGAAGATGTGCTTGTGATATGGAAACCCAGGGAGATGCTTTTATAAACAACTGTAATCAAGAGCAGCTATTTTAATACAACAATGCTGCAATAAACACACATAGTTCTTTTCATCTAATATGAAAAGGCATTCCCACAAAAGCTCTCTGCTTATCAGACCCTGATAAGATTCCCAGTCTTACAGAAATGACAGTTGAAAATGGGCAAGTTTTAACATTAACTCTCCTACTGGTGCCATGCCACACTAAAATAAAGGAAAAAGAGGAGAAAGGCAGAGGAAGCACACTTAGCACAACCATTCCGCTATCTTGTTTGGCCACTTACCAAAGGATACCAGTGTTTAGCCTACTGAAAGTCAGATGGCTGCTTTCAAGTCAGATACAGGATGATGTACTAAACCCACATATGCAATTCTACATGTGTGAAACAAAACAAAAATCAGGGAAACTGCATTTAAACAACTTATATAAACAGCAATTTTAACAAGGTATACATGAATAACTTCAATCAAGCTCTTCCCAAACAAACCGAAGATATCTTGTTATCAGAACACACTCACTCCCCCATCTCTTGTGCTCTTTATACAGTGTAAGGTTTTAAACTTATTTCAAAGTCTCACAGACACTTTTGATTTTACATTTGGATTTTGTTTCTTTATTACTCCATCTTACCCCAGACCCAATTCCCATGAAGCCTACACAAGCTTTGTCACAGGGCTACAACGGAACAGGACCAGGCATCTGATAGACTAGATATAATTTAACATAATTAAACACAACATAGAGCAATAAAAATAATAGGCATAGGTCAACAAAGATTAACTTTTTCAAAAGAGCAACCCCCATGCAAGTAACATTATTGATCAGTGAATATTTAAATTCACACCACCTTCTAGAATATTAATACTACTATACTTGGGTCTTTTTCCTTAAGAAGCAAGCTCTCACAGATGTATAAAATAATAAGACACAACTGTGACTTCTAGAGAGCCCCAGATTTCATGGTCAGGTGCTCCGGTTCCTAAGAAGCTAAAATAAACCTGCATCAATCTCACTTATTTAATACACATTTTTCAAATTGCCTAAAACATAGAACTCAATGATTTGCAACATTAGTACACACCAGTTACAACAGTAAGATCACAATTTTACGCATGCATCTTTAAATAACTAGATTTTTTTGTTCAAAAGCAAAAGATGTGAACTATGGCAATAGTATTTCCCCCTTATCTGTACTGAAGTAAACTGAGCAATGAAGACTGAAAGGAATATGCAAGAATTTGTGAACATAAATGGAAAAAGAATGGGGAGAGAAAAAAAACAGGCAAAAGTGCATCAGAATGACATTTTGCATCTCAGTAGGAAAGCAAAGAACCAGAGACAAATAAGTCAATGGCAAAAGACAGCACAATAACATGAATACATTAAGTGTATCTGGCAATTGAAAACCATATTTGGGGGATACAGCATTATGCAACATCATGAGGTTGCTTCATTACATGGGAAAGATCTTAAACATTTTACTAATCAGAAAACTATTGAAAAAAATTAGTCCTTTGTACTAGGTTCATGCAGAGTGCAACTGAAGGTCTATTTTTAAATTTCCAGCAAATATTTTTAAAGATAGACTGTGATTCACTTTGGCCAATAAAAACTGCAAAACAAAATTAATTATGAGATTAAAATTCAAGTTCATACTTCTATAAGAAATTTGTATTTTGACTAACAACATTTTTAAAATATCTTTCTAAGCTTGCTGGTATCTGACAATACTTAATCTCTGTACAGAACAATTTATGGAATCTATACATTACACAGGGAACCTATTGGACTTCACTGAAAGAGTCTGATCTTTTGTAATAGAAACCCATATTTTGCTTTTAAGTTTTAAGAAAAATATTCTGTAACCTGCATATTAGTCTGGATTGGCATCTGTTCAGATTTTAAAAAGATTTAACTGTAAGTCAACAAAACTTAGTGTATTTACCCATTGAATAAAACCAAGAATACCACATCACATACGTGCACTAAAGACTTGTGGAATTGTGGCCCCTAGGATTTTATTTGCTTTTCCTCCAAAGTTTGAAGGAAATTAGGGCCAACAGGCTGCATCACTTCTTCAAAGGGACAGTCTCACAAATGTAATTCTCTGCTGAGAAACGTGAGAAGGCGAGAGTCACGTAAAGCATCCAAAAAGAGTCCACCAAATCCCTAGGGTAACAGATATTTAAAGAGTCTGGTCTAACCCCTTCAAAAAGCCCAAGAAAACAAAATTTAGCGAAGGAACATTATCCTGGCCCCACAGGCAACTGGCACAGCAGGATGGCAGGCCCCACAGCGCTGTGCAAGGACACAATTCGCAGGAACCTGCTGGGATGCTGCGCCAGTGCTTTTGGAGGGCTCCCGTGCAGCAGGTGGGCATCACCAGCGCCGCAGCACTGCTGTGGGAAAGGGATCACAGAGGCACTCCTGACATCTCGCACCACTTCAGCCAAGTGATTTTTAAGAAATTGACCGAGCTGACTTTGCCAGCAGCCTATTAGGACATTTCACAAAGCCCGTTCTCACAAGCCAGCTGCAAAAGTAGTAACTTCCAAGAAAAAGTGTACCAATAAAAAAAGTCATACCATCTTCAGTTGTTTCCTCTGCCTTTCCAAGACAGGCGATAACTAGATCAATGTAAATCCACGTACCCTCTAGCAGATGCATCCAGCCCACTTAAATAACAGATTTATTCAAGCTTTCCTATCGCAGCTATTACAATAGCATTTGAGCTGCCAGTTTGCTCACAGCTGATGTGGACTTCGCTTCTCCTTCTCTAAGCACTCTTTTAGGAATGAGTTATGGTAACAGGGCAGCTGACAACGCTCCATCCTACAGAAAATTTTTCCTCACTACACACAATTTTGTTTTCCTTGCATCTTAGTGTCTGTCATTAACTAACAGTCACCGTAATTATCCTTGAATATTAATGACAAGCTCACTCGAGTGCAAAAACAAAATAGCACCATATCAGTTCGGGGTGGTGGATGGAGCAGGGCAGGAGGGGGAAGAGAACAGCTGTAAAGGACTAGTGCTTCCCACTGACACCTTCCTGGTCCCTGACTAAAAACAGCATCAGGGAATTGTGGAATTTAGCTCCTCCATTTTACAGAAAGATGCAAGTTACAAAATTCTGCACAACAAAATAGTGTCTATTTCATAACAGTGTTAATTTAATGCAAAGATGTTCACATTTCTATTTAAATTGTCCCCAGACAGTGAGTTTCTTCAGTGACTTGCAACATAATACATCTAGAAGCAACACTGCTTTGAAATCTGTCTATTTGACAGTTTTAAAGCGGGAATTTCTCCAAGAATTAAAAACAGTTTTGTCAAGTGGAAGACAAGGCACACACAACCAAAGAGTTTTGAAAAAGCCTTATATTGTTTGACTTTTTAAAGCTAATTTTTCAGAACTTCTTAAAAGATTGAAAAGTCACACTCCTAAATAGGACTAGACTTCAATTAGTGAAAAGTGTCCAAGTAAATACAGCAATACCTGTTTTACTCCTTCAGAGCATTCAGCCCAGAACATTTAACACTAAACAAACATTCTGTCAATGCCATGGTACGAGAGGAAATAAGGTAACTCAAATTTAGATCATTCTGAAGAGATTACAGGTCTTTGAAAGGGGGAGGGGGAGGCAAAAGGGAGGTTATGTTTTTGTTTCATACTTAAAACATTACCTCCCGATTACCTCCCTTGTTAATCAAAAACATTCTGTACATTCCTTCATCTTAGAAAGTAACCATTAAAGCAGACCTATCTAGCTCTTAAAAAAAGTGAGGTAATAAGTTGTGAATCAAAGTGTTCCCTTCCAAATAAAACATCTGCAAGGGGAAAAAAAACAACTTTTAATAGAACTGCAGATAGGTAATCAAATGCACTAGTTCAACAGGGAGTAACAAGTACGCGCATGGAGATTGAGATTTGTCCTTGTAGCATTTAATGCTACTCATATTGTGCAATTCATCCAGCACGGTCAGTGCAACCACAGTTCTACTCCCACTAGATGGAAAATTCCACTCGGGCTTAAGTGAAACTCTTCAAAACCTCAATTTGAATTCTTCCTGCTAAACCCGGTTTTGTTCAGAGAGCTGCTCATTCGCTTGCAAGCACAGTAAATATTCTGTTCATCCTCTCAGAGCAACAAATGAATGCCTCTTCATTGTGGGTTGAGCCCTGGAAAGAGTCTGAAGATCAGTTACGGGTTATATTCACCCTTCCTCTCTCCCTAGCGCATAAGCAGTATCTTTCCTTGACAGTGGTACAGCAATAGAAATGTAAAAATCTCACAGTAAAAATACGGCAATTAAATGTTATAATTGCATTGGGCTACCATGTAAACATATGTATACGCAGATGTTATCTAATACAATACTACACTAAGCAATTCAAAGGAACAGTTAATATATACAATTTAATGTCTTAATGCACAGGGCCTTTGGCACCAGGCCTTCTCTTTGATACTCTCTAAGTGGTTACTTCACAACAGTCTTCATTACCACCTTTTAAAGAACAACCAAATGAACAGGAAATAATTTTATTTTAGTTCATCTACTCCCGTAGAATGGAAGATAGGAAGGGAAACAGAAGGGAAAATAAGCAACATATTTATCTTACCCACGTAAATCACCCATAGGTATTCCAACTAATGCAGTCAGAGTGAACTGAAAACAATCATGGTGTTCACAGAACAAGGGCATAAGAGCTGTACGCAGAAATACAGCCAGTAAGAGTACACTGAGCTGTATCATAAACACATACATTTCTTCTCCCTGCAGAATCCTTGGTATTGTCCCCTGGCAACCATAAAAAATGCCAATGCTTTGTTAAGTAACCCATCAGAAAATGCATGTCTGTACGCCCACATACAGTTTTCTGTCTGAAATATGTAACAATTTTATTCTAGTCTTATACCTGTATCCACAGCACTTACTGCCAAATTCAATGGAAAAGAAACACAGAAAACATCATCTTTATCTGCCACACTACTCCTCTTTAGGACCACAGTTAAAGGAAGGTAGGTTTAATGATACAGGTCTCTTAAATGTTTCGGGTTCTTCTTTTAAAGATTTTATTTGGTTTTTCTCCCCACACCTTCTGAATGGATTTAAATAACTTCAAGAGAATAAGCTAATTAAATGTGAAGAGTTATTTTGCTGGTGTATGTACCTTGCTGAAAGTGGTCATAATACAAAGACAAAACCCAAAAGCTGTAACCAAAAGCTTATCAAAAGTTAATCTGTTACCGATATCAGAAACTATGCTGAAACACTGTATTAAAAAATAAAAATAATAAATAAGCATTCTCCAGTGTATTAACAAAGGCATAAAAACAGAGCTAATCAATGATGTAACCAACAAATACAGTTTTAAACATTTCCCCAAAAAGCATTTAAGATTCAAATACAGCAGAAAATGTTTTTAATTATTAAATGTTTTTAATTAATTATTAAATGTTTTTAATTATTAAATACAGTGCATTCAAAAACTCTTAGTACAGGTTTTTTCCTTTAAGAAAAAATGCTAATTTATTATTTATTCTTGAAAATTAAAAAAAATCGTTAAGAAGCAAGAGATACATCACATCTGCTGTGAAGAATAAGCAGACAGAGCTATTACTACTTTCTAACATAAACAGTAGTTTAAAATAAAAATTGGAAGATCTTAGGATAACAACAACTTTATCTTGTTTCACTACTAAAGGAGCAAAATTAAGTATGGAACTTGCTTACCCTATTGCTCTCAAACTTGCACACAGATAGCAAGACTTCCTCTCAAATACTGATTATGCTCATTTCTCCTCACCCACCAAGCCCTGTTCCCTTATCAAGCTCCCCATCCCACACCAGTAGCATATAGAATAGCAAAAATATCTCCTGAATATCTTGATGTAACCACCATATAAATGAAAGTTACACTGTATAAAAAACTTGAAAAGTCATCTTAGAAATATGTTAGATATAGGATATATCCGTATCTTTACCTTGCTATATATGTATATATTTTTTTATATATATGGATATGGAGAGAGAGATATATATACACACACATCTACAAATCTATATATTAATCATTACATTTATGTGTAATGAACAATCATTCTGCAGCAGTGAAAAACCCATCAGAAGTTCATACAGCAAATCTTGCTTTGCTAAAGTTAGTCAAGCTCATCAGTTCTCATCTACTTTCTCTCTTGCAGCAATCATGCTGTACAGCATTTGCAGATGAAGATTTACAAACAAGTCATACAACGGCTTACATGAGCTGAAATTCTTTCTAATCCCCCAAAACAAGCATTAATAATATAGGGAAGTCCAACCAATGAATATCAGTTTTTCCTTTAAGAATTCTAGCTGAAGAGAAGTTTAAAAAGGCATTTTATAAAAAAAAAAATCCAAAGATTCAAGAAAGAACTCCCATCACATGAAAAAACACCACAAAAATCACATTACCTTATAATAAATGGGACAAACGGTGCCATGCTGAGTGCCGAGTAAGTGCCATCCATTGGAGATGGATACAGCCTTCCCAGGATTAAAAGCAAAAGGAACAGGTTTGGATGGATTTTCAACTCTTCAGCTTCACTAAATAAAAAAGTGATAAGCATTTGATGAAAAAAGCATCCTCCTTCATGCTACTCGAGACTCTTCCACAATACCATTCTGCATTTCTGGTTCAAGGACGTATGTTAGGCTGATCAATGCAAGAAAGTGCAACCCTGGTGGGATCAAACATGGCATCCAGTTCTCCTCTGGCACCACTGGGGACCCCTGTACGAAGACACTGAAGGCTGCGCTGCCTTCACTTTCCTACATTATCTCAAGCTTCCTTTATTCCTAATAACGGTGAGCTGCCTTCGCTTTTAAATATTAAAAACCAGCACAGATAATGTTACTCTAAGAACTGAAAAACTGAGAAAGCTGACTTACAAAAAGATGTTTAAAAAGTCTTTTTTTCCGTTTGGAAGGAACTCTGTATTTAGTAAATAGCAGGCTTTATTAAAGAATAGTTCTTGCCATTGACACCAAGTGGCTACTGTTCATACTATAAAAACAATTAGAAATACAAGTCAAAATCAACACTTCTTGATTTAGTTAATGATTAATAAATAACAAGATACAAGCCTTAATCTGCATTGAAAAAAAACATTCAAGGCCAACATTTCAGGCAGCAGCTTTCAATCTTTTTCAGTTTAAAGACTTCCCAAAATTTTCCAGTGATGACACTGTCACCTTTCAAAATGTCAGGTAAAGCAGACTGCTGCACGGAATATATACACCCTCTTTTCTTAGACCAGAGACTGCAAAACATGCGACAACTGGTTAAACTCCTACTCCCAAGTATCCAACTCAGGTCCATTAAACAGACAGCTGAACCTCACCCGTAAATCAGCTGCTGAACTTCCACAGTTTATACCATAGCATTTCAAGAAAAAACAAAGCCAGCACTGGTTTACTTTAAAAGTTCATGAACCTGGGGGTAACAGCATCAGTGTCATCCCAAACGGTATCATCTGCATTGATCAAGTTGGAGCTCTCAGCCACCATTTGTGGACTCCTTAGAAAGAGGTCAAGGACCTTCCCCAGAGTCAGTGTGTCACAGGCTGGAAAGTGTTCATTTAGGGTTATATGAGGCCTGTGACCCTGTATCACTTAAACATGTTACGAAGTCTCATTGTTAAACATGAGATAGTCAAACACCCAGTTTCTGTCTTTCCCTGAAAAATACATGTTCTTTACCATCTGATCCTAGGAACGCAGCAACTAGTAATTACTCAACAGTAGTTCATACTCCCAAGATTTACTGCAATGTGCAGAAGTTATAGGAAAAAAGCCTTAGCCAAAGACACTAGCAGAACTATATCATTTCAAGCAGCATCAATGAAAAGAACAGCATTAGGGTATATGTGACACAACTCAGTTTAACCTTTTCATTGCACTTTATATTTCAAAGCTTTCTCAGACACCGTCTCACCTGTTCAAAGTATTGGTTACAACCTCCAACTGCTTGAGAAGGAAAGGATAAAGGCTTGGAAATCGAGAGAAGAACTCCCTTCCTGTCATTCTGCAGAAGGGTACAAAGAAGAGTTACAATTAGCATTCTGCAGTAATTCGCTGCACTCAAAATACCAGTTTACTTGTTTGATTTCTGATGCTACAGTAACATCAGAGAGAGAAAACCCACGCACACATGATGAACTCCTTTCAAACAAGGCACAATGTTTTCATTAAAAATGATGATACAGTGTAGTTTACACAAGTTAAGTAACTCTGTCTGTATGTGTGCATACTAACACTTTGTCAGCTAAACTGGTCAGGCCTTTTTGGGAAAAAAGGATCTTAGCTCCTTAATCACACTAAAAAGAAAAGATACAGCAGCTTAAATTCTGGCACCATTTTAACAACATTCTAGTTGAACAAGAGAAGACTACGCTTGCTTTAGTACAGCTCATGTACTAAATAGCTAATAGAATATATTTACTAGACACGTACTAACAGATGCTCATATTTTATGACACTGAAAAGCATCTCAGAATAGTAACGCACAGAAGGTCTGTAAAACGCAGTGGCAGAAGCGTCTGACCTTCCATTAGCCCTCTTTACACAGCGCTGCTTCCAGCACATGGCAGTGGTGGCATTTCCAGGCCATGTTTTCATTTGTGTAGATGGAGCAACCACATTCAAAACAGAGCAACGTACCAATATGTATTGAACTCATCCCTACCCAGAATTAGTAAGGCAGCATAGTTCAAGCCACAACAGCAAATCAATCCAAGCTAAAAAGAGGTAAAGTAGACATCTTCTGTATTTGTTTGTATTATAATCTTTTGATCAGATGAAGTGTGGCTTCATGGTTTATAAGAAACCATTTAGCATTATCTAAGCAAGAACCTCTTAAATGTTACAGTGGGAAGGTTCTAATTAGACATATATGCTGTGCAGATAAAACAGACTTCCTTTAAAAATAAATAAATAAAAGGCCATCCATTTAGAAGAAGAAAGCCAACTGCAGAGTTTGCTTGCCACATGATCAACCAAGATAAATAAGTACATGTTAGCATGACTCCAATGCAAAGCTTCCAATAAGAAAACAGATTGAGGTCTAGAAAAATAACATGATGAGGCGGCAAGATTGAATGTGCGTGAAAATAAGCATACAAAAAAAAAAATCACGCAAGAGTACATCAGCACATGGCATGCAGCAGCACAGCTTCTTCCAGCACTCAGCTAAGATAACATGCCTTAGCCACAGAATAAACACAGCAAAACCAGATCACTAGATGGAAACAAACGTTCAGAGAGGTACAGGAAGCTTTCTGTAGGCACATAAGAACAGTACAGTGAATTGCCGTAACTAAAAGCATAACCAAGGATTCTCCAGTAGCTGTTTTATCTACAAGAGATTTCAGTTAAAAAATTCAGATGGAAGTATTTGAACTGTGAATGAATATAAATTGAAGCACTAATGAGGATGGTTTAAAAACATCAATACTGATAATCACTGATTATTTAAGCAGAAAACACCCATGTAATTTCTTCTAACAGCTTCTTCAAAACAACTTTAATTTTTTTCACATACATTATGTAGCAAACTGAAGATGCAAAGCCAGAGACAGCACAAAACGTAAGATCTAAGTAAGTGTATCAAGTCAAACAGCCTATCTTACTGAGTCTTCATACGTAAAACATTAAGAACTCTGTATTTAAAAAAAAAAAAAAAAAAATCAAAAAAGCTGTGACATCTCCACCCCTTGTGCCACAGAGCGCATCAAGCAAAAGCAGAATTGGGGTTAAGGTTTCTATGGAATGGATGGCCACTGGTTAGAGGCTTGAGAGGACTGTATGCAAGTACCATCTCATGCAACGACTATTTTTAATGGACCCATTTTTAATGTATTAAAAATTCAGTAGCCAAGTTTGAATCAGTATAAAATAATGGCACTGAGTATCCTTGCACAGCCTTGAAATTCTTTGTAATTAGTGTGGTTTCGTGAATCTTTTTGACAGGGGAAGAAAATGATAACTACTGAAGTGGGTAACTTACATAACCTCCCACTTGGTTTACTGCTCCACAGGTTACATGAGAGAAGGCAGTCTAATCAAAACCATTAATCAGCAGTATCTGCAGAAAAGATGCCCAAAGGCACTTTCAGAAAAAAGAGACACAACTGTCTGAGCAGACTGGTTGTCGAGGGATGATTTTAAAGGGCCTCCAGTTCAGAAAGGAAAGAAGCAAGATTAAACATTAGCAGAAGTGCTGCAAAATGAAAAGGCATTCTCAAAAATACAGAGCACTGATTTAAGTGTGAATCCACTACCTGGGGATGTCAAGACAGGGAGATGTGCAACTGGAGAATGAGCAGAAAGCAAAACAGCTAGACAGAGTAGAACATGGAGGTATTTAGTTGTTTCATTTTTGATTACTGACTATGCTTGTTGCTCCTGGAAACGTGTACACATTATTAGGCACACACAAGTATTTACGTACAGTAACTGAAATGGTTCTGCTTTTCAAAAATGTTCATGACACTAAGCCACATATTTTCTATTAATTTCATCAAAAACTGTACTGCTTTGAAAAATGAATACCAACACTTTCAAGATTTGGCTCATGCATGTCAGTGATATAAACAGACTCATGCATGTGCATACACATACAAAGATGAGTTAGGCTTTGTAATTAATAAGCTATCCATATCTTTAAAAGAAGATAAGTCCTTGACATACCTATAAAGGAATATATCAACTAAATGTGGACTAAAACAATCCAAAAATCACTGCTAACAGTTTTCATGGAACAAACTTTTTCTTCCTTTTCTAATATATCCGGCAAGGAATGACAGGTTTAAATTAAAAATATAGATAACTATCTTTCCATTAGTCACTGACACAGTTCAAACACAGATTTTTGGCAATGTAGCTACGATAATTAAACCCTTAAACCAACATTTTGCAGATCACAGGATTTTACATCTACTCACCCTAAAACACGTTTGTAAGAAAAGTAAGTGGGAAGAGCCTGAAGACTCCTTTTTTTTCCCCATGTCCATCTGAAATGATTTTTATATTGCTTCAGAGCTCATCTTCAAAAGTATGTTCAACCACAGGGTCTGTAATAGTATTTTCTTTTTTGCTGTTAGTAACCCAAATTTCACAATCCAGAATTTCAAATGGGATTACTGAGACCTAAACAATGAACTAGTGGAAGGTTATTTACTGAAATAGGAAGTATGGTAATGAAACGGAAAAGTTATCAGTGGGCTGATGATGCTCAAAATAAAATCCCTCTCCCCAATGTAAAATGTCATTTAAGTATATAATCAAAATGATGCTTAATGTCAAAAGGTTGAGAGATAAACTAATGGAAGCACTCATATCCTCCTAAGTTCACCTGTAAAAATAATTTGTAAAACGATATACATGCAGAATACTGTGGTACATAAGTAGGGAGATGCAATATTTACACCTCAAATACTTTGCAGTTTAACAATGTTAATGTTTTGTCATATGCAAGCAATTCTGCAGAAAAGCCAGACGACTAAATTAGAGTACAACCCATTCACAAAAGGTTCCATTTTGATGGCTAGAGACAACAGTCAGGTTTAGCACTTTCCACAAGAAAGACTGATGAAGAGTGTCTATGTAGAAAGGGAGACTTAGATGAGATTCTTTCCCTTTTTCACCCAGGTTTCCCACCTGAAGAGATGTTCCATTAACAAGAAAACAATCATACAGA
Source organism: Gavia stellata (assembly GCF_030936135.1). Classification (NCBI taxonomy): domain Eukaryota; kingdom Metazoa; phylum Chordata; class Aves; order Gaviiformes; family Gaviidae; genus Gavia; species Gavia stellata. The sequence goes on from NC_082595.1 coordinate 14,062,183, forward strand.
GGCATCTTCTGTACCATGCCATACAGAATCAAGCTACGACCACCACTCCTAACTATTCTCTGCATGCCCTTGAGTCAAACAAACTCTTTCCCACTTTTGACTGCTCCAGAGTCTATTTAAGAGGGAAAGAAGGTTGTGATGACAGCAAGAAAGGTATTTCACAGAATACAGAGTTCATATAAATCGGCAAGAAGTTACTCTGAAGGCATGTGATGCTACAAAGGACAGAATTTAATTCCTAGCAGTAAGCATTTGGAAGACAACAATGAATCACAGCTAAGTTACCAAAAATCAACAACTAGTTGTAGTAGTAAAAATTGAAAAAAAAAAAAGACGTAAGTGAAAGCAGACTGTAAATCTATAAAACTTTAAGGAAAAGCATATTTTAAGCATGAACAAGAATATAGTTTACAATGTTGATACTGCTTCTTTAGGAAACATGCAAAAAATAGTTTTACTTTTCTCTGAAATAACCTAAAACAAAACCCCTTATTATAATCTTGCTTGTCAGTAGTTCTTCCATTTACTTAGCACTGGTTCTTTGGCTCCATCACTTTTCAGAGTAGAACCTGGGGTGGCTTAAAATAAGCTAAAGATCATGTACTTAAAAGTTTTCATATCATCTGCTTTGCTTGTGAAGACATTCAGTATCATCAAACTTCCAGAACCAAATTCATAAACGTTGCTGAAAACTGACATCTCTGGCCATTATATATTATGTTTGTCTGAGTAGCAATTTGATGCTGCATAATACAAGGGTTAGTATCTATATTTACATAACTAGCGTCTTTCTAAATAAACATCCCCTCTTCACGCATAGTGGGTGTGTGAATTATTTATCCACATTTAAAAAATACATTTAAGAATAAACCCATTGATGTTGCAGTGTTCTTTTTTAAGCTGTGCTGTACACTTAAGAGAATACTCTAGGAGATTAAAATTCTGCTGTGACACTGGGGCATATGTATCATTTTACTGCGACATGTGTCAAAGATTACCTGCTTCTGTTCTTTCATTTATTTTTCAGAATTGAAGGCTTTATAACCTTGTATGCTGCTTTTAGTAATTGACATAAAGAACATTTGCAGTAAATATGTTCATATTTGAGTATAGCATAGGTGAGATTTAGAGACGATTGTTTTGAGGGCAGCAAGGGTCTCTGGTGCTCTTCTTGAACATAAATATTGCTAACCTTTCAGATCGGCTGACAAACGCATGGTCAGATCTGTGACAGGTTAAAAATAAGGATCTTATTTTTAAAAAGGAAAAATAGAACTGGAATGTGAAACAAACAATATGGGCAGACACATTTAGAGATATCAAGATCAAGAATGTAGTTTTCATGAAATGACGTTGAATACTCTTAATTTTCTCCCGTAAAATCTACTCTTGCTATACCAATCCTTACACTGGAATCATTAACCATAATACATCAGGTGATCCTTTATGTTAAAGAGCCATAATGCAGATACAGAATCCAATTTACTCCTTGCACTGCAAGGACAATTGCTGCTGAAATAATTTAAAACCAGGACTGAATCTGGCATAACTGACATTCAAAATGACAGATTTATAAAGATAATCCATGTTTTACGTATTTCCTTCTTTTGCCTTCATTAAACTAGGAAAAATACCACAGTGCAGCTTAACTAGACTAACTTAACTAGACTAGTTTTTAATTGTCCATTTTGACATTCATGTTCTTTCCCTGACTCTTATCACTTGTTAAGTAGCTAGATCCTGTCTCAAAATATATGAAGTTTATTTCCCTATTAACAAAGAATGAATTTTTTGCTCCTTAAATAGCACTAAAGAATATGACAGTCAGCAGCATTTCATGACAGGACAACTAACAGTATTAAAAGGTACAGAAAACAGAAATTATCCTAACTGCAGGGGAAGCAAAACTCAAAGAATTTACCACATTCAACTCAAAGGATAATTTCTTATCTTGGATTTTAGAACATAGCAAGACTGCATAATATTATACAATTAGGGAAGCAAATACGTAACATTTTAAATTATTCAAAACTGATGGTAGGGAGAATGATTCAGAAAACTACAGACCTTTATTCTGGCCTCAAGAATATACAGAAATTTAGGGAAAAATAAGCTTGAAAAAGAGAACAGTTACAGATAAGGGAATAAGACAAAATGAAGTGCAATGTGCAAAACTGTTCGCAACTAGATTGTGCCAACCTAACCCATACCTTATCCAAGAACAGTAAAAATATTTCTACACAAAGGAAATAAAACAGTTCTAGTCACACAAGTCTCCTGAATGTTATCTGCAATTTTTTTACTCAAAATTTGCTTCAAAGTAAAAAGCAGGGCAGCTCCAGTTCTCATATGCTTCCTTCACAGCTAAAAAACCCATAGGCTTTCTGTGAGACACAGAAAACAGCAGGAAGCAGACAACATCCTGCAATGTAGTCTGAGGGAACATCTACATGAGGTCCACAGTGAAACTACAGTTTTGGTTTAACAGATTAAACTCTACTGTAATCTCTACGAGTGACAGTAAAATATATGACACACTGCAATTAGGGCATGCTATTGGATAAAATTGGTAAGTTAGAGAAGGAACAGGACTTAAAAAAGACCCAAAAATAACATGTTTCAAGTCAGTTATTGGTGGACCTAATCTATTGTTGGGACTAATAATATTATTAGCTTAATTGAAGACCACAGTAAAAGAGTTAGGAGTGTGCCAAAGAAAATCCATTGATGAAACAAAAGTTATGAGGCATTGTCTGTAGAGAGGGAACATTAAAACACTATGAAACAAAGCTGGGTCTCTTGAGGATCCGAGAAGGACATGAAATTAATAGCAGATAAAAAGATTGCATGTATCAGGACTAATTAAAAGATGTGTTACAACTTAGGAGCTCATCAGCTGGAAACAGCAAAAGGACCCAAGCATATTCATTGGTACCTTGGATCCCTCACCAAGAGGACAAAGACAAGGGGCAAATATGATTCTGCAACACATCAACCCTGATACAGTCAGTACAGACCAGGAAGTACTAATGCCATTCTCCAACAATCAGGTAGGACATAAGCTGGAATAAATCACAGCTAACTTCCAGCTAAGAGAGATGCTTAAAAAAAGCTGCTCACTTGACCAAGGGAATAGAAAGCAAATTTGCTGAGAGGAGATTTAAGAACCTCAACTTGTTTCGCCTGGCAAAATTAACACAGATGGGATATATGACTGGCATCCACAAATACCTCAAGGGAAGCATCAGGAGGAAAAATAATTATTTAAAACAAAGGACAATGCTGGCATAAGAACAAATGAGTATTAAATGGCCATGAATAAATATACATTGCAAGTTAAGTTTCTAATGATCAAAGCAGCAAGATTCTTGAGTTTTACTCAGTAAGGTGGCATTCAGGGAGTCTTCCTGCAGAAGTAGTGGGAAAAAGCAAACTGTTTTTAAGATGCAACTTGATCAGTTTATAAAGGGAACAGCATAGCAAGCTTGTTTATGAAAAGAACTGCGTCAGTGTACCAGGAGGACCCTTACTACCATGTGCTCCTGTGATTTTGTGTCATGCTGATCTGCATGGAAATTCCAACCTTCTTGAAGTTAAACACATGCAGTTCAACTGGTGCTGAACTGTTGCTAATAAGAATTATATAAAGATTAGCAACTGGTAGTTTGCAAATCTCACCCTTGATGTCATCAGACTAAGACTATATGCAAGCAGATTCCAAAATGCACACTGGATGACCATGGAAAAATGTACAGGAACTTCCTTTCAGAAGTTCCAGGCACTCAGTGATCACCCTTAAAAACTTGCTTGTATTTCACTCCTTTTTAAACAAAATTTAAGTCTGCAGTGTGTTTCTGAAAGGGTGAACAGTTGGCTCACACCTTCTTAAAAAAACCAGAAACTTCCAAAAGAATTGCAGGTTTCACTTGACTTGAGAAGAGGAGAAGAATCTTAAATTTATCCTAAGATGACCCCATTATGGTCAGCTCAGGGAGGTAATCTGCCAATTCCAGGGCAAGCGCCATACCTGGAGAGTGTACACGCTACTGAAAGGCTCCAAACTTGCCAGGTTTCAGAGCTTCACATCCATAAAGAAGTAACTGACAGAGAAACAAACCTGAAGAAACCTGTCCATAAATGCACAGAGAATCCAAGAGTCTGGTGAGCATTCAAATAGATGAAACTCAAACAGATTTGTGGCAACTGATAAAACAATTCTCATAATTTTAAAATAATTCTTGGAATCTGTTCTTTCTTACTTCTCAGGGAAAGCAGTTAAGCTACATTTTTATTAAGGCAGAAAACTTTAAAATGGACTAGAAAATGCTGTACTCGTCCTACAGGTTCAGCTTCACTCAGCTTTCTCATTTGGAAGCTGAGAGAGTACAGCTTGGATAAACAAAGCATTTGGGCTGGACCACCAGGCCCAAAGGGTATCAATGGTTCAGTGTTTGGTTGTTGGCTGGTAACCGGCAGAATACTCTACAGGACAATTCTGGGGCCCCTACATCCCTCAAAATTTTTATCAACAACTTGGTTGATGAGATAGAAAGCACCTTCTGCATATCTGTGGACAACACTGAATTAGGGGGAGTGGATGAAACACCAAACAGTAGAAGTCTAGACAGACCTTGAGAAACTTGAGGCTTGGGCCAACAGAAACCTTATGCAGTTCAACAAGGAGAAACACAAAATTTTGCACCTGGGCTGAATAATCCTGAGCATCAGCACAGGCTGAAAACCAACTGGCTCGGTAACAGCCCCACAGGAAAGAACCTGGGGGTTACAGTGGATGTCAAGCTCAGTATGAGCCAATGGCACGTCTTCGCTGCAAACAGGGCAAACCACATACTGGAATATGTTTATTAGGATGAATATGGCAGCAGATCAAGGGAAGTTATTACCCTCCTCCACTCGGCGCAGTGAGGCTGTACATGGAATCCTCCATCCAGTTTTCGGTTGCCAGGTTCAGAAAATATTTGAAGAAACAGGAGAGGGTCCAGTACACAGCTGCTCAGATGGACAGAGCCTAGAGTACATGCCTTATGAGAAGAAGCTGAAGGAGTCAGGTTTGTTCTGTTTGACAAAGAGGAGGTCCAGGGAAGATTCAACAGCAGCCTACAACCACTTGAAGGAATCAAAGATTAGAGAGCTAAACTTCTTGCAGTAGTTGCAGATGGTATAGAAAGGACCAATGGTCACAAATCATAGCTCAGGAGTTTTAAATTGGGCAACAGGAAAAAAGGGGAAAGAAGCATTGGAACATATTACTCAGAGTGGTTTTGAAATCTCCATCCTTGGACATTTTTAACTCATCCAAAGCGATGGCTGACCTGATCTAGTGTTGCAAACAGTCATGTGCTTTGAAAGGGAATCAAGGAAATGGGATCAAGAGATCCCCTTACAGTTTTTATGATTCCACTTAGCTACCTCCCACTCCAGCACCATGGTTTTAACTCTGTCTTCTTAACAGATCAGTGTTTTTCTTGTCTTCCTGTATTTGTTGGCCATCACTATCTACTGCAATTGCGGTGAACAATAGCTCCTGCTAAGAACAACAAAATCCTTGAGATTTACCTGTTTTTTAGTAAATTAGTAACTTAGTCTTCAGCTCAGCACAAAGTATTACTTTTGCCACAACATACACTAGCATTTAAAATACTAGCTTGATGTGAAATAAAAATAACCACTTAAAATTTTAATTCAGAAATAGTGTATATTTATGAAAGCTCTTGATTAGCAGTCCCTCTGGATGACAACCAGAGAATCATCACCATTCTTAGTAAGAGACAGAGACAATAGAAACAGGCAAGTTCCTTTAGAAATAAAGATTATATATACATTAAGAGTTCATTTCAGATAATTTTGTTTTAAAGAACATACCTAAGAGTTAAATTCCTGAAATCACATCCTATCTCAGGACTTATGACAAGCTGCTTTCAAACAAACATTTCGTATGCATAAGAGAATTTTAGCACTCCCATAGAAGACAAAATGGCCATGTAATTTCAGGGGGAGGCTTGAAAAGCCACAATGAAGCCTGGAAAAAACAACTGTAAAAACCTGGTGCAACACATCAGCTAATAAGCCCATGAGCAAAGATATAAAAGATTACTGCATACTTGTTTTTCTAGACCTAACATGATACAGGACACCTCTTCAGTGACAAGAAGGGAAAACTTTTCTATAACCACATCAAGTTAGTTACAAAAAACAATTCAGATTTCGTTTTTACCCCACAAGAAATGAAAAACACTATGAAGGGGAAAGAAGAATCATTATAAAGCTGTGGGGTTTGCACCTTCAATAAAGATGTGGTGACTTTGCACCTCCAATAAATCTAACATTTGTTTTGTTAGGAATCAGAAAATACTTAAATTGCAGAACAGTAAGCAAAACAGTTTAAGTTCAATGACTTGAAAAAACATTCTTTTATGCTACACAGCCCTAAAATAAATACTTAAAAGGAACTAAAAATATGCCACTATATCTTGGTTTTCATTTTCCTTCAGATAGAAGTGCTAGAATAAACATTCTTACTAGTTTACATTGCTGTGTTTTTATGAGGTTAATAACTGAACTGTCAATCAAGGCCTGTATAAATATAGTAGTTAAATACCTTCTGCTTTAGAAGCACTTTTATTTACAAGAGAGCTAGCCAAGATTTCCAAAGGACTGCATGGTCTGGTTTGCTTTGATCTCTTTTAAGTACAAGTTTCTTTATACCTCTTGTTTTGCTATTTATTATATCCTTTGTGTAGTCAGGTATGGAAAGAGCACCTGCATAGAATAAATACTTCAGGAAAAGTGTGACTTAAAGGAATAATTATGCAACTCACAGTTCACTAAAACAACTTGTGAAGCCCTTTTCCAAGAGCACTTTTGTTGCTATACTAGCAAGAGAAGTAAGCATACAATGGGTTCAGATTAAAAATAGGGGAACATCACTTAAACCCAACATCACAGATACAACCTGGTACCTGTATCAACACATTAATCAAACGTGTCTGTATATATGCATGTATATGTAACTATATACAAAACATAGTTTAAAAGATAAATTTTACATAATACAAAAAGTAATTCTTTTTAACAAACTTTTTTAGGAAGTTGAACTGCGTATATGCATGAGTGTGCACGTGTGTGTGTACATACACACACATATAGATACATATCTCAATTTTATTTATTTCTAGAAAGTACCCAAGAACTCTGTTCAACCACTGCTTATGTATCTTTAGTATCTTGCCACAAATTTAGCATTGTGAATTTTACCTCCAAACAACGGACACACTTTCTGTCTGGGAATATTCTGTGAAGAGTAACTGCTTTTTACTTAGTATGGTGAAGTGAATAAGGGATGTGTACATTATGCATGGAACAAAACAGAATAATTATATAAATTTGTATTAATTAAAACTTTTATCGCTGCTGCAGAACTAAATTATCTACTCATGTGGTTAGGTTTACAGTAATTTTTGTTTCATTGAATGCATTTTACTCACTCGGTAGAAACAAACATTAACATTATGCCCCTAATTTATTTAAAACAGCTGAACGGACTGAAGTTACCTCAGGCCAGCACATATATTTTTAGGATGTTTCACTTTGGGTAAACGTTCATTCAGGTCACTCTACCATATTCATCTTCCTATTTTTTGGCTCTGACTTAAGACAGCTTGTTACGAACATCCTCCCTGTTCAGGAGAGCACAGATACACATTTGCACACCAGTGCTTTAAGCGTGTGTTTAGGCCCACAAGAATTGACTGGGGTTTATGTGGGTTAAAGTTTTTCTGACTCTGTATATACAAAATAAAATCTTGAAGTAAAAATGGTTCTGTAGATCTTAGGCATTTCAGATACACATATTGTGTTCCTGAAATCAGCAGAAATCATATGGACACAGACCATCTTCAACCTCAAGGAGAACAGTCCATACTTTCTACTACAGGGGATTTTAGATAGTTTTATATAAGACTTGTAAAACAATCAAAATAATTGAAGTAGTAACACAGAGGGAAACATATCTTTAGGAGCTTGTTTTCAATTTGTGTCTGTTTCTGCACAAAGCTTTCATAAATTTTACCTTCATTTTACAAGTTAATAGCACCTTCTCATCATTATTCCTATTATAAAGGCACTTAGGAAGCCTGTTCAAAATTATGTTTAAACAAGGATATTGTTATTGAACTACTAATCAGTAAAAGCCATAACAGTTATCTGAGTCAGCCTGAACTTTTGCATGTTTTCTTGAGACAGTTCTGAGATTAAGTATTCTAAATCTGTCAAAGTCAATTAAAAAAAAAGAGCCAGAGCATTAAAAACAAAAAAGTTGAGCAAAATAAATGTGGCCTATTTTTGGCAGACAGAAGGGGGAGTGATTTCTTTTTAACAAAAACAACCCCCTCACAAGACAATGTACTGCAGCAATTCCTTAATAACTACTTCGCAACCATTCACGAGAACAACTAAGTTGGCACGGAGGGAACAGGCTCCGTGGTACAAAAGGAGCTAGGGGAAAAGGACCAGAGGCATTTAAATGGCTGTCATCTCATGAAACCTCACTGTCACTGACCCAGTGTTTCAGCTGAAAAGCTGCACAGACCAAGGTTGCCAGAGAAAATCCACTAGGGAATCACTAACAAGATCCAAGATAAAGCAATCCCAACCCTTCCCTCTGCAGCATGCAGTCCAAGAGGTACAGAGCTCAGAGGCCAGTTTTGTGAATCCTGCCATACTTGTGTTTCCCTGCTAGAGCCAGCACAAGAGGCTTAGCACTCTGCTGCCTCACTGCTGCCCTTCCTGCAGACCCATTGCTGCGGTCAGCATCCTCTCACACATAGCTGAACCTCAACTGGCACACAGGGCTTCTGCCAGTCGTGTGTCTCCAAGTCAGCACGGAACATTTATGGGCTAGAGTTAACCTGAGTATCACCTCTAGTGAAACTCTCCGAAGGGCTATCCGATTTTACGACACTGATGCGCCATTACAGCTTGACCACATTAATGCCACCGAAGTTTCTTTCATCTTATCCCAAAATAGTACTGGCCACTCCTCTGTGGGCAACACAGACCCCTCTCAGAAATCAGTATGAGCCCAGTATGATGCACTGAAAATGTCTGATAAAGTTGCTGTTAAGACTGACAAAACATCATTGACAAAGGGCAGATTTTTCATCTGTTAAGTTAGAAATATTGGAAGTGTAAGCCTGCCAGATGTGGAACATTCAACAAGAATCATGTACTTATGATATATTATCGTATTTTATGTATTTTAAGCTACAACTCCAGAGTGGCTTAGTGAAAAGGAAGACAATACCAGCTTAATTTAATTTAGAGAATATTATTAAAAGAGTGGTTTGCATTAGAACATTCATTTTACAGTATCTTCCTCTAACCCTTCACAGTATAAAATGCAATTATTTTTGGTCTTAAAAACCTTAGTATTCATACAAAACCTTAATGTTAAAGTATATGTCAATTTAGGAGAAAAAAATCAACTTAGCATTTTTAAAAGTTAATTTGGTTTTACTCAGTGACTTTCAAGCGTGCAAGCAACCACTTACTGAGAGGTACTGAACACTCAACTTGCAATAAAAACAAAGAAGGCAGAGGGCAGTCGTGCATATTGACTGCCTCACAGCCAATAGTGCATCTTCTAAACCTGTTCATATCTACATAGTTTTCATCTTATTATAATTAGAAAGGTAAGTTTCTCCTTTCCAAGTGCTTGAAGTTATTGATAGTCATCAACACTTACTGACAGCTATCAATGAAAATAAAGACTTGAAGTACTATGTAGATGGCAATTAGAAGTTGTTCCTTTCTTTTCAAATGTATCTAAACCAACATCGAGAACACGCCAGCATTCATACTCAATTTCCTAACAGCATATTTACTCCACAGAAAATGTGCGATAAGTTGTCAGCTAAGTATCTTTCTGCATATGCGTTTTCCCTTCACTAGAGTCTAAATACATGGGATCTTCCCCTCCCCCCAAAAATGCAAATATGTACATACATACACCAGTTACTTCGCGTAAAAATCACGAGGTTGCACTGCACCATTTCAGCCTTGCATAAAAAAATGCTTTTTAATCAAAGAGTTGAAGCTTTTCCTTCCTGAAACCTCCTCCACCAAGGTGAGAAGCTAAAAGGGGATTCTCCGCTTCCATCCCTTCTTTTAACCCCACCTTGAGGCCATTGGTTATTCTTTCTGAGGACTTTGCAACATTTATATTCCAACTCAAAAAATTCCATTTTCAGATAAGCCAGGATGATCCTTTTTTATTACTCTAAAGACTAAAGCTTGTCCTAAGTCAAATGGCAAATTGCCTCAAAGGCAATCTCTGATCATGCTCATCTTTTAAAAAAAAGCTAAAAGCCAGAAATACCAGGTATTTGATGAGAAGAGTCTTTTCTAGTAACAAGCAATAACAGCTTTAATTAGCACTGGACTACAGACCAAAAAGGTCTCTGATATATGTGTTTGTGTATATAGCACTAGACTACAGACCACTGGTCTGTACTCCAGTATTATATATATACATAGATATAGTGCATATATAGACTATATATGTGTGTATATATATGTGTGTCTGTATAAGAATCTAGGTGGAAGTATCACTGTTACTACTGTAACATCTGGGCAGAAGAAGATTCCTCTATGATGAGAAATGTAATTACATTTCAAAATTAACTTAACTTCATATGTAAGTTATTATGACTTTCATATACAGATCTGTATTAACTATCACAATATATATTCCGTTTTATTTTTAGAATCTCTTCGTCTCAAGACATCGTAATTTTTCATATGATGAATCCTGGAGCCTACAATCAACTAGAGCAAACATTTACTTTAGATGATTTGCAATCTGTAGCAGTACTAACAGGAAAAAAAATACCTGTAAAAAAAAGAATAGAAAGCATATACTACACACCATCTTCTTGAAAAGTGCATGGAATCAGCAAATCTACATTGTAAACTGACTGCACAAGAAAACTGGAAATGGCTATTCATTCAAAACAGGAGAGACAAAACTCATCAGCCTACAGAACTCACTGCCATTCAAAGTCCTACTTCAACCAACTTGCATTAAACCAAGTGTAGTACTCGGGTCTTTCACATGCCCCTCAGAGCGGTGCTTCCAGAGCAGCCAGTGGGAGGATGTGCCTGGGGGCTGGGGCCATGGCAGCCCCCCCTCCAGAGCCACTGCTGGGGCAGAGGGCAGGCCCCTGCACCTGCAGCAGAGGAGCAAGCGCTGAATGGCATTGGGGCTGGGGAACAGATCGCAGCTGGTAGCACGGGAGCTAGGCAAATTAGGATACAGACCTAGCATCCTCCAAATATGAGATGACTGGCTAAACTAACAAATACCTGTGCTGTGAAGGGCTTGGCGAAAGGGTGGTTTTTTTCTCTAAAGCACACTGTGATGTATCTACACAGAGCACTCTTTCTGTAACTGCATATAAATGGGCTAATTGCAAAGACTCCTTTCCAACCCTTCTTCACTACAGTACTTTGTATGTGGCTAGAATTTCATTGCAAGTCTTGTAGATTTGAAGTTATCGTAACATTTAAGAAAACTATATTCCCAAATCAAGTATACAAAAACTAAACTAACCCCCCCTACAGGTAGGTGTTAACAGGACCATTTTTAAAATGTCAATTATGTGGAATTCACAGTGTCATTTAGCCAAATACACCCACATGCTCATACTTACAGCAGCATTAGAAGTTTTGATACAGTCTTTCTCAGAAAGAGAGAATCCAAAAAAAGTTTGTTTCTAACTTTCTTTTCACCAGAAAGCTCAACCTGTATATTTGCATGGACCACTGTAAAGTCTTCACACAAGTTCTATCTCGTCTACTTGCAAGAGCTGCATACAGTTGTTAAAGTATTAATTTTCCAATTCATTATTTCTTTGCCCATGCTAATATTAAAAAGATGCATCAATATTTAATGAAACCAGGATATGATTGCATCTCCTGTAGAGCATGATGTAGAGTAGTCCCTTCAAGTTTCCAGTGAACTCTTGAGAGTGAAGTTTGGCATCAGCCCAGAGTTCTGCTCAAGAAATCCTTCTCCTTCACTGCCCCAGTTCTCCACTCCCCAGCAGTACCAATACGGCTGCTGCAAACATGTTGCAGGTGACCCACAGCACAGCCCCACTGACGTCTGAACCAGCACAAGCGAGCAGCAGGAGCCATGATGTGTAGTTGGTGATTTCTTCAACCCGTGTCTCCTCATGCTGCAGACCAAGTTTTCAGAGAACACACTTTCTCTAACATAATCCAGTATTGCCGTGTCCTCAGATTGAGACAGTTCTGGCTGACCTTCCTAATGCTCTTTCAACGATCACAAAGCCCAGCTCAACATGCTTTCTTGCCTCTGCCCTCCAGTAGGGATGCCCACTGCAGATGTAACTTAAAATGTCTGTCAGAAGACTTAGGCATCCACTCATTCTGTCACAGAGTGAGGGGTCCCTTTCACACAGTTGTTCTACTGCAAACACCCAAAATGACACAAGAATGTTTGGAGGTAAAAAAAAAAAGAAGTCAAAACAAAAACCTAAACCCATCATTCTTTTACATATGCCTGGGGGAAAAAAGCAACACACAAATCAGGTTACTGATCAGACACAGGTTATAGTTCATTCAGTCATTCAATCTAATGCTTCACAACTGATCAAGACCATCAAATAATGGACTACCACTGTGCTGTCACTACATAAACACCCCAGCCGCATGGCAATTATAATGTACAAAATTAACATAACTAGGGAATGGAACATAACATCAGCAGACTAAAAGCAGAAAAAAACATGATAGGCCTATAATCTTTGTATAAAGGATGCTATATGTGAATTTTTAGTGGAGATAAGAGAAAAAAAGGGAAACATAACATGAAGTATGTTAAAGTAACACGGCAGTAGAGTTGTCAGTACTGTTCCAGCAAAGCTTTCTTTGGGAAGTCTACAAAAACTCTCCACCACCCCAACTGTATCAGTTTCATAGGAACTCTTCTTGAGAAAACAACCAGAAAGTCCATCCTTGTTTAGACAGATGCCCAGAATAGCCCAGCAACAAGGTAACTCCCCACTGGCACAGGAGAGACAGATTTAAACCCCTAATCTAAAAATCAGGCAAACTGGAAACCTATGCAATGTCCTAATGGCCGCAGAGAGTTGGTCTCTGTCTCTGTCCACAGACAGACTACCCCTTAATACAAACAGAACATCCTGCAGGCAACAGAACAAGCAGCTCAAACCCAGAAGACTTTCACACAAGCTCCTATAGGTGCAAGCTGCTAAAATGCTAATGCTTTTGAAGCAAACTGCCAGATTTAAAAGTGGGGGAAAAAAAATTTACTTTGCTTTCATATATGAATTTTGCTCCAGCAAAACACTGAACAAAGTAAGTTTAGAGCTCCCGAAGAGAAGTGCCCAAGCGCAGCTGCACCCCAGGGATGTGGCTGCAGGAAGCTGTGCAGCAACGGTGACACCTTGTGGTGCCAAACCACTGAAACACAGATCTCTTCTCAAATACAACCTACCTTAAACCCACCGGCGGGGTTCAGAGGAAGAAGCTTTACAAACAAAAGAGCCAAACAACCTCTACATCATTCTCCTCCTAAACGAGTATCTCCTGTAGAGATAGGAGTCAGAAACTTTAAATCAAGTCTCTGCCTCTGTTTTCATACCTCCTGTCTCTCACTGACCTGTCTTTAGAAGTGTTTTCCCAATTCCTGTTTTTGAGGTATTGATGACTACAGGTGGGAAACAGTAGAACTGACTACATACAACTTTTAATGAAAAATTGCAAAATTAATAGAGGAAGAAAAAGAAGCCAGCCCAGCTTTAACATCTTTTGGTCAAAATGATTACAAAGCAATTACTGTAAACAAAAAGCTTCAGAGAAGCAAGTTGTCTTTAATGAACTCAATTAAAATATAGAAGTTTACTTTCCTTTATTCTGGTATCTCCCATCCCCAACAGACGCTCAAATGCATTACTTTCTGCAACTTCACGAACAGAAACCTCAGATTACATACCTTATCACACTGTATGTATTTGAGAAGTCAGTTTGCCTTCCCACTGCAGAGGTTAGTGTGAAGTTTTTCCCTAGGATACAAGCTTAAAAAAGCTGAGGTACATCTCTCTTTCAGGAAGTGCTCAATATCGAATTAACTTTAAATGTTGTTACAAAAACAAAGTGAGAAGGCAAGAAATGAGAAACACTTTTTATTGCTCTGCTTGGTTTTCAGGGGTTATGGGAGTGAATTCCAGGTTTAGGCAAGAAGTGATTAGGGTTTATGACAATGCAGGGATAATTTCATGCACTGGGGGAGATGACATTTCAAATTGTTTTTCGGGAAGAGATATTTTCTAAGGGAACCTCCCTCCAATCTCCCACCTGAAATTTCTTCCTCACATTCATACATGCATAGTAACTAGTTTTTCAAGTGCCACCTGATAATTAAGTATTTCAAACAGCTAAAATGGCACCTATCATCTAAAAGATGAAAGATCAGTATCATCTCAGGACATTTAGTTTCTCATAATGTGCACAAAAATTATATTAGCTACATAGATCAACACTAAGGAACCACTGTATAATTGAATAAAAAAGATGAGTGGAATTTTTGAAGGTAAATGGTAAAAATTCTTGTCTTTGTGAAATTGCATACCTTGTCCCTGATTTGAAAAACCATTAGGAGTTTCTGAAATGATTACCATAATGTCCATAGTGTGCCCACTCTTGACCCCCCAGGAGTATTTTTTTAATGAGTTTATTCTGCATCCGGGGTTATTTTTGCACATAGGGTTATTTTCACATCCCTACTAGAGCAGGAACCTCAACTACAGAGCACAGGGCACGGGCATGCTTCATTTGCTGCAGAAGCTGAAGGAAGGGGCTAAACGCCAAAGAAAACATGTGGATGCTTGTGCACTAACTGGAGGGCGCAGAGAAACTGGAATCCTCAGGACTGGGGAGTTTAAGAAGAAAATTGGTTTTACATAAGAAAGTGAAATACTAGAGGATCTGCAGCAGGACTACAGAGGTCAAGGGCAGAACCCCTTGGAAGACAAGCAGCTTCACAAGCTACAATTTTTGGAGCTTGAGGAAAGAGACATGAAAGAGAGGCAGGGCATTCTAGAGTAAGACAACTAAAGGGAAAAAAATCTCAAATTGGTAGAGGTCACATTACCTCCAGGCCTGCTTTAGGGAAGGGAACACACATATGACCACTGCTCCTCTTCTCCTTCACCCTCCCTCTCTTTGCTGTCAGGAGCAATAGAGCTAGTTTGTATCCACAAGGAAGACTGGGCATTTGGAAGAGCTGCCGCTGGTACCAAAACCTCCCAGTAACGTTCCCCTTCTGTGAAACTGCACATGAGTATAAACTAACTCTCAGTGCTTAACAGCAGATATTCTTGGCCCTACCACTTATTTCTTCACAGCACAATTTAAGCAAAGCTAGATGTTTTTGTAACATCATGATTCAAATATATCCATAAAGCAAGCAACATTTTCAAATTGTTGTTGGCTAAGGTAATGTTTTGCAAACTTTTCATTGGTACCAAGTGAAGCTTACCTATTTTTTTTTGAATTTTCATCTTTCCCTCTTTTAACCCCAAAAATTCTTGTAATTAGGGCACTAAAAAGAAGTGTAGATGAATTTCTTACCTAAAGGAAAAAGAAAAGAACATGAACGATGTTTTAAAAATCCCTTTGAAATGTACGAATATGTTTTTAAACACAGCCGCTAATGTACAGTCAAAAAGAAGAACAGATGAGTGAAGGACAGAGCATGCCTACTGTTCAGAGGTCAGCACATGGAAACAACTAATTCAGAGCATCTTTCCCCTTAATCAAGATGGCACTAGTAGTAAGTTGAGATTTTTTGGAAATGTCCATCTTTAATATAAGGGATACATCCAGATTTCTAGTGGTTCGAAGCATTCACCCTTATCCATGGCAGATCATGAAATGTTCTACTTTAATATGCCATATGGAATACTATCTTTTATTGAAAAGCAAAGTAACAGTGAGAATGAAAGTAAATGCACTCCCTACTAGCCAGGTGCACCGACTCAAAATTTAACAGCCAAGTACATTTTTATCTGCAAGGTAATCTTTGTCCCTACATTTTGTCAATATCAGCGCTTCCATTACAGAAAATTAAACAAAACCAAAAAACATGACCAAAACTATGACTTTTTTGCAGGTCTACATTATTCTTTATTGTACCTGAAAATACGTAACATTCCAGAAATTGTAGTACTGCCATTTATAAACATGACCAAAGCTTCACTGAACAGCACCACTCTATATCCTGTTACATTAGAGAAGCAAAATTAAGAATTAACTTACTGCCCAGACAGGTGACATAAAACCTAGAATTGCTGCTTGTATTCCATCTGCAACGTAAGGCATGATGTTTTCACCTAAACGTGTATCCCTAAACAGTGCCCGAAGGATATTTAAAGCATGAACCTGTGGGAGTAGAAGAAATATAATAAAAATATATATTCATTGGAAAATATCTTAAATTTAATGTATGTTAATTACAGCAATGAACATGCAAAACAAAAATAATCCATATGCACATTTACACCACTTTATTTCCATATTAAATACAAGAATACCGCTATTAAAATATATATTAAAACGGTGCAGCAGTGAACACTTAAAAACAATTACAGTTTAAAAATACATTCCTCTAACAAGTACAGTCCAGGCACTGCAAGAGAAGGCCAGCATTCTTTTTTCCTTAGCTTATCATGGCTGTAAAAATAACTTTCAAAGTTTAGAATCATCTTTTCCAACATTCTTGACATGCTGTAGATACTGTGAGAAAAAATAAACTACAACTTACAGGAGGACAATATTAAGCTAAAACTGACAGCCAGGCTTGCTTCACCATATGAAGCATTTTCTGCTATTTCTCTACTCTCTGCAGGGGAAGGTAGTAATCTGTGTAGCTTCACAGACTTCAACAAGGCTACATAAATTCATACCCGCAGAAGATCTGGCAGAGCCATTAGAACATACTTCTATGTATTGTCAACAAATTATGGCTTGCACTTACAAACAGAAAGACTAAGTATTTGATAACAACATTTTGAAGATAAAGATCTAGACTTTAAAATAAAAGGTTTATGCATCACAAATGTATATATTTAAGTTTTAGAAGTTACTGAGTATGCATAAAATCACTTTTCATACAGTATTTTACTGCATACAATATGATTTATGCAACTCCTTTATTTACTGTAACTGTAAACAAATGCTTGCTTGTTAATTTCCTTGTAAAAAGGAAATTGTGCATCTTTTTGTTTAGAAATATACTACAGGCAGTAAACTGATCATATGAATTCAAAATTAATATATTTGCTATACTAGAAAAAAGCTATGAAATTATACCCAATCCATTTTTAGTATCTTACGCACTTTCACATTCCAGTGGCTTCATAACCTCTGCACATGCAAACACATTTTAAAATCTAGCTATAGATAATGAAAACAAATTATCCTTATTAAAAACACACACAAATTTCCTTAACTGAAGTAACACAAACACCTTTATGACATTTGCCTTCTGATGAGAGGCTGTATTTTACCTGTGGAATTACACTTGATGATTCATTCAAAGGTGCGGCCAAAGCTATCAGTTCTTTCACTGTCATTTTCAGCAAATCTGTTTTGCTCTTCTTTGGTTCTGAAGCTAACAAAGCCTACAGAAAAAGTTAAAAAAAGGAAAAAAAATAATGTATATCTAACCATTTTTCTTTACTACCAGTTCTGCTCCACATTCCTACATTTACCATATTACAGCCTATCTTCTGACCATACACAGGGACTAAAGAAAAATTGGCAATAAGTAAGTTTCAGTTTTAACTCTTAGTTTTGTTCAAAGCCTCTTAACATTCAGTGTTTCAGTAAGAAAACTTTGCTCATACACTATCCATCTGCCTAAGAAAATTTGCCTGTGTACAACAAATAATTTATCACACACCAAAAAAACCATAGTATTTATTACGGAGAAAGTATCTGCCATATTATACATACTTACATTTCTAGTATGGACTTTTTTTAAGTTTAATAACATGCATATTTAAGATGACATGGGCTGACCAAAGAATAAATCCTGGTTTGCAAAGGATAAAACAAGCAGCACATTTTTAAAAGGAGAGAAGAGATGCATCTACCTCAATAGTAGTTCAATGGGTAGGACATCCCGCTGAGATGAAAATACTCTAATTTAGTCCTCTAAAATTCAGGACTGGAGATAAAACAGTCTTTCTCTCTCTGTCTAGTAGCTCCTGTTGAATTTGTCCAACTTAGTACAAATGGATAATCATAAATCACTTATTTCTAATAAAAAAATTATCATCGATTTGTGTTTTGGGGCCCAGAGTCTGTTCAGCTTCAGTTCAAACAAGATATTTAATAGTACTTTACATCACATAAGAACAACCAAAGGGGTCAACTGCAAGCCAAATGTAGTATAGAGGTTATGCAGAAACCCAGAAGTAGTCACTGTCAGTTTATCAGTACCTTTAATGACGGAAGAAACAGAGAGGGAAGGGAAAAAAGTGTTCATGAAGTATAAAATAGAGGAGAATGAAGACTAAAATTTCATACCTTAAAAATGTTGAAGCTGTAACTAGTATTTTCCCATCATTTCCTCACCCACTAATTGGAGCTGCACCTTTGTTCTATTAGGTAATAATACTTCTATTTTAAATAGGTCATTTAAAATGCTCATAACCTTAAAAATTACATATTCTCTTTAAAACAGATGTGTTTTAGTAAAACAAGAATAAATGTCACAGGAAGCAGATGGCAAAGAGACCACACTGAGTCTTGATTTTATGCATTAATAAAATAACCTTATTATAGTACTGTCAGGATACGCACTGCAACTTGTATTTTTATTATCTAAACGCAACATGCTATTTAAGGCTTAATTCATTTTACTGAGTGCTACAGGCACATTTAGAACTACTGCCAAAGAACACTATCGCCTGTCTTTACAATGAAATTACAATTCGAAAATAGATTATTTCAGGCTAATGAGGTTTGGAATGAACATTGGGATTAATTGACTAGACTAACTTCGTACTCTTCCAGAGCTGTCAAAATAAAAGCATCTGACCTGTTTAGATAAACAGCTATGGCACAGTGCAAGCTTTGCCACATGGACTCAGTAATGTAGGCCCACTGCAGACTACACGTTTTCTGCAGTGGAATACTGTTGGGTCCACCTAGTCCTTACATTACACAGTGTAACTTTTTACGTGACAAATTGATTCAAACATCTTTGTTTTTTCACATTCTCAAGATTAACGCTAGCTAATGCCCACTGGATTCAAACTCTGTGGTGTGAATGGGAAAACCAGAAGCCATGAAATAACCAAATTCATTTTGCAGACAACTTAAAGATCTTTCCCTTTTATATCTGTAACTACTGAAATTGAAAAGGAAGAACATTTCTAAAACCAATGCCCTACTTCTGATCTCTGTTGCCTAGCATACACACATCTAGCGAAGCCAGAAGCAGGCTGTGACTGACATAAGAGAGGTCAGACAGAAGCAGGCTGCCTCAACTTTCTCAGGGCAAACTCAGAGTAGAAAACAAGCAAGATGAATTATTCTGGCAGGGAGAGCTTGCTCCCAGCACTCTCTCAGATTCTTGGAACGGGCATGAGACTATATTTCAGCAAGCGGAGAGAGCTACAAATCGTGTAGTTAATCTTGGAGTGCTGTCTTAGAAAAATGGTTGAAAACTGAAATGACGGAGGTTAATTTAGCGATCACGGCCACTTTAAGGAGCGAAGGAATAGAAACAGCTTAGTGTAATCCACAGCACCAACTCTGCAGTGACTGACCCCACCAGGATGCAGATGAGCTGCTGCGTACTACCGCGTGGCACTCACACTTCATACTAGTGGTACTTCGAGCAGAGACAAAACACTGCTAGCCAGCCGATCAGCCGTCTGTTCTGAACTTGGCCGAAGCTGGAGGCTGGGATGTGCAGAGCTGATGGGAACACAGGGTGAAGGAAGACTGCGGGAGCATGGCCCCAGGCTCATGGATATAAGTCTTCAGCAACCTACTCATTCATTGCACTCGAGACTGTCAGTCAAAACCAGTTAGTGGGACTCTTATTACTTGATCCTGCTTTACTACTGCTGAGTGGACTTCCCAAGTTCTTTGCAGTATTTTCTAGGCCACCATTTTACAATTCTATGATGGTCTGTTCATATTTTACCACACTCCCACTTCGCATGGAAGAAGCACAGAGTTACATGGTTAACAGAGCCTTACTTAATCTGTGAATTAATTTACGATTTTGCCAGGATTATTACAGTGGCTATACAGAGCCTAAGCTCAGTCTTTTGAAATGCTATTCCAATCTACCTCAAGCCAAAAATCTCAAGGGTCAATAGAACTGCAGCACTAAAAAGTGCCGAACATGGTTTAATTACGTGTGGCTTCTTGGTTGCACAAAGGCAATCAAAGTCTGTATAAAAAAAGTAACTGTTTGACCAAAAGGGGCTGAAGTAAAAAAAAAAAAGTAAGTATATTCACCAGAAAGGACATTAAAAAAACCAAATCAAGTCAGAGGTAATAACACATTAGTTGGTACCTGTATGTAGAATGGAATTCCTGCACTACGTCTGGTTGCACACAGTGTAGATGAAGGATCACAAGATTTGATTTCTTCTAACACACAGCTTAGCCACTGCTCTGGCATCTTGCGCAGACTCTCACTGCTACATCTACATGGAACAAATACATAAGAAACTAGAACAGAGTCAAAGAAAGCAATGAGTGACCTTAAGAAATTAATTCTTACTATATGTGAGTATCTCCAAGCATATATATAGATTTTTTTGAGAAATAAGACAGAAATTAAAAAAGGAATTGTACATTTTTCCAATTATATTACAAATTACATTAACCCTACTTATTAAATGCCACTAGGAAAAGATATTTCACTGAACAGAAAACAGGATTCTGTGCTTCAGCAGTGTAACTGTCTCTTCTGCCAAGAACTATTATTCTGCTCTGGAGAAGAAAATAAAGACATATGCACATCAGTCACTGTGTAGAAAGTGGCACTTCACAAATTCCTATCTTTGTTGCCACACAGTAGCTGATGCGTGACCCTTACATTAACTAACATATACAATTATGTTTATAATCATACAAAACAAAACTGAAGCCCCTCGCAGTGAGTACATATTATGTAAATACCCCTGCAAACCTTGGAGCAGCAGAAGGAATGAAAAACAAGACATACTGCTCTTTTTAAAACACTACATCAGTCAAACTTTTGGTAAAGCACCTAAATTGCTCTCCTATCATCAAATATTCCTCCTCTACAGTTGTAAAACTCAGTGTTGCCTGAGAGCAAAGGACTTCCAAGGACATGGAGAACTCAAGTCTACTTCAATTGTCAGTGCTGATCAGTTCAATGAAATGTACCACATTCGGTGTGCAAGACCAGCTCATTAATCTTATGTCAATGTTCCAAAAGAATCATTCATTGTTACAAAAATTTCTATTAACAGGACATTGTTATTAAAACCTGTCACACTGGTTTGACATGTGATTCAGAGTAGAAGAAAGAATTAATCACTGTGGGCAATACAATTGCAATTATCTCAACCATGCAGGACCTGCCTTACCTAAAAATATAAACTATAATTAAATTAACGATTAAGTAGTGAGACCTTACAGTACGACTACAAACAAGTCTACTACTACCTAGATGCCTGAACTAACGAATTTAAAAAGAAAAGCTAAAAGGCAGGAGGTACTGATGTGAAAACCAAAATCTAATGGAAGGTCTACATCTCCTCTCTCCTTCTTTACCCTCCTCTTATTAAAGCAAGAATTTAGGTAGGCTAAAAACCTGATACTGAACAACAAATGAGGCTTTAATCTGTAGTGAAACCCTCCTTTCCTTCTTTTACAAAATAAACAGAAAATTAGTAACACAGAAACAGAGGTCACAGGAAGTGCCAGACAGGTCAGCAGAAGATACAGCAGACTTTTTACTCTTCAGTAATTCCCTTAGGATTTCCACCACAGGTTTTCTACACTTCTGCCAGGCCCTCTCCCTGTTTTTTAAGGGCAGCACCTCTTCAAAACAGCAGCCAGCATGCGAACCATCAGTCCAGAATGCAAGAGAAACATGGCTTCACAAGGGGTATGTCACCTCATACCACAGCATAAAAGAAAGGCACTTCCTGCCCCAAGCCTGTGACAGAAGCAACCAAATTAATCTGGAAACTAACGGTGAGTTCTCTTTTCTTTGACTTTTCGCTTTCTGTTGCTGATCATTAGCTTCCCCTGCTTAGTTTCAGGACATGTTCTTTTGCTCACTTTTGCGTACACAAGGAGGATGGAATTCTAGGGTTGAGACCACAGAAAACTTCTCACGGATTTCCTCCGTGGGTCTCTGCAGCTAGACTGTACTTTGCCGTTCTCTTCATCCACGTCAACACGTACTGCAAAAGCTAACACCTCTGACAACATCTGCGGCTGGTCTTACCTCCCTAGCTAGAGCAGAATTTAAATGTCTTAGTTTAGTCATGCAAAGAACAGTGCTCATCTCTCTTCAGTATGTTATCTTGGTATTAAAACAAACATCCTGCCAAGACATATTCACATCTGCTGTGGTGCAGAAGAAAACAGAGTAAAGCATTAAGGAAATATTTAAAAGTTGCTACACAGCATACTGAATATTTTATTCTTAAGTAAACTGAGGGGTTTCTCCCCTTGCAGTAGTAGTAAAAAGTGGAGAAATATACTGAAATCCAATAAACTTCAGACTCCCTTAAAACTGTATTGCTTTGATCTTGCCACAAGTAATTCTGCCTTGTTCAGTCACCCACCAAGGCACTTTTTGTTTTTTAAAGGTGAAAGAGTTATTGCTTTAAAGTTAGAAACATTAGAGACTATTGACTTTGCAATGGAGATGACTACTCCCTTAAATTTGGCAGCTCCATCTCCTTGTGGTCTGGCAAGAAGAATATTGCCTTAAGAAGCAGGTGGCCCTAAATTTTAGGAATAATGAAGCTTTACAATGTAAAAATGGTGGTCTCAAGCTCAAATGTCATTTTCCAGAATGAAATAGTAATTATTTTTACCAGATCAAACAAATAGTGTTGATAATTAAAATATAACACAGTAACTTGATACACAAATTACTTAGTATGCAGTACAGCAAGTGTTTTCCCACAAATTTCTGTCTGTCCATCTGCTGGTTATAACAATTTCATACATGCCCAAAACCCTTTCTGTGGTCAGTATCAATGAGTACAAAAAGCCTGGCAATCCGAAGTTAAAGCCAAACCCCTCTCTGTAACTCATATAGCTGTATTTTCTCCTATCCAAAATTAATGGTGTGTTAAGAACAAAGGGTTGATCTTGGATTTGGCCTTCCTGGATGTCAGTGGTTTGTGGCATAAGCTTCACATGACCAGAAGCACTTTCTACATGGGCATAGCCAGAATTCAGTGTTTCCAATAGCTGTCATCAGTCCCTATCTGGGGAAAAAGATGTTTTCTTTCAAAGTCTTTCCTCTCGTAATAGACCTGTAGTATTATTCTTTTTCACATAAGCAATGGGATTCCTATTCTTTATAAAGCTAGTCTCCATACTGCCCCTGGCACTTCTCAGACAAATAAGGAGACAAGAACCTCGCCTCAGAAACACACTACTATTC
Source organism: Gavia stellata (assembly GCF_030936135.1). Taxonomy (NCBI): domain Eukaryota; kingdom Metazoa; phylum Chordata; class Aves; order Gaviiformes; family Gaviidae; genus Gavia; species Gavia stellata. The sequence continues at coordinate 14,085,938 of NC_082595.1, forward strand.
AAGGTGTAAGTCACCCTAGAAAAAGTCTACTTTTAAGAACAACCCCTCTGAAACTACGAAGACCTTCCACTTGCATCCTCCTTTTCACAGCATCTGCAATTTACAGTCCTTGCAGTCCTCACAGACTCAGCAATTTACATCGAAATGTCAAGCCAGAGATCAAATTTCATCAGGTTCATAAGAAACCTCTGTGGAGGAAAGATTTTTCTTTCACCACTAACTCAGACAGGTCTGAATACCATTGCTCTGTCTAGAAAGAAGTCTACTCTTCATTCTTACAAAGGCTGTTATTTAAGGGTTGTATAGTTAAAAGCAAGCTCAGATGGGAAATATTCCAGCATATACTTTTAAGCAAATGTTTGGCCATAAAAGTGAAGGACCATGTTCAACTAGAGTCTTTCGTAAAAGCATAGGAAAGCGATTTGGCACAGTCTTAGTGACAGGTTTTTCACTGGGTGTTAGAGAAAGAATGAATTAAAGTGTCAAGGATGCTTCTCTAGGTCTTAAGTTCAATTCTGTTCAACAAGGTATCATGTTTAAGCTCTACATTACTATAAGCTGCCCCAGACAAAGGCTTTCTCCTCTTGTGTTTGTGGATGCAGTAGTAAATTAATATAGATTCTGGTACACATGCTTCAAGACTGTCTATGAGCCTGGCAGTTATGGAGAGATGTAAGCCAGTTCAGATTTACCTGCAGAACGGAGTCCCTCAGCTGCAGCAGGGTAAATGGAAAGACTCCAGGACACGCAACAGATCTGCGGGACTGCATTCACCGAAAGACATAACTCGCCCATTTCGGAGAAGAGTCCCAAGGTACTCCCCGTGTCCCAGCAGTACCAAACCAAAGAGTCATTGGCTATTCTGATATCAGTCTCCTTTCTCCTTCATTTTAAATACAAATATTAGCCTTGAGACCCGTATTTCCTGGCAAATATCTTCTTTCATTGAAACAAATATATTTCCACAGAGCTGCTCTCTGGTTCTTGTAAAGTGGCTTTTCCCAAAGGAATACTTGCTCCAATTGAAATACCTTAACATTAAAAATACTAAGCAGTATGCATCATCAAAAAAACTGTTTTGGAGAACTGTTAATTCAGAAGAGGAAAATTACTTAAATATAAGTGCTTTCTTTTTTTAATGATATATAAATACTGCTTAATGTTTTAATAACTGCCAGAGAAGCAGAGCTCTCCTGAGCTTTGCTCTTCATTTTACAACAATGTATAAAGCTGCTCTTAAGTGGATTGTGCTTCATTAATTACAATGGCAGAAAAAGGGAGAGTGCACAAACATAGCAGGAACTTCTCTGAAGTCTAGGTATATTTGCTCTACTCTATTTGCCTCAGCTTTTAAAAGAAATTTAGAAACAAAAAAGCTAAGAAAAACAGCTAGTCGGCCATGTAGAGCCTCCACTATAAACTGACAGCATGTTTTATGTTTTCCAGTATTTCCTGCTTTTTAGTTTGCCTTTCCTACAAAGTTTGTTCTAGATAATCCTGCATATTGACTGAGATCAGACCAGTGGGGCTGTACCTGTTTGGATCACCTACTTTCTCCCCTCAAAAAGGCTGGTGGTAGTAGAAGGTTTGGGAGGTTTTTTGGGTTTTGTGGTGGGTTTGTTTGTTGGTTTTTTTTTAAACAGCATTACTTTGGATGGCCAGTCTCTCTTCAGTCTGATGGGAGGAATAAATCCTCCAAAACTAAAGTAGATCGTACAACTTAACCATGTAGGTTTTTTTTCACATCAACACATGTTTATTATATTCACATCCAACATACCTGGGGATAACATCCTTCAATACTCAGCAATTGTTTCTATGCATCCTATACTGTTAATAGCTTACTGTATTTGTAATACTGTATTAATTCAATGAACACTCAAAGAAATGCTGCCTGACATGAAAATACCAGCTATTGGCTCAACATGTTTAATTTGTCACTGTATATTTCAAAAGACCACCACTGCCTTAACTTGTTAATATTTTGTTACCTGAACATATTTCTGCCTTTGGAAAAAAGCAAGTTTAGATAATGATCCAGAAAGTCTTAAGTTATGCCAGACGTCTGCAAGAGAAGCACTGAAATGAAGGAAAATTTTTGCTGTTGGGGTGCGGGTTGCAATGGTGGTTTTTTAAATTAAAAAAAAAGCAAGCGCAGCATCCAATTCAGAAGACTGAATGGAATAGTGCCTGGTGTGCTAGAGTATCTATGAACAGCAACCAGAATTATGCAGCAGACAGCAGAACAATGCTTTGTACTTGACTTGGAAAAACCAAAAGTATAAAATGTCTGCTCTGTAGCCCATTCAAATTAGATTCACTACTTGAAGGGACAATATAGCCACTTCTCTAGAAAGTTGCCTGGATAAGTGGGAACACCTCAACTGTTGTCCATGATATGTTTCCAGTCACTCATCTTGGCAAGCTTTTTCTCACTCACCATGGGAGCTGCTCTCTCAATACTCACAGCACTGAAAATAGAAAAGATCTAGCCCAGCAGAGAAGTTAGTAAGAAGCCAGAACAAAGGGTGCCACTGAACGATCATCCGATACATCACCTTAAACCTTCCTGAACCAAGTTCTCATAGTATAGAAAAAGAACAAAATATTTACACAAGTGTATATTATGTGTATAGATAGGCAAAAAGATAAGCAAGGACAGTGTCACACATCAGTTTCTTGTCTTTCTTTTTAAGTAAATAATCAAGTTTAAAGTAAGGTTGTGTGACCTCTCAACAAACTACTCAGACCAATTTAAAATGCTTCAGATTGCTAGCACATAGAAGGAAATAACGTACCTTCTACAGATACATCACTGACAGAACCGTGGCTTACACTTTAACCTCTCACTGGCATACAGGATGAAGGCCATGGTGTGTCAAATACCTATTTCTGTAGCGGTGCTGGCACCTATACACAGCTACCCCACTGACATCCCATACCAGAGACCAATCCCACAGTTCTGTTGGGAAAACTGTATCAGGGGACACACATGGTCAGGCAGCTGGTCTGTACTAAAAATGCCAAAACTGTTTCCATCACCAGATTTATTTTTACTTTTAAAAAAACCAACTAAACAAAACTATCCCTTCTTCCTTCCTCTGCACCACCAAAAATAAACAAGAAACAGATCAGTTCCTCAAATTGGCCCACTTGGGGCAAAAGGGAAACATTGGTTATTTAACCTGGCATTGGTGTGAAAATACATGTACTTCAAATTGCAAATTTGACTGGTCTTTCTTTTTTTTTTTTTTTAAAACTACATTAAAAACCCCACCAAACCCACGCAAAGTCAGTAGAGATTTTGATTTATCTTCTTAAAAACTGGATATGATATAATCACTATATATCATAAAGAAACATTACCAACACTTGAAATAGGTAATAAGCATGTAACAGAAATTCCAACACTCTTGCCCAGACCTCAGGACAATTCTGCTCATTTAGTTTTTCTAGGAAAGCATAAAGTTACAAGGGGAAAGAAAAAAGATTTAAAAGATTGCATATCACATCTTGTAATGCACTGCCAGGTAGTCTTTCAAATGTCAGAATACACAACTCAATGACAAGTACTAAAAGTTTCCAGGAAAACATCCTGGCTGAAACAAGTCGTCTGGCATCCATTTTCATAAAGGACTGGCGAAGGGAGGGTGGGAGGAAAGAATTCCATTTCACACTCCTACTTCTCCCAAGAGCTTTTGAGAGCTGATCAGTAAACTAACACACCAGAAATGGAGAAAAATGCGGCAAGCATCAAATGTCTGGATCATTTTTCAATGCCTAAGCACCACCTCTAACCATAAGTACCACAGTCCACAGACGTCATGCAACTGATGTCACAATCATGCCTACACCAAACTTTAATAGAATCCACGTGAAATCAAGGATCTGCTTGTGCAGCCAGGTTCATGATCGATGCCATGGTTTGGTAAAACTATTATATTAAAAACATAGTAAGTTGCTCATCTTCTACCTGGAAAGCATTTCCGTAAGTTGCACAAAGCCAGAGTATGCCAATTCAAATGCACCCCTGTGCCTCGATTGCAGCAGATGATGTTTAAAGTACTCCCCAATATTTTTAACCTAAAAAGCAAAAAAAGAAAAAAGCTATTTGAAATTATATATAGACAATCCATTTACATATGCAAGATACTTCTGCAATTAAAAGCAGCAATCCTTCCCCTGGTTTGAAAGGCCACTGGCAAAAGCAAAAAGCAGCTAGAAGTCCTATCGTAAAAAAATACTTACTTTAAGGATAACAATTATTACACTCAATTTTTCAGGTTAAAGGGCTAGTGCTACATCCTTAATAAAAGCCCCAAAAAATAAAGGACATAAATTAGCTATTTGTCCAAGAGGAACACACTCAGATTTTAAGAAAAGAAAGGGACAACCCCGATTTTCAGAGGAAACAAACTTAGAATCCTTCTTGTTTGCCTTCACTCTTACCTACAACTCCAAAGAAAATATCTACTAAATGATAACAGCAGAAACAAACATCTACAAAAATATCTGAGAAAGATAAGAAATTCAAACTTCAAAAATTGTGCCAAAGGGAAACAAATCTACCTTAGCTGTTTTTAAGGTTCTAGGATTCCGCATAACTGCCTTTGACAATTTTAAAATAACAAAAGATGTTGTATGTGTGTAGCAATGAGAGCTACATTTAAAAGTCTGAAAAAGCTAAATGTTGTAACTAAACTTTCACCAATAGTTACTTTCTAGAGCTCTACCAGGATACCAAATTTTTAAAGCTGTTCGGAAGCTTACAATTCCACACCATCTCATTCTACAAAAAGATATGCTTTTTTATTTTTTCCTCTTAATTCTCATCAACTTTCAAGATCTAAATCAAATTTCCAACGTAATTTGTTTAAAACACATAGCACATACTTAATCCTATTACACAAAATTTTCTTCAGGAATATTTCCTATGACTTCTTCAGCAAAAGGTTCGTCAAAGCTTTTATATAAAACCAAGTATAAAATCATGTCAAGTTTCTTACAAAATTCTGCTTATTCTGTTATTTATAAAATAACATACTTTAATAGTCTGACAAGTAATTAAGATGTCAGAGAAGTTAATGTCATATCTAGCTATACAGTTTTCTACCCTACTGTTAAGTAATTCATACTACCCAAGCAATGAGATTGCAATAATCAAAAAAAATATTGAGGACTAAGTCTATTTATTATTTCCTGAAGCTAAAACCCACCTAATGTGAAAAGAAACAATAATTGGAGATATTTGAGCTAAAGCAGTTATTTCTCTGAGTGGATTTTAAGCTAGTTTATGTACCTACAGGGTTTCAGCTTTTTAGCCCAAGAGCAGGAGTAAGTGCCCTTTTTTTCAGAAGGAACTGACCCACAGACAGACCAACTCTCCAGGTGTGTAAACAAAACCAAACCAAGAAAACCATACACATGCAAATCAAATTACTGTCTTCTACCACCACCGTTACATTTTTAGAATAATTCATATGGATTTTTTTTTTTTTGGGGGGGGGGGGGGGGGGGTCATGTAACTTTCAACTGTACTATTTATGTTTCGGAGCTTTTGGCAACAGCCACATTGACTAGAAGCTTACTTCAAACTGAACTCTGATATATTCATTTCCACTCATAGGCTAGAGTTTGAAGAAAAAGCACTGCCATAACTCGGTTCTCGCAAATGACATGGGACTGATCCTGAGACAAGTGCATAAGCATGGATTCTTATCTAATAGCATCATGCAACCCATGAGCATCCAGCTTCCCCGTGTCATAAAACCAGTACTTCATACATCAGGATAGACAACAAGTCAAGGAATTCACATTTCCTACAACATCACGAAGATCCACAGCAACTGCAAGAAAAGGTGATCCTACCAACTTTGCTTGCACAGGAAATAACACCCCACTACAAGTTAAAATATTCAAATACAGAGTGCAAATATCTTAAATACATTTGATCACCTTGGTCAAAAAACCTAGAGTATGACACGTTAGTCTTACTAATGCAACAATCAAGAATTTACAGGGCCATGCTTGCTGTTGAGACCACAAATCTCAATATTCGAGATATAAATTCTGTAGAAAAGATTCTGAAAGTGGTCTGAGAAACAGTTGGTGCATTTGTGCCTCCATATCTTATTTTCCTGGCAATAAGATGTCACTAAAGCAAGGTCCTACATTCTAGAGGATATTTTCTCAAACCATTAGGAGAGGATGGCTTTAAATCCATGAAGTACTGCAAAAGCACCTCACAGAAACAACTAGTAGTCAGTGAACTATTGCCAACCATACTGAACTCCAGAGGAAATTGATTACATTAAGAACTGGGGAGACATTTTTTGGTGGGTGTGGGGTTGTTGTTTGTTTTAAATTGTTCCTTGAAGAAAACAAACTCCAGAGCAGCAATGGGAGCAGCTACATTTTTGCACCAGTGGTACAAGTAAGTAACAGGTACTAGAATAGAATATTTCAGTTGGAAGGGACCTACAACGATCATCTAGTCCAGCTGCCTCAACAATTCAGGGCTGATCAAAAGTTAAAGCATGTTATTAAGGGCATTGTCCAAATGCCTCTTAAACACTGACAGGCTTGGGGCATCGACCATCTCTCTAGAAGCCTGTTCCAGTGTTTGACCACCCTCTTGGTAAAGAAATGCTTCCTAATATTCAAACCTCTCCTGGCGCAGCTTTGAACCATTCCCACTAGTCCCATCACTGGATACCTGGGAGAAGAGCTCAGCACCTCCCTCTCTACTTCCCCTTCTCAGGAAGCTGTAGAGAGCAAGGTCGTCACCCCTCAGCCTCCTCTTCTCCAAACTAGACAAGCCCAAAGTCCTTAGCTGCTCCTAATAGGACATTCCTTCCAGCCCTTTCACCAGCTTTGTTGCCCTCCTCTGGATGCATTCAAGGACCTTACTGAGGGTTGTCAGTACTTAAAAGTCTTCTGTGTACTTCAGTGTTCCACCACAAGGGCTCAGATCAGATCTCTGACTACTGGGTTAACACGAGCAGAACGCCTGCCATTGGGACAGTACTAAGTCTTTACCTCTGCTGCCAGTTTCTTTTCACTTTGGTACACAGTTCTGGCAAGCTTATCTCCCAAAATAGTCTTAAAACCTCACAGGTGAGATTAAACAGGAGTTTGAGGAAGAGCTCAAAGTTCCTCTAGGCTTGGAACACTGCCTCATGATTTGCAGGTCATATGACAAAATCAAGACACAGTCTTCATTAGGTATCATTTCGTTGATTACATGGTGGTTCCTAGGCCATGATACTGTTTGTATTGATTGTCTTAACAGGCAAAGCTTTGAGCCTGCCATCTCTGGACTTCACCGGTCAGGTGGAAAATGAAAGGTAGAATATGTATTTGAACAGAGCGATTTCTCCAGATATACTAAGCACTTCCTACATCTATTTTTAAAGGCAAAGCAGCCATCACAAAATGGCTTAGGCTTTGCAGACTGCCAATTCAAACGCGGTTATTTTGAGACTCCTCTATACATGCATTTCCACACCAGGGAGCTGAAGACATTACAGTCAGTGTGCACAGTGGCATTCAAATGCCATAAAAACCCAACCCCTTACTCAAAAGACAAGGAAAGTGCAAATTCAATATTGTCCCAAGAAAAAAAAAAAAAGGATCAAACAAGCTGCCTCTGCCAACTTCTCCTACATAGGTACACACCACAACCAACAGCATTAACAGCTACCAAGAGGAATCAAGAATTAGTGCTACGAGTAGCTGGCTAACACCACTGACTACCAAGAAGCACAGTTCTGTTGTGCCATTTCTTGATGTGGACCTGAACCAAAACACATTGTCTTTTCATTTGCACGCTCAATTAAAAAATAGGACAAAAATAATCAAACAACTATGTGCAAATTCAACACTATGATCTTTTGTGTGAATAAATAGCATCAATAACACTGATCCCGTAAGGTACAATTTAACACAGTCACTGACCTAGACATGAAGCAAGGTGCAAGACAAGAAAGGCTTTGCAACAGGACAACACAGAATGGCCAAGTGGTGCTACCAGATTTTTCTCAACAGTTACTTAGGTCTGACTCAAGGCAATATGATCAAGGTTTCTCTCGAGTTTCCCCCCCCCTCTGTACTCTTAAATCTCTTTTAATACTTACAGAATAAAGAAAGAGAATGGGCAACTTTAAGGGAAAGCTCTACTTGCATAAGATACCAAAATCCAATTCTCTTATTTCTCAACACTGAAAAGTGTTTAATAAAAGTCTGAAGCCACAGCAGTTCTGGTTTTGAGATTTCTAGTCATTTATGATTAAATCTTCTCTTTTTTTGTACAATAGGGTAGTGCCAGTTACAAGAAGTGCAAAGAAAACGCCCACGTTTTTTCCTATATTTGTCGTATATTCAGCCTAATTGTATTTCCTCATGTATTTCCTTACAAGCCTGAGGAAAATCAGGATTTCAAACTGACTTCTAATTTGAAGAATGCTAATTGATGAGAACGCAGACATTCTGTTTTACAGGAAGACATCAGAAGCCTAAAGAATCTAATGAAGCATCTATAGGAAAAGAAGATATGTTGCTTAATAACATAGCATTTCTGAAAGGGCAACTACTCATGTCTGCTTTCTAAATAAAGCTAAAGATGCTACAGTTAGAGCTGACTCATTCTAAAATACCAATTCCTTTTTGACTCGGAACAGATTAAGGAACATAATAGTGGAAATGCATACCTGTTCTCTCATCTACCATCCACACTTCTGCAACAATACAGAGTGCAGGTGTTAACCACATGAAAACATGAAAGCCAGAGACAATGCAAGAATAAAGATACTAACACTATTTCCATGGCACCACAACATGAGATAACAAAAGTAGTAAGATCTGCGGTACAGTATGTTTTATGATAGAAAGTTCCAACACCTAAGGAAAAACTAAGTAAATATTTTCTGTTGGAAAGAATAAGATGTTAAAAAGTAGTATGTCTTGCATATTTCAATCTTCCATGTAGACACTGGCTGTGTTGAAACCATATGGAAATGAAAAGGTCATCAATTAAAAACAAAAATTTAATAAACACAAAATATTTCCCAAATAAATGCCTGTGATAATCTAATTTCTTGTAAACACTGCACTCATTCTACAAGAGACCCAGATGGCATATGAACATTTCTGATCTCTTAAATAAAAAAAAACTGGAGTAAAAAGAGAGTCATATTACATGCAAATTATTCATAATTCAGTCTCCTACGTAGGACAAGACTATGGCTAGTCACAATGTTTGACTTGCAGAATTATTGGTTATGAAGCTCAATTAATGAAGAGCTTTAAGCAAAATCCCAACATCTAGGGTTCAAAATGAAACAGAAGATGTTTTGAATATAAGCCAGTTTAGAAGATTTTTAGCAACTCTATTAACGCCCAATATATACCAATACATATATACCGAGAGATGCACACTGGTATCCCTGAACACAGCATACATCTTATAAATAACCCAATACAATTAGAATGAATATTCCTTGAGTTTGTTAGCTATGTATAATAATTTCTCCACTTATCTATTACTACTATAGTTATGACTTCTGAATACCACTTCATAAAAAAGTAGATTGTTAACCAAGTATAATAGAACAAGAAAACCATGAGAAAAACATGGCAATAAAAAAATACTTATTCCATACAGAACATATATTTAAGAAAAAAGTTTTCAGAAAACTGCCTTCCCTCCCCGCCAGAAAGTGAAGGTTTTACTTCCCTACCTGTTCTACAGTAATCAGCCCATCTGAAGGTTCAGATGCAGCCTGTGAAGGTAAAAGTTTACACAGTGTCCCTAAGAGCAGAGATACTTCCTTCATGCTTCTCCAGCAACATACAAGAACCATTTGTGCTGTGACATCACACGTTTGTCTTTCTTTACCTTAAAAATAAAAATCAACAAATGTAATAGTGTAATTCAAGGTTCTCAGACAGGAACTTGTGATTTGAATTTCATTTAGCCTGATCTTCTTACAAAACACAATTAACTATGAAAAAACAATCTAAACTTGTTAACCCAAAAGATAATTCAGTTCTGCTGACCCTAACTGCTTCCACTCCTGAACACTCACTGTATTTTATTCCACTTGGAAAAGGCAGCAGTATAACATTTCACCAGGAAACTGCTGTTTTAAAGAGTGGAGGTCTTTTGGTCACAATTGGTATTCACCTGCACACTGAACTATACAACTGCTTAGAACTTTGGAGCCAGAGCGCAACAAACTCCACGTCAATCATCAATCCATCACTCACTGTATGTTACTTGGTTTTTAACCCAGTTGCCCCCTGAGGAAGAGGCCTGGCAAAAGCATCATGTTTCTAACGCAACATCCCCATCTGGTGGCCACTGTGCCACTTTAACATATTTCTAGACTTCTTTTCATGAAACAAAACATATGGCCCAAACAAAACTATTTTAAACATAGGAAAAAACATATGAGGAAAGAAAGTACAAATATTTAAGACTTAAAAAGCCTACATAAACTATTAAACTTAAAAACGTACAGATATTCTATAAATTCATACTAGCATACACCAAATATGCCAAAGTTTACTATTTCTTTATCACTGTAAGGCTCAATTTTATAGCTGGCATTCATTAAAGTAGACAAATGCCATCTAACATTTTACCCCTGGAATCTTTCAAACAGAAGCTTCTGCTTATGTAATCTCATGCAACAAGTTTTATTGCATGAACATATTCCCCATTAGTCCTGTGTACACTGGTGAGGGAAATCACACTAACACCATTCAAGAAGAAACGCATTAGAAATGCTGCTTGACAGAAAAGGTGTTAAAGATTCCCTGGCCAGTGCAGTTAAGGCAATAGAGTCTAGGCCAATATCAAAACAACTCATTTTCACTCGCGCTTCAAGAGAGATTAACCACAATCTCCCAGAAACACAGTGAATTAGTCTTTAAAACCATGCCCATGAATAACTAGCTTCTGACAGATTTACTGAAGAAGTGAAACATTATACGGAGCAAATAACTTCCAATTTTGATCACCCACGTAAAATGCCTGCTCTATAAAGAATATCTTGATTTAATTACTAATACAGCATTGGATTTACCTCTCATTTCTGTGCAAATATTTTCCATTGGCCTGCGGTCAGCCAGGTTTTCAGACTCTACTTTGCAGTGTTCTTTCAAAGTTTTTGCTTGCGTAAAATAATCATTCGTGTCCTGTGGTTGTATCTCATGCAGAATCATCTGCAGACGACCTGCACTTTCTACGCATTAAATAAGAAGAATATTTAAGATATTTCTGGCTTTTACTTCTATTTCTTTATACAAATGTAATTCATTTTGGGTATATAAGTACAAAAGAAAGCTATTAGCAGCAAAAAACAAATCTAAAACTATGGTGATTACGAGGATTAAGGAAGAAAGAAAACTGGACTTTACAGTCATCTGTTTTTAAACAGATGCAACACCACAATCTGCAATTTATTTTTTTTTTAACGCAGAAGTCAAGACAACCTCTACCAGAAGTTAAAAGAATGGCTTAAGATTCTGACATAAAATGAGAAATTGAAAGGGAGGGGTGCTAGCTGTAGTTCTGAATTGCTATAAGACAAGCAGAACTTAAGGAGCTCCAGATTTTAACAGAACTTTTGGGGGGTTTTGTTTGTTTACCTGAATCACTATCCATTGGAATAAGACCCTCTGGTGATGAGCTCTGCACTACTGGTGATACTACAGCGGAGAGTTTGTATGACATCATAATGAGCCTGGCCACCATTTCCTTCCATTCAGCTACCAATGTCAAGTTACTTAAAAAAAAAAAAAACAAAACCACAAACAAGAAGCAACACAACATGGATTAAAATTTATTTTATATGTAAAAGAAAGAACTGAAATTATAAACACTTCCATAACAGTATTTATGGAAACTATAAATACAGTACCATTTGACAAGTCTTAAGACTGAGTTTAACACATACAAAGGAAATGTCCGACAGCTAGCTAAACAGTGCAGCAGGCAGCAAGAGTTCTAAAAGCCACAGGTACTGGATTTCTTTACAAGTAACACTGTATGCTTTTATGTTCTCCTGAGCAGCTCTTCTACTGTGCTTAAACATGGAGTTATGACTTACTATTTAGCTATATGTTTTACTTACTTAAAAGGTAATTGCTGCAAAGCCCCAGTTATACAATGCACTCTCCCATACATTGGGAATGATGCTGCTGCTTGAAGCAGAGACTTCTTAGCTTGAAATATTTCTTCTTCAACATTCACCAACAAAAGCTTGATAACTAAAATTTTAAAAGTACAGATTTGCATTATACGTACATTTTCTAACAAATCTGCTTTAAAGAAATAGGAATAATGCCTGTTTATACAACAATTCAATGGAAAAATGCACAGCCATTTCTTTGTTTACACTTTTCACTCTTTTGTTGTTTAAATAAAAGTTATTGTTGATTTTCAGTTACCTAAACTCCAGCAATATTTGTTATAGGCTATTTAGTCTACCTGAATCAAAAAGCAGCTGTGAAAAGCACAGCCCAGATCTGTACTTGGGGACAATCCCCCAGCTCATGAAGTCAAGCAAAGTTACCTACCGCATACTGAAAGTCAGACTTTGCCCTTAAAGCCAGGTTAATACAACAAACAGTTCAGCAGAGTATTAAAGATCAGAAGCTTACGGTTAAATATTTGAATCCTACATTAGCCACTAAAGGAGTTGCCCAGTTTTCAAGGATACACGTGCCTATTTTACTTACATTTACACCATGCAGCATCTCAATGTCGGAATCAGAATGAATTACAGAGCCTAACTACGGATAACTATAAACAGGAGATACTCTATAAAAATGAGACATGAGGTTACCCATACATTTGCTTCATTTATGGCAACCACAACCACGTCTCAAAATTATGATCTCACTGCATATGAAGAAAGTATTAATAGGCATCCATACAGAAGCCAGTAATGGCACGAAAAATTATACAATAGTGAGTTTACTACAAATTACATCCAATGCTTCATTACAAATAATGAATTTAAATATTTTAGTTTTACCGCGTATTACAAAAGGTGGAGGAAGTCTGATTAACGAATCTGCCAAATCTGCCAGACCTAAAGCCTCTCAGCTTTCATCCAGAGGCACTAAACCAAAGAAAAATATTCCACATGTGAACAAAGGCTAATTACTGCAGAAATGCGTGTGCAGGACTGCAAAGCACTCAGAAAAATGGTTCTAAGTGAACAGAGCTCCAAGGGTCAACACTGCAAATATCAAGTACTGGAACATGACACAGACCAACTACAGCTGCCTTCGCTCTGGGTGAGCAAGCTCTTAGAGGAAGCAGATGTTATTTTCCCCGCACTTCATGTGCACAACTTCATCAGGCTAGCTACCAGGGCCTCAATGTCACTTTCCCTCTGATCAAAATAACAACAAAAGCCATCTTCTAGGAATGTTCGATAGCCTCAACATGGACAGGACTAGATTAAGATCTTACTAAGGCACCTGGCTTCTTAACAGCAAAACAAAATATACTTCAAATCCTATTAGAAATAAGCATCTCTTACTCGTTATGCCTCCTACCAAAAGCCTTAAGGAAAAGCAATAAGGTTTCAAATAAATGTAAAAACCATGGGGGTTCATTTCCCCAAAAGCTTACCTGCTAAAGTGTTCTTCTCCACTGTACTTACTGATGTGTTTTCATCCATGTGGGAGTTATGCTCAACCCATTTTCCTAAACAAATATGCTGTAGTCCTTTATGATGTACTAAAAAGTTCAACAAATATGAAGCAGTGACACAATCGTATGGTTTGGTACTTGTGCTAAGATCCATTGCTGCTTGGAATAGGAGATCTAAATTTTCAGAATCCTGAAAAAAAACCCAATATTGATCATTTTATTGTGCTTCCATATTGATTTAATTAAGCTACTTAGCACCCTGGAATCTAAGAATCTGCTTTTCAGTAAGTTTGCTGGTAGATATTTCTTAAGAAACACATTTTGTATTCTGATCACCTTACACTCAAAACATGCACATGTATGTATTTAGCAAAGACACAATTACATACACATTGAAGATGGGGATGGTCATTTATAAATCAGTATTCAAACACGCTGCACTTCACAGGAGGATGGTTTTTTGGTTGGGTTTTTTTTTTCCCCAACATACTGTGTTTTATATGCTGACATCACAAAGAAGCATAGGTTATTAGGAAGCAGTATTTGTTCACCAGTACTTATGAATTTAAAAGTAACTTTTTATGAAGTAATAAACAGAAAAATCAGCATTGTATCAAAGGGCAAAATTTGGGAGAAATCAAAAAAAGACAATCAGATAATGAAATCTGAGACCAATCAGAAAGGAAAGGAAACACATAGCTGAATTTCTTAAAATACAACTCAAAACGCCTCAATCATTTACAAAGGGAAGTCACAGCTAAGCAAGGAGCTTGCATTAACTGTTTCTCTGATAGTTCACAGTTATACCCCATGAACTTCCCAAACTCCTTCGTCCATTAGTGAAACAAGCCTCCTTAGGTAAGGGCAGAAGCTGTGTAAAAATATATAAAAGATGCTAGCTACAAACACTACTACTGCAGGCAACTTGGACAGACTTCTAATTTTCAGGAATTATGCTTTGTACCTAACCCAAGTACCTGGTATAATATAGAACATGCATCTTTCACGAAATTACTCCCTTTGAACTATTTTTAATTACATACCTGTAAATTAAATGCAACATCACGTAGTTTCATCAAAAGCCCAAATGCCAGAACTTTTACTTCCTCAAAAGTACTGGCAAAACACTGGATCAAAGTTCGGACACGAGCAGAATCAATCTCCTGATCCAACTGAAAAACTTGTACCTGGCCTGTTCAAAGAAATCAATGCCTTACATGGCTTTACTGTAATTTTTTCCAGAATAAGCACTGCATTCACATTTTGCTTAGCTATACTAAAAGCAGCATTAAAATAAAATTCTAGTTAAAGCATTATCTTAATATTACTTACTTCTTAATAGATTTTAAAATACCATGTTTACTGTTGGGAAAAAAAGAAGGTTACCATATCCAAAAAATTACTCTCAGTAATACAGAAAGTAACTAATTGCCAAAACCAGAATCCCATTTATTCACATTAAATTCAGCATTGAAAATAACCTTTATTTTAGCTGTGCTTAAAAATTCTTTTCCTAGAGGTATGTAATATTAGAAAATAATTCTTCTCAAAAAAGGTTTAAAAAACCTTCAGTGTGTTTTGGGGTTTGTTTTTTTGGGTTCTTTTTGTCATAGGAATAATCCCCTAAAATGGAAGCCATTATAATTTTTTGCTTTTAATTTAGATTTAAAGGAGTCATGACTTCTGGCAACTGACCTAATGCTGTAAAAGACAGAAAATTTAAGATGTAAACAAGTGCACCACATTCCAGAACAGAACACAACAGCAGCTATATCTCCTTCATAGAAGTAATGTCTGGCTTCTGAAATTCTAAAGCTGCTATTATAAGCAACTCTCAATAAAACTTTCTATTAAAAAAAGGCAGCAACAACATACCAAAAACTCATAATAATAAAATTATTGTGTTCATGATTTACCAGGGGTTTTGAGAAAAGATCTACCAGGAAGGCATTTTTTCTTCCCTCTCAAAATCAACTTATATGTTTCATTTCTTTAAAAAAAAAGTTACAATTTAAGACTGAAAACATACTTTTATGCTGGCCACATGATCCAGAGACAAGATTTAGCAAGACCATCAATACTCCAAGGCTCTAATACTTCTTGGATTGGGGTTGTCATAACATTGTGAAGAAAATTTGAAGTAACTGCAGCACAACATCATAACCTGTCCAATTAAATTCTTCCTTATTTAGTATAATATCATGAGCATATGCAAGCCTCTTCCATCAAGAGTTTTTATGGTCTCAATGTTTTAAATTACGTATTATCAAGAGGTTAGCACAGAAAAAGGGGGTAAAATTATCAACTACATGAATCTTGTCCAAAAGTTTTCTTCATAATAACAAAAATTCATTGAAAAACCTTGCTAAAAAACAGGCTATGAAAGAAAATTCCAACTTATGAAAGATATTCAACAAGCCATGAATATCTGCATTTACTTCAATATTCCATTTCCCAATAAAATTTGCTATCCTTCCTTCAGGTAAAATGAAAGCGACACAGGAAATGCCATAGAAATTAAGGACTAAGAATACTGTTTTACTTTGACAGAAATTGATTAGCTGGCATGAAAGAATATTCTTCAGTACCTCCCATTGCTACAGCCTATAGATAAGGCTTCTCACCTTTTGGAACAGAAAATATTTCTGCTACTGATCCTAAAACAGTTAGTGCAGAAAATCTGGTTGCGTGTGATGACCCAGGAAACAGTACCTCAAAAAGTCTGTCACATACAGATGACATGAAATCCTGAAAAATCACAAGAAAAAAATTTAAGCCAGTTTACTCACTGCCCTACAAACAAAAGTCCTAGTAACTGAATCCAGGACATTCTGCTTTACATATTACCCAAAAAAATATGACATTACAGTTAATTTTGGAAGAATGGGAGGCGTACCTTCATAGTACTGACAAATTTCTTGTTTCCTAGAGTACAGTGAAGGCCAGACAATCGTATGTTTTATTTTAAAAAAGATGGCCATTGTATCAAAACCTTGAAAATTAGTTGAACAAGAAAAGCAGAACTCAAGACAAGAAACAGTTTAACATAAAGAAACTGATTATGTGAGCCTTCAAATAGGCAAAAAGGACAAATACAAAAGAAGTCTTCATACAGAAGCCTTTGTGCTAAAGCTCTGTCATTCATTATCTCACTGATCATTCTGGAGAGCTAGAAAAAGGCTGAAGCTCAACAGATCTCTATTTCAAGCCCAAGTAATGCACATCATTTAAAACTTGCTACTAAACTGCCAGCAGCTGACAAGACGTTTACCTGAAAATTTTAGTTTGGATTGGGGGTACATCTCCAGTCATTCCCCACTTACTGCTGTTTCAGTTCACATCATGGAGCAACCCCTCAGAAAATAACCTGTATTGCTTTATGACAAAATTAACTTTAAAGATACCCTCCAAATACTAATGGGCACTGAGTTCATGAAACAACAGTACATTTAGACAAAATTAACTTGCGTAAGTACATACTGAGTGGACAAGGTCCTCAGCACTGTTTTGCTTTACAGGTTTCTTCCTTCTGCATCGCATTATTTCCATTTTCTTTCAGAAATGCTATACCACCTCTTATATCTGTATCTCTAGCAGTCTAACTTACTTTATATTGCTGCAAAATCCTCAAAGGATGCCTTTTAGTTGAGTTTTCAAGTAACTCTTGCTTGGTTTTATTTTGTTCCAATTTATAAAGCACCTGGGAACTTTCCTGTATCCTGCAAAATAACTTTTAAAACAAAAGCAAAACATAGGTAAGGCAAGAATCATTGACAGTTAAATAAGGGAAAGGGGGCTTTTCAGCTTATTTTCCAGATCATATTTCTTGTAATTTTTAAAAAGTTCATATACAGTATAAAACAAAACAGATCCTTCTCTCTCCACTCCAAGTTTTTTGCTCCCCATCTCTTGTGACCAGCTTTTTTCCCCTTCTTCTGCACCTCCGACACCTTCTTCCATCTTCCTTCTTAAATTCATGCCTAATCTTCTCCTCCCACCTCCCCATTTTCTTTGGGACATATGTTCCTCTATAAAAAAAAGCTCAATTAATGCATATAATTTTATAGCTTCAGTGTCTCTTTCAGAGTTTGACTCACCTCAGGAGTGCTTCCCCCAGCTCTTTTATTACCCACTAGTATAATTTCCTTTCTTATTACACTCTCTCTAACACAGTTTTTCCATCTCATATTCCTCAGTCTGCACCAGGCGAGAATGGAAAGAGATGGACTTCTCTTTTGTTTCTGCCAAACCTATTCCCTCAGTTTTCCCCCATCTCATATAAACTATTTTCTCCTTCCACACTGCTTTCTTTTGCCATTAACATCTTCCAAAACGTTCTTTATACATACGTGGTTTCCTCATTTTATCCATATCCTTCTACCATGATCAACATGTGACCTCAGCAACTTCCACAATGTTGACACACTCAATCCCTGCAGACTATCATAGCACAGCCACATGTCATGCTGTTCCCTTAATATTCCTCTACCTTGTGTTCCAAGTCAGGTTGCTGAGGCTGATAAAGTGACTGTGAATTTGCCGGAGGTCTGGTAAGTCTATATAAGCATGCTCTTAGTCCACAAGAACGGCAACACAAGGTTCATTGCTTACTCTACAGCACATTGCTTTGCTATTGGTAAAGCATGCATATGCTGACAGGTTAAGTAATGCTAACTACCATTCATGATCAAGTTACTGTGCCTATCAATTTTTTGTTTAAGCCATCCTTGCCTGCAATGACTTAATCAACATTCAGTTGCGCAATACATACAACATAGTTCTGGTTTTAGAGCCTCTGCTCTTTCAGATGAGCAACTTCGTAACATACTCTATTTTTTAAATGCTATATAACTAACATAATAAGCACATTGGACATAGTTTATAGTTTTAAATTACCTTTCTCAGTAAAGAACATATCTGTTGCCTTACTGAAGGAGACTGGCTGTTCAAGTTGTACATAATAAAAAATTGGATTAGTTGCATTTCTTCCGTAGACACAATTTCCGTGCTACGATGGGTTTCACACAGCAAACCTAAAGCATCAATGCAAACCTGAAAGATATTTAGATGTTAACCATAAGAGAGTTAGACACCTGTGATGTTGTTGCTTCAAAACAATGACAGCACAGTGTTTAGGATCAAAGCAATTATTCTAATTTAAAGACAAAAAAAATATGTTGTCCCTCTACCTGATTGTGCTGATGAACTAGACCCTGCTTTATACATTCAATGGATACAAGACCATTGCTCATTATATTTGAAAGTTCCAGGTGTCCGTGAGCCCTGGCTGTTCTCAGGCATGCCATCAGTGCTCCGAGAGCTCCCCTAGTACTGCAAGAGCCTAAAGAAAATGAAAAACAGTAATAACTATAGTTCGATTAACACAGTAAACAATGTACTAATTGCAACGCTTGTCAGAAACTGCCCATACATCCAACACATGACCCCTAGCCCCCCTCTTATTTTCTATCCCATAAACTGCAAAAGACAGTCTGTCATAGATTCAACTAGTTTTAAATTGCCTGGTACCCAAAAAGCTGCTTCTTCAACATGTCATATGGAAAAACAACCTTCTGATGTCTCACAAGCCATTATTTTAGAATTACACCCAATTATGTCAAGAACTACAAGAAAATCATAAATCCTGTATCCACGTATTTGCAACAAAAACTGATCTGTAAAGCCCTGTTATCAGACATGTCTATGTAAGAAATAATAGCAGAACAGGAAAAGTAGTAGAAAAAATACTGACATGTAACAAAGCTCGGCACATAAAGAGAACAATAAGGCACCCACAGTTAGAATACTAATTATTTGCTCGTGGCATGAAGACACACTTATGACTATTATGAATTCCACCTTGAAATACTAATGGCAATAATAACCATTTGGAATTTTTCTCCCAAATTAATTTTAACAATAATGTATCAGAAATCACATTTCTGAGATTGTTTTTTTTTTTAAAATCATTATTACAAATACAGTATTTATTTTCTTACCAAGATTAGCATCTGCAGAAGCCTGAAGAATTCTAGTCATGTAGCTCAGACTCTCAGGGCTGTATCTGAGCAATTTTGGTAAATAGTAATCCATTACATAAGTAGTTTGGTCATGGTTCCCTTCACACAGTATTACAAGAAGAGGAGAAACCCAGATGTCATGCCACTGGTCAATCCAGGCGCTTTCTTGAAACCTCGAAGTAAAATGAGCTTTGTGATTTGTAAACATGGTTTCCAAAAGATCACTAGCATAGGGTGCAAGAGACTGATCATTCATCACGTCCAAGATTTGTGCTGGAATTGTTCTGTCCAACTGCAGTATATTTTCAGTGCCCACACACTCCACAAGACAGCCAAGAGAAGCGTATTTCCCTTTCACGTGCCATTCCAAGCTTAGTAAATGCTTTGTCAGCCTTGCAAAGAATGGGTCTGATTTTTCACTGTATCCAGTAATGGTGGTTCGGTGTATCTTAAGAAGATTCTTGAATATCAATTTGGTTTGGTGTCTAACAGCATCCAGAGGGTGTTCCCAGTGTGTATAAATGTATTCCAGTAGCTTCCCAATTATATCTGAGTTCCCATTAAGTTTGATTTTTAGATTTGGGGAGCCTGAAACAAGGACAGCTAGTGCTGAACTAGTCCAAATAGCAAGGATTCTAGACAAAGACGTTGCCATACATGACTCTCTTAACCTTTTAAAAAGAACAAACAAAAAAGTTCATTATTTGCATTTGTCAATTTTTTTTTTAATTTTTATTTTCAAGTAATTATTTATCACATTAGTTTACCTCACACTAAAACAGGTAAGGAGACACTAACCATTCATTGAAGAAAAGGAACTAATGCAAAAAGGAGGTAATGAATTGGATGTTGCAAAGTATATGCTCAGTCACCTGACATGCTGTTATCTGGTCACAGCTAAAACCCTTAAACATGGGGGAAAAAACCCTGACAAACCACTACACTTGCTATTCTAAAAACAAAAATAAAAATTAATATCCACATGCTAATATTTTAGTGGCATTATGTTATTGCATGCTCCTTTAAAATACAAGGAAAACTTTCATTGCCGTATAAACCCATAAAAATGGGTACCATACGTGCAAAAGCAAAATTACAAAACTGACCTCCAAGGCAGGAACAAAGGATGAACTGAATACACGTTTTATTCTCCTATCCAATAGTACTGGTAGTCCATTAGATGCAAGCAGTCAATGCTTGCAAGCAGAAAAAAAAAATTAAAACTCATCTTACTTCAGGTATTCCAGTCACTGGCACACTTTGTTTTCTTCTGTACTTTTAATAGCATAGGAGGTGATGTCCTGAAACTAAAATTTATCTGTCTACATAACAACTGATGCTGCCACACCTTAACATCAGGTATTTGGTAAACTAATCCCACTTATGGTGGAAAAACAAAATTTCATTTTAGCATGCAAGAGAAAATTGTAACCTAGAACTATCTATGTAATATCAAGACATTATATTTTTCAAACTTACAGAGTTATTCTGACTATATTAAAAGAGGTGACATGATCTGTGGCAGAAACAAGTATCACTACACCGAAAACAAAGAGATACTCTACCAGAACCATATGAGCCGTGCAAAAATACAAGTAAAAAGATCAACCCCCTCGTCCCAAACATGAAACAATACAAATCAAAACACAGGCTTACTCTGAACTCAATGACAACAAGACTGATGCGATATCTAATAACAGTTTCTCTCCATTTTCACCCATGGTGCCATTCTTCCATTCCAGCATAGCCAGTGCTCCATGGCAAAGAAAGAGAAGGACAGGGTCAGGGAGTTCTTCCGTACACAGAGCCCCACAGTTACTCACAAACCACGCTGGCACGCTTGCATGTTTCATTGACCCAAGAAGCAAGTCACTGACCTGTAACAGCAAAATAACACCCATTACAGTATCTCAGCACGGGAGAAAAGCCATTCTGTGCAAAACCGCAAATCTTAGAAGATCTGAAGAGATTTCTTGGACATTGTTTTCTCAAATTCAAAAACCTGGTTTTATTATTTCATACAGCAAGGAAACAATAAAGGATTTGCACTCCAGCACAAGACTGATACAGAGGTTGACAGGTCCTGCTATCCACATCAGCAAAGCCTCTGAACAACACTGGTAGCACCGAATAACGACACTACATTTCACAGTCTGTAGTGAAGAAATACACTTACCAAGGAAGGTAATTCAACTGGCTCATACATAGCTTTAGTAAACAGAATAACGGCCAGTCCTGAGGTATTCTGAACAGTTTGCAGGAGAGTTTCTACACAGCAGAGAAAGATATTTTACATTAGAGTGCAGCAAACTTTGTGTGCTAGAACTATGTATCAAAATTATAAAGACGGTATTGAATTTTCCTAGACTACTTGTAGCTGTATATCACAAATCTGTAGTGTCCCCGTGGATAGCAAGTATTAATGAATTTATACTCTAGTGTAATAGGAAACTCTTAATACCTTTTAACAGATAGAAAATATAGAACTGCCCAGCAAGAAAAGGAGGACTGTGGCAAAGCCTACTGATATATATATTAAATTCTACTGTATAAGTAGTAAACACAATTAGTTATAGTGCACCAATAATTAGTTCTAACAGGCATAATTCATACAGATATATACCTTTTTGGTAGGCACAGACATTCGGTGAGTCTCAAAAGTATTTCTGTTAGTTTCTAAATTATTAGTAATGGCACTTACTTTGCTTTCTTGTAGTAGTACAAGTACACTCCAGAATTATGATCTACAAATCACAGCTTGCCAAAAGACCTACTACTGCTCCCACTCCCATTAATTTCAGCAGTTCAATTCCCATTCAAGCTAAACCAAGTTTTTACGGGTACAATTTGTGTTTACTAAAGACAACAAGACTGACTTAAAAATATTTGGGTTTGAATGTTACTGAACTTACCATCCATTACAAAGTTTGTGGAGCTTTTCAGTAAACTACACATGCTTTGCCAGACAAAAGACTCATGGTGTTTCCAAAGACTTCCCTGGATATTTTCTTGTAATTTCTGTACAAGCATCATTGAAACTTTAATGGCTATCAGTAAATCGTGCATCAACTGAGTCTGAACAATACTATTTCCATGATTCTTTCTGGGGAAAAAAACCCAAACAGACAGACATGCACACAAAAAAGAAATGAAAACCATTCTTCACCAGAATCCCCAGAAAACTAAATTCTGCCAGCTTCAGATAGAATTAATGGTAAAAACTAATTTATTGATTTGACCAGACATGTAACTATAGGAAAACAAGCAGCAGTGTTTTAAAATGAAGTTAACAAACATGACAAATTCTACTATGGTTTCTGCAGGTTCCTGTGACAAGCTTTCACTCATTTGATTCTGCCTGAGCAGAGATTAACTTTTCCAGAAACTTTCCGAAAAGACCAACAGAACAGTGCTGCTCCTTTCTCATTTTTCAAGCAGTTCCTCCATGCGCAAAGCATATTTATATGATTCGACTATCTCCTAACACGAAGACAGACAACATGTAAACTTTCAATGTACAAAACACTCCATTAAGCACCCTTCTCCTCTGGGTACATGATGAGAGACCACAGTGAAGAGGCTTCACTTTATGCAATGCTGGAAAAAGTCAAGATATTAAATGATGACTACTGTGACAGACTAAACAGAATATCAGTACTCATGGGAAGTGGAAGAGTATTACTCTACTTGAATTTTAAGAAGTGTATCTATTAATTACAGTGTTCAGTCACAATTCAGATAGCAAAACCACAACTCAAAGGCCTCCATTAAAAGTAGTAGCTCGAACAAAGTATCGGTGCCTTAAATATTACCACCTTTAATTTTCTTCCTTTCCCCTCTTATTTTGTATCATCATATTGCCACGAAAGAAAAGAAACCCATCAGCAGCTATTTTTTGTTTAAAGTATGTATCACTGTAAAATGACATTCCCATCTTCAATCAATGTATGGCTATTAAAGTGATATTCCAAACATACCAGATTATCTTGCAAGAGTGACATAAAAACAGATAAAATACAGCTTATATTGAATTAACTTGCCTGTTTTCTTCCTGTATGTCAAGAAGCGACTTCTGCAGAAACTGAAGAACTAGTGAAAATAATTATGGTGTGAAGTTATTTGAAAGAGAAATAGAACAGAAAAATTCCAGCAAAGCAATCACACATACACATCATACCCAGACACAATGAACAGTTATCCATATAGTGATGCTTCTTGGACTCTATAAACAAATTAAACTGAAATTACAGTGCAGATCCAAAGATGCAATGCTAAAGCAAAGTCTCAAGCTGGTTTGCGACAACCTGGTACAAACCAAGAGCTTCCAACCCACTTGGCCCAATCCCGCAAGGTATTGAGAGTTCTGGTTCCTCAATGAAAAGCTGAAATTACCAAGAGCTAAAGACAGAGCAGCAATAAAAGGTCCACAGGAAGCTTTGAACTTTATGTGCATGCTGAGAGCACAATACATCAAGTTATCCCATGTTACCAGCAGATCAGACTTCTGTCAAATTATTGCCAAACAAAATTCTTGCCACAGTAGGCCTGGGCTTGCTATAGTCAAGACTGGCTGTTCACAGCTCAGCGTTACCACATCCAACTTCATCATGAGGCAGAGCACAGAGAACACTTCACGTAAAGTAGCATCACCTCCCCCAGCCCTTTAAGAATCACTCACTGGTACCTTTTCAGATTTATATCTAGGGCTGCTCAGCAAAGCAAGACTGATCCCTGGTAATTAAAGGTACAAATCAAGGGAAAGTCTTTGACAAAAAAGTACCATGTGAGGGTACCAGTTATTAAAAATTAACTAGGAGGAAGTCAGATCTGATAGATCTTTATGCCTACTTCAGGTTACTTCTTCACACACAACCCTCCCCCCCAATAAACTTCAGTGACACTTATTTTACTGTAAATATAACTTTACCTTCTTCAAACAGGTTCTTAATACTTGCTCTACCTAGAGGAAAGAAAATACATTTTAACTAGTGAATACTAGCCAATACTATCTATTTTACATAGATAAAGATGGAAACATTACTATTAGGTGCCGCACCAAGATGTAAACCAACATCAAGCAAGCTAAAAAAGAAGACAATATATTCAACGTTATTGTACCTAAGCTGAAGTCCTCCATACAGGAAGCAAGGTTGTCCAGTACTTTTCTGTACAAATATATGTCTGTGGTTTTCAGTTCTTCCCTAAGGCAGCATACAAAGCTTTGTACAGCTAATGTCATAAACTCTTCAGGGAGGCTGTTTAGTGAACTGCAACAGTAAGAAACAGCACGATCAGTTAGCTCACACCGAGGTGTTAAATATCCACTTGACTTAAGTCCATGTCAGCTAAAACTCCAATAATAGATAGATGTTGCTTCCTGCATGAAAACATATTCTGTTTTAAAATAAACATGCACATTTATACATTAACCAAATACAGGACGGAAGCCCTGCTTCTCTCAGGGGGACAACAAATGTTTTTGGACGTAGAAATTAAGACAGCTAAGCACTGTACTTTAAAAATGTTAAGGCTGTAATAAATTCACTAAAAACTACAACAGTAATTTTGCAAAAGAAAAACTTAATTGCAATAAAAATAGGCACAAGAAACCATAGTCTAGTTATGATTCCTCTGAACAGTCTTGTCTTTGTCTAAGTTGAGATTTTTTTTTTTTAAACGGAAGTATTTTAACTTTCTACTCTAATACTGGATTTTAAAATTCAAAGTGCTAATTACACACTATGTTTTCTTTCCAGTAATGAAACAGATCAAAATAATACTTCACTTTGAAGTTATTTATCCAGTGATATATTGTATTATTTATAATTAAGATTTTTAAATAGGCAGGAAAGAAAAACATATTCATATATTAGTTTCACAAATTTTCAATAATTAAACTACAGCAATTTGTAGTGCACAACAAATTACTGACTTCTAGTTAAGGAGAGCATTTAAAAAAAAAAAAAAAAGAAGGCTTACTATCTAATTTTTTACCTTGCTAATACTTTTTTCAAGGGATTCTTCGCACCCAGCGAAAAATACGTCTCTCCTAAAACATCCAAACAAGCTTTAACCATGGGATCACATGCTGAGTTTTGATCCATCTTCTTTACCAATGGCATAATCTATAATCAACAGAACACATGATCAATAAAAACTCTGGATATACCCTCGTCATTAACAGAGGCAAAATTCCCTCTCATCCAAGCATATGGTGCAAAACTGTCTTCCCGGTACCATATCCTGTTAAGTTTTAGGTGTTGAATAATGTTCCAAGAACACCTCTGATACCAAAAATACATACATAGATAATAGGAAACTTGGTATCACTTGCCTTCCATCATCTTTAATAACTTCAGCCCTTGCTAATTTAAGTATTAGAACTACATTTCTACCCAATGCACATGCAGCAGTAATAACTGCTTTTTACCTGCTTCCAGGAATGTTTAAAACATTATAGAGTTTTGTTTTGGGTTTGTGTGGCAAGGTTTTGGTAGCCTGGGGGGGCTACAGGGGTGGCTTCTGTGAGAAGCTGCTAGAAGTTTCCCCTACATACAACAGAGCCAAAGCCAGCCAGCTCCAAGACAGACCCGCCACTGGCCAAGGCTGAGCCCATCAGCAACAGTGGTAGCACCTCTGTGATAACAGATTTAAGAAGGGGAAAAAAAAAAAACAATTGCGCAACTGCTGCCAAAGAGAGGAGTGAGAATATGTGAGAGAAAATTTTGCAGACACCAAGGTCAGCAAAGGAAGGGGAGCAGGTGCTCCAGGCACCAGAGTGGAGATTCCCCTGCAGCCCGTGGTGAAGACCATGGTGAGGCAGGCTGTGCCCCTGCAGCCCATGGAGGTTAACCATGGAGCAGAAATCCACCTGCAGCCCGTGGAGGACCCCACACCGGAGCGGGTAGATCCCCGAAGGAGGCTGTGACCCCATGGGAAGCCTGCGCTGGAGCAAGCTCCTGGCAGGACCTGCGGACCCGTGAAGAAAAGAGCCCACGCTGAAGCAGGTTTGCTGACAGGATGGACTTGTGACCCCACAGGGGACCCATGCTGGAGCAGTCTGTTCCTGAAGGACTGCACCCCATGGAAGGGACCCACGCTGGAGCAGTTCATGAAGAACTGCAGCCTGTGGGTAGGACCCACATTGGAGAAGTTTGTGGAGAACTATCTCCCATGGGAGGGACCCCACGCTGGAGCAGGGGAAGAGCATGAGGAGGAAGGAGCAGCAGAAACAACGGGTGATGAACTGACCACAACCCCCATTCCCTGTCTCCCTGTGCCGCTTGGGGGGAGGAGGCAGAGAAAAAAATCAGGAGTGAAGTTGAGCCCGGGAAGAAGGGAGGGGTGGGGTGAAGTGAAGGTGTTTTTTAAGATTTGGTTTTATTTCTCATTATCCTACTCTGATTCTGATTGGTAATAAATTAAAGTAATTTCCCCAAGTCGAGTCTGTTTTGCCCGTGACGGTAATGGTGAGTGATCTCCTTGTCCTTATCTCGACCCACAAGCCTTTCGTTATATTTTCTCTCCCCTGTCCAGCTAAGGAAGAGGAGTGATAGAGTGGCTTTGGTGGGCATCTGGCATCCAGCCAGGGTCAACCCACCACAAGTTTATTTTAGAATTTTATTTCCCATTAACAGTGCACGACACACTGTCAGTTACCAAAAACTACACTAACAACAGTGAAGTCTTACTTGTTTAATACAGTGGATCTGCTGGATGCCATTGTTCAGCTGTGCGCAGTGCAGAAGCAGAGATGCTAGGTTTTGCTCTTCAGCCTTTGAAAACCCTACATTTGGAAGACGAGTCTCTTTTTAGAAAGGAATTACAATAAGCAGTACAAACAATACATAATTTATAATAAGAAATCACTGCTTAATTCTTAGGGTTTTTTCCTGTTCCAGTAAACCTACTGGTGCCACAATCCCTTAAGTCACCTTACAAGACCTTTACACCAAATTTTTTTTCTAACGAATGAAAAAAAAATACAAGTTTCAGTGCAATATAATAGTAGACCTCATCTTCAGTATGAAGACCAGTTTCACAAAATCACAGCATGGCTAAAGTTGGAAGGGACCTCTGGAGGTCATCTGGTCCAACCTGACTGCTCAAGTAGGGTCATCCGGAGCAGGCTGCCCAGGACCATGGCCAGATGGCTTCTGAATACCTTCGAGGATGGAGACTGACCAACTTCCCTGGGAAACCTGTGCCAGTACTCAGTCACGCTCACATTAAAATAAGTGTTTCCTGATGTTCAGAGGCAACCTCTCGTGTTTCAGTTTGTGCCCATCGCCTCCTGTCCCATCACTGTTCAAAATGGAAAAAAGCCTGGCTCTGCCTTCTTTACATCCTCCTTTCAGCTATTTTTTACACATTGGTAAGATCCCCTTGAGCTTTCTCTTCACCAGGCTGAAAAGTCCCAGCTCTCTCAGCCTTTCCTTGTAAGAGGGATGCTCCAGGCCCTTCATCATCTTAGTGGCCCTTTGCTGGACTCTCTCCAGCATGTCCATGTCTCTCTTGCACTGGGGAGCCCAGAACTGGATGCAGCACTCCAGGTGTGGCCTCACCAGTGCTCACTAGAAGGCAAGGAGCACCTCATAGTAACTTCAGTATACAAATCTTGTACTACTAATTTTTGGTTTTGTTTTTTTTAAAGATCACTGGAAGTTTAAAAAAAAAAAACCAACCACAAAATAAATGAGCATTTGAACAGTATCTTCAAATCAAGTTAACTACAGAAAATACAAAGACTGGGAAAATACACTCAAGATGATCTCCAGATATCCCTTCCAACCTCAACCATTCTGTGGTTCTTTGAAATTCAGTGTTATCCCACATATTAAGGCTAGTACTTCAGGTAGCACTGAATTACAGGCCTGCAAGGGGGATCACAAGTAGGACCTTCTACCACCTTCACACCAATGATAATACAAAGCAGAGAGCTTTCAAAGCAAAGACACTGTGCTCTAAAAGATTCTTTTAACTCTGCCAAGGTAAGAAGTCATTGTCATTACAAAACAAAAACAAACCACAAAAAAGCAAACACACCTAAAACCCACAAAACAAAAACACCAGAAAGAAAACATAACAAGAAAAAAAAATAATCAATTTCAGTAGCTACTCAAATGCATTCTACTAACAGAAAAAGTAATTACATAATGTTAGTTCAGAAAAAAACACCACACTTACTCTGAAGTTTTTCAAGCTGCTGATCGTCAAGAAAGAACGCATCTACCTGAATTTCCTTCTTCTTCTTTAAAACCATTTTAGCTGATTAAGAGATACCTGCTCAAAAAAACACCAAACAGGTTTTAAACACATTGTTTTGAAAGCATAATTACAAACACTTCCTATGATAATGGTCTTTTCACTGTCCTGAAATAATGTTTATTGCATTTTCTGTGCAATTTTTTTTTTTTTCAAAATAATAGCTCTCTTTAATTTTGTCAACTTCAACTACTTCAAGCATTTTGTCCAAAATTCACCCAGACTTCATGGCACAAAATAGAACACATAGAAAACAGGATTTCAGGATTTGCTGGATGACTGACAAACTGCCTCACTAGAGTTTTTACTGCACTTGTTATGTAGTCTGTGGCATGTCCCTGGATCAGAGTTTAAAAATATCATGCAGAAGCATGGAAATCGCACTGCAAAACTTCGTGCTCTGTTTTACGGTTCAAAACTCATGTAACTTTTATTAATGTAAAGTCAGAACTATGTAGCAAAGCAGTTCTGTTTCTTTAAAACTTATCAATCCGTGTTCACTATAATGGATGTTACAGACAGCAAGTTATTTTTCTTCTTTAAGGTAATGGCAACTTACCACGCACGACAGTTTCACTGACTTATGAGCTCGTTATCACAGAACACCTGAGGTGGGGAGGAACCTCTGGAGCTCACCTGGTCCAACCTGACTACTCAAGTACGGTCACCTGGAGCAGGCTGCCCAGGACCGCGTCCAGGTGGCTTTTGAACATTTCCAAGGATGGAGACTCCACAGCCTCTCTGGGCAACCTGTGCCAGTGCTCAGGCACCCTTACACCACATCTGGTGCTTCCTGATGTTCGAAGGGACCCTCCTGCTTCAGCCTGTGCCGACTGCCGCACTGAGCACCACTGGAAAGAGCCTGGCTCCACCTTCTTCGCACCCTCCCTCCGCATACTGACATATGCTGATAAAATGCCCTGATCTATGATCTAGTCCCAGTTGATAGGGATCAGAAAGCTTAATTCCTTTTATTTCCTCCTAAAAAGAGGCGGCCTCAGCCCTCCTCCCCAGGCAGCGCGACAGCATTGAGCAGCGTGCCCGTGCCCGGCTGGGCAGCCAGGCCGGTGCCCGGGCAGGGTGACAAACACGACAGCCCTGACCACCTTCGAGCGGTCTCAGGAAGACAAGGGCCTGACTTACAGCGCCTCACAGCAAGATGCAGCCGGGCCCCGCTGCCCTGCGAGTGCTTCGCGCTCGCCCGGACCGACCCAGACGGCCCAAATAACCCCGCGCCCCACAACAGCTCCCAGCGCGTTGCCGGGCCCCCGGGCCGGGCCAGGCCGCACCCGCCGCCGGCTCAGGCGCAGCCCCCGGGGCCCCCCCCCGCCCCGGCGGCCTCGTGGCGGGCGGCACGGCGGGCCCGGTGCGCAGCGGGGCCTGGGGAGCGGGGGGCAGCGGCAGCCGCCAGGGGAGCGGCAGGGCCGCGGCGCGGCGGAAGGCGATAGCAGAGGGGAAGGGAACCGCCGCGCGCACCCGGCCCACCCGAGGGGAGACTCACCCGCGGGCGCCGCTTCCCTTCCCACTCTTCGCCGCCCCGCCCGCACCACGTGCCGCCCCGAGAGGGCCGGAGCCGCCCGCCGCCAACCAGGGCGCTCCCCGCCCCCGGCCCGGCCCCGCCCCCTGCAGCGGGCCCGGTGCCGCCTGACGCCGGGACCGAGCGGCGCAGCCGGTGCTCCGGGGGAGCCCCAGCAGGTGCCGCCCCGCGAGGCTCTCGCCGCGCAACGGCAGGCGGCGCCGTTCGCCGTTTGACTGCGCGGCGGCACGGCCGTCCCGCTGCCGGCCCCAGCGCCGACCGTGGAGCGTCGTCCTCAGCGGCGGCGGCCGCAGCGGGCAGCCGGCTGTCGTCGGAAAATACTTGCCCTAACAAAAAGGTAATCCAACACCTTTCTTCAACTGTAAAGTAATCAACAACAACAAAAGAAGGTCACTTTTTGGTATATAAGCATTTCATTTTTAGCCAGAGCAGGTTTTTTTTAAGTTTTCAGCATCTATGTCCCGCCTTTCACAACTCTTCCGAGTCTCGTATAATTTAAGTAGCAAGTACGCTATTTGCAAGCAACTGACTACCAAATGGAGATGCTTTTCCCGAGTCCATGAGCTGTATCTAGCAAAAGGGCAGTCTTGCACTTGTGAAAATGGTTATTGCAAAAGTGGTTATACTAAAATACCAGCTCAACGTAGCAGTCACGCTTCCACTAAGGTTTAAGAACATCATCATTTTGGAAAGGAAAAGGGGGAAAACATAATAAAACCCATTCCTTGCCACTTGACTTTCACCCAGCAATAATTGTCTCAGCAATCTAAAGCAGCTAGAGTCCATGAGTCTCTTCAGGACCTCAACGAACTTCTGCACCCCCCTTTAACACTGAAGTTTCACAGTACCTTCTGACTTTCTGACATGGTAATGGCCAAAGGAACTGCAAAAAGGTTTAACCATATCACACATGGAAAATAATCTGAGTTGGTTGGTTGGTTGGTTTTACCTCTGTTTTGTGTTCAGCCATTTCTAGGAAACTGACACCAGATTTGGCACTATGTGTCGCAGTCACCTACTTAAAGTGCTGGACGATCTCCAGCTCAAAGAGAGATTGGATGCTCATATGGGATTTAACCTTCCGGCTAAATCAAAAAACACATCCTCATTTAGCGTAAGCAAAGTCTCCAACAAGCTAAGTCCCCAGTTCCTTGTGCTCAATTCAATACCTGCGCATTTTACATTCAGTGTGATACTTTTCCTACAGGTTCCCCAGTTTTAGGGGAACCCTTTTCAGGGTTCCAGCTCTATGTATTCGAGGTCATTTTCTGTAACACTAGGGATAACTTTCCAGCAACTTTCTGCTTTCTGAAAGAGCTATACCCTCCTCAAGTCCTTCCACTTAGAGGAAGCATCAATGCCAGGGAGCTGTCAGGTAATGCTTGGATCCACGCTTCGTAGTGCAATGTAAAGCAAAAAGTCATCTCAAGAAATGAAACAATAGCATGCAAAACCCACAGACTTCAATTGCTCTGTTCTCCAAGAGCAACAATTTTCCAGTATCCAAATTAACTTATTTAGAACTAGCTCATATACCACCTCTGAGCAGCTCACCAGGCATGGGTTATCAGGCTTACCCACCCTGAAAACCTAAGTCGCTCTGTTTTCATCATTTCTATTCTGCTGGTAAAGAGCAACAGACCCTGGAATTACTGATGTTGTGGCTCTGATGTGCTCTGCTGTGTGCCTAAAGCCAGAGATCTTGCAGAGACCAAAAAAGCACTCGCTGTATTGGAAATTGTTAGGGAGAGAATAAAAAACAAACTAGAAAGCATGTCGCTGTATATGCGCTTTGAATGCTGTGTGCAGTGTCCATCCCTACACAAAAATAATATAGTAGGACTGCCAAAGGTGTGAGGTAGGTAGGGTAAGAAGGGTGGCCAAAGGTAGAGAGGGGCTTCTCTGTGAAGCCGTTAAAGAGAGTAGGTAACTTCACTCTCAGAGAGAAACTACTGGAATTGAATATGGCAGAAATGTCTAAGTAATTTTTCACCGTCTTTACAAAAATTAAGGGGCATCAAATGAAACAAGCAGATGGCATGTCCAAACCAAAGTTAATTATTTAAACCATGGAGGTTATCATCCTAGGACATTTTGGATCTTGAAGACGACATTTGTTCAAAAGCAGCTGGACTAAATCATGGAAGAAAAAAAATAAAACAGGAGAAGTTTCAAAACACAAAACTTCTGGCTCACAAAGTCCCTGAACCACAAAGCAACTGGAGACTGGGACAGGAATCTGGGGAAATGACACTTAACTTCCCTGGGTACTGGCTGAGGACGACAGTCAAGCGACTGGATACCAGGCTAGATGGACCCCTGCTCGGACCGGGCCAGCCAGTTCTACTGTGATGTCTCAGCAGGTTTCTGCAATTCATCAGAAGGTTCTTTTTAAGTGCTGGTTTTATGTTCACAGACTTGACAGTATTGACAAATCAACATCCACCAGTGAAAATCCTCTCAAAGGAAATATTCTAACCCACACTGTTGGAAATTTTAATGGTTGAGCTGTAAATTTTAGTCTTGAGGTAAGGGTCGGTATGCCTATATCCAGTAAGCAGAATATTTTATATTTTAAGTTTGTTTCAGAGGGAGATGATAAGCTCATCATCTGAATACTCTCAGAAATTGATTATTTAGAGCAATATAGAATTTTACCACTCTGTGGCGCCAAACAATTAAAAAGAGGTTGTGCTTTTAAAGGGAAGCCATGGACCTTCTCATAAGCCGTATTTTTCTTACATAGAAAAAGCCTTTACTAATAACTGAAGTAACTGTAGATTCTTCCATTCAAAGGTACCAAAGTACAAATGCTAGAGGCTATTTAGATAAGATGCCATTTTTCTATCACTGAAAGACAAGCCATAGCCTTGAAAGAGCAACATTTTAAGACATGTCATGGTAATAACATGAATTGAACAAGAATGATCTTTCTGCTTTCCCCTCCTCGACTTAAATAAAACCTTTAAAGATGTTTTTTGTCAAGAAAGATCAAGACACTTTTTAATTAATTTGAACAGCACCTGAAGATGACCTATTTATTTATATCGCAGTTTTGTAATTGCAACTAGTATAAACAGTATCATAGGAACTTTTTCTTTATTGCAAGTCTCAGATATATACGTCAGCCTTCCAAAGAAACCACATAGAAATGAATTTACAGAAGACATTGTATAACCTAAGATTTTGGGATCACAAGATGTTTTCTGGAATATATTTTCCAATTGTAGACACACATACCAGTCTAAAATACCTAAATGTAAATGGTTGCAATGTTCATCTATGTGAGAGAGGACCAGGACAAGCTCCATTTATCATGATGGTGGTAAGGTTCTAATCCAGCATGTCAGAATCACGTTCTACATACTTAGGAAAGTCTCATAAACCCCAAAATTTTACATTCTAGTTGCAGGTTTTATAATGACTGGGTCATCTCTGAAATGGAGCTAGGGGGATTTTTTGGATTAGCTTCCACACTCTAGAGTAGATGTACTGCAATACAGTGTTCATAATACTTCAAAACAAATGAGGTTATTGTTTTACAAGAACTTTCTTGCATTCAAGTCAATTAGGGACAGTAAAAACCACACAACATGCACATCTTCAGTCCACATCTAGAGGCCAGTATTTAGAGTCCACATTAGAGAGGCAAATACTTCACAGTGTTTTGACTTTGGTTTACTTCTGTAGTGAGCCAGCTAACAGATGATAGTTCCAAGGTGCAAATACTTGGTCTTGCAGTTTGCTTCTACAGCATACCGTGTACCATTTTTTTGCATTTTCTGCACATATTGGAAAGACTCCACCTCAGATTTATTACTGCTTGTATGTAACTTCCATCAGTGACAATAGCAAGGAGAAATAACTCTCTTCCTGAGACTGTGCTTATGTGTACAGTAGTTTTCTGTGTCTTTGCCTGGAAGATTTATGGCTTTTCCCCTTGTGTTCCAATTACAAAACAAAATTGTATTTTGTTCTATCCGCCCCAGTTCTTCTACTGGTAATTTTATTCCCTTCAGTAACTGAACACCGATTCTAGCCACCTCTATATACTTCACAAATAAGGGCAGTTCAGAGAAAATCCTGAATATCCCTGTTCCTTCTTCCAGAATATTTTTTCATGCCTCTTTACGTATGAATATCGAGAGCTGTGTGACTGCATTTTTATTATCTGATGCCAAAGAAAATGTCAATCCACAAAACAAACAGAATGAAACACTCATTTAGCGTACAGGCTTTGCTCTCCCTCTTGCGGTCTAAGCATGTCATTCACGGAGCCTTCGCTTTTCCTCAGCCCCAGGCACTCTGAATTCAAGCGCTCTCCGCAATCTTGGGTGTATCTAGAGAGAACGTGTCACTGCTCAAAGAAACAAGACGGCCAAAGTTTTCATTAAACACCAATGCTAGATCATTTTGTATAGCATCTGTTAGGAACCGAATAATGACTTTTATTCTTTTGGCTAAATCTTGTAATGTAAAAAAAACTTTTTTCAGTTAATTTTTTTTTAATGTAGCTTGAACACTCTTGACAGGAGGTATCAGGTGGAAAGCAATTAACTTCTTGCTATACCAGCAATCATCTTTTTAACACATTTTTCAGCGACCAGTATTTAAAAAATGCATGAGGCACTTAGGAAAGTACCAGCAAATGAAGCCATTTCAGTGAAGTTGTTTTAAGGTCACTGCGAGTGGAAAATTGGAGGCTGTACTGAACTGAATAGGAAAAAATGAAATTGTGCGTATAACCAGATAGGGAATATTTGAGCTTTTAAGACCTTTTTTTTTTGCAAACAAACAAAAAATATTGCCCTTCTCACTGACTCGCAGATGATTGTGAAAGCACAGTTTCCACAAGCAGTTTCCTCTGCACACCTACATTAGAAATAAACCCCAGGAGAAGGGTAAAGTGCAGTGTGTTTATGCGCCAGAAGAATCTGTAAAACATTTTGCCTCTCTAAATCATAATCCAACCAACACAGAATCCCCAAGCCTCAGTCCAAATCAGTGTGTATAGGAGGTGGATCCCGGTGTGTGTCAGCCAAGCAACATACCAATTACTTTTCCCAAATACTTTTTAATACTTGAGGCAGTCTTTTGGAAGAGAGTGAGGTGGTTGCTCTCCTGAGATCTACTCACAGCTCTTTTCAGCCAAAGGGGACGAAAAGCCTCCTGCCCACGACTCACCAGCACGTGCACCTGCTGCTTCACCCCGCTTAGTACTAAAACGCAAAGTTTTCGTCGTTACCCACTGGTTGGGTCCGGCAGCTCTGCAAGAGCCGTTCCTCCCAGAATATCCCCACCATTGCCCCGGTGACTGCACGCTTCCAACCCTCGGGTTTACACTTGACAGATGACCTTCCGCAAAAGGTGACATTTACATCACCGTAAGCTCCAGCGCTGGAGCTGACGAACTTCCTAAGGCAGTCTCCCCTTCAGAAATACATACAAAGTCAGGGGAGGAATTCCTAACTCCCAAAGGAACTTAAAAAACTGGGATGGGGAAGGGGCTAAAGGCGGGCCACCCCTCCCGACGAGGGGAGCGGAGGGAGGCAGAGGCTGGCGCGCGGCCGATCCCGTGCTGCACGCGCCCGGATGCCCTCGGTACGGGAGAGCCGCCAGACCCCCGCCACACTTCCCCGCGCAGACCGGGCCGTGCCGCGGTTCGGGAGGGCGGCCCGGCGGCTCCAGCCAGCCTCCATCTGCCCTCCGACCTGGCGCTCTCTCCCCGGCACCCCGTCGGGCCAGAGCAGGCGGGTGAGGCGATGGCCCGCAACCGGCAGCCGTCTGAGGAAGAAGCGGCGGGGCAGAGACCCCGGGAGCCCACCCCGCCGGCAGGACAATGAGGCCGCGCCGGCCCGGCCCGCGGCGCCCGCCCGCCTCCCGGGAAGGGCCCCCCCGGCGCCGAACGGCTCCCCCCGCCGGCTCCCGCCACCGCCGAGCGGCGCAGGCCCCGCCCGGGCGCCCCGCCGGGGGCGGCCCCCCGCTCCTCAGTGGCCGTCGCGGCCGTCGCTCAGGCGCCCGCGCCGCTCGCCGCGGGGATGGTGGGGCGGGCGCCGAGGGGCGCGGGCAGCCGCGGCCCCGGAGTGCCCACAGCCCGGACGGCGCCCGGCGCGGCAGCGCGGCGAGCCACGGCCGGCCAGGTTTGACCTCCCTTTCGTTGCCCCCTTCCCTCCCTTTGCGAGCGGGGCCGCGCCGGGCGGGCGGCAGCGCCCGGGCCGGCCCCCGGCGCTCCCTCGGCGGGGCGGCTCCGGGGGCGCCGCCGCGGGCTGTCGGTCCCCGGCGGCGGGGCGCGGCGGGACAGCCGACGCGGTGCCCCCGGCCGGCTCCGTCGGGCGTCGGATGGCGTCAGGCGGCGCCGTCACGGTGGAGGGCGACGTTGTGTTCGTTCACCGCGGTGCCACTGAGTGCAGTACCCCGGGGGTGCATCAGGCGGTGTCCCCACGGCAGCAGAATGACGAGCTTGAGGTCCCTTTAGATCCCATGAGGTCCAGGCTCCTCTCGTCCGGTTGGCAGAGCCATTGCCGTGTCCCTGCTATCCCCCTGAAAAGGAAAGCGAGAAGAGCACAACTTCCCAACATGCAAAATTAAGTCCTTTTTAAAAATTACCTACACTGTCAGCTTTCAGAATTTCACATAAAAAGTAAGCATTCGTACCTAGTGTGATGTCACACTGCAACTTTTAAAATTGCTGTCATCGCGAAAAGGACGTGTAATGATCTTCTGTGCTTTAATGCTGTTTGCAACATGCATTTGACAGCACTCTGTGGATGAGCCATTGGTTGTGCCATTTCCCTGGGAAGCCGAGCGGCAGTGGCTCAGGAATGAGCTGGGAGGGGGCTGCCTGGCCCCTGAAATCAGGAGGGCTGTCAGGAGTCTGCACCCGGTGCTGGAGTGGGAGAGCCCTGCCTGACATGTTGCATCACGGGAACAACCTCATCAATATCTAGGAAGCAGCAGAAAAAGCGTTTGTAAATCAGATTTTGAAGGAAGTTTTAAATAGCTTAGGCTACAGTTTGAGCACAGAGTTATGCAAAATGAGTCAAATGGAAAATAAAGTCACCAGTGTTTTGACATGAGTAAGGGCCCTGGCCAGCAACAAACCTGAGAATGACTTCCTTGATTCCCAAACAGGTCTGCTTTGTGTCTCATCATTTCCTTTCTCCAGTCCAACCTTTATGGCTCCGAAAATATTTGAAAGTGCTGAATTTGGGTGAAAAGGGTGGAAGAAAGGGGTCTGAAATTCAAGAGGTACGGTCCAAATGCATTTGGGCTGGTGAACATTTTAGGATGGTGTAGGGAACCCACCATGTACTGCGCAAACCCACTCCTGTAGAAACAGAAGGACTTGCCAAGCTTTCTCCAGCAGAGAAAGGACATACAGAACATATGGATGGAATATGAAGTGGTTAGTTAAACACAGCGTTTTGTTAAAAACGGAGGAAAACACTGACAGTGTGATAAGGAATATGTAAATTTTGAACGTGCTTCAAAAAGCTAGAACATTGTTCCCTCCTTCCTCCTGAAATGTATTTTGATAATTTCCAAGCAGGCGCAAAGAAAAGGAAATTATATCAATCCCTGTGGGGAGAATGTGACATTCTAACTTCTTGAAGCCTATGAAGAGGTTTATAAACTTAAAAAATGAAAAAGACGAATTTCATCTTTCCAGACTTGTCAAACTTGTCTCAATTAATTTTTGATGACATAATTAGAACTTACTGCTTTAATGTGCGCTTTTTTAGTTTACTTTTCAAAAGATTTTATTTTTAAAGACTCAGGGAAAACGGAGGGCTTTGCGGTGGGAACTGGAGCAGGAAGAAGGGGAGGACTCTGTGTAGGTTTGACTGCTGATTCAGAGTACTCTATTAAGCCAAGAGAGATGAACTCATTTTTTTCATCCCTTGGGGAATCAAACAAGAAACAGGAAGTCATTGATTCAAAGTAAGATCATTCACTCCACAATTGTAAACAGTGTATTATGTGCCTGTAAATATTTCCAGAACCCATTGGCTTTTTGGAAAATACGAAGTAGATTATTATAATCTCTAACAAACATCCCGCAATAAAAAGAGTTATTTTCAAACTTTTTATCTGTAATGTTTGTACAGTGGAATATTAATTAGCTTGGACATTGGGAAACTACTTGGCTGAACGCATTGTTCACTGCCAGAAATCCATCTACTCAAATGTTTTGTCTGCTGAAAGACAAACATTTTTAACTCCACCCTGTAATACTGCGCCCTACGAAAAAGCAAAAATTCTTTCACTACTTGTTCCATTTGTGTTTTCACTACCACAAACACTGGAATATCCTACTGTTAACCAGATGTTGGCTGAGTTCATCTCTGTTTTATGTAGCTGTAATTAGTCAAAAAGGAAAAACATTATAAAAAATTCTAAATAGAGATTCTAATAGGAAATTGTCATTCCTCGTTACCAGCCAGAATCCAGGCATTCTGTCCAAATCAATCCGCAGCTGAAACTTCTGCTTGCTCTGTAAACTAGGAGAAACTGCTGCTTGGAAGTGCCACCTTCCCCCCTTGAACATGGGGACTCTGCACAAGGAGAGAGGAGTGAGGGTTAGTGATGGGACAATGATGAGCAACCTAGTTCTGACAGTCCAGGGAGTTTTCTGCCAAGCTTAAAAGAGGCGGGGAAATGGTAAAATATGCTGGTCACCCAGAAGGGTTGCAGTTGAAATGATTGTGTGCTTAAAGTTTAGAATTCGGGTGTTGTAGGATCAGCTCAGGAAACTATTTTAATGAAGTGCTTAAATCCTAGTGATTCCTTGGAGGTTCCTGAGTGGGGGGATTCCTGAATAGGGATGGTTGTAACCTCAGGCTTAACAGCTGGAATCATAGACTGCAGGACCAAGAGGAAGAGAGTCAAGAATGGAGCAGTAACCTTCAGACAAGTGGTTGTGGTGATCCTCTTCTTCCTTCTAACTTAAGATATGGAATGAAAGGAACAAAAATTAGCGGGAGTGCTTGAACCCAGGCTTCTGAAAGACTGGAGTAGTCATGGGGATGGGGGGTCTCAAAGAAGTTGCTTACTAATCCATGCTAAATGGCTCAGGAGTGTCAGAATAGAGATCTATATTATGCATGATTTTCCCATGCCAGCCTCTTTCATCACACTGAAAACGGTTGCTACTTGCCTTTCCTTGCCAGTGTCTCATTGTCCATGGCAAAGGTGATGAAAATGCAGCATAACCTTATGACTGGTAATTGTTTGTTTGTTGTGATCTTCCAGCTGCCTTCCACTGAATGGTGTTTTTATGGCTGTTTGTTATTTCAGAGATAAACTGAATACTTAGGGGGAATTCAAGCTTTATTTTCAAAGCCAAACCTATGTGTTCAGAGCCCTGCAAAGGCTGGGGCCTTTGCTCACAAGGGAACTTCTTGGACTGAATGGTTACATTCAGCCATCCATTTACTCTCTATTAAGCCATCTACAAATAGTTGGAATACAACAGAGCCCAGTCCTTCTGCTTACACACAGATGATTTTCTTGGCTTCTCAGACTCAAATCATGATGAGCCAGCTCTCATCTTGATTCCAGCAGTGCTTGTCCAAAAGGGCACTGAGCTTAATTTCCAGAAGGCGTGAGCAGTTAAATGTAGATAAAAGCACAGATTTGAACCCGAAACATGCATGAATCAGGGTGTCCTGAGATCTGCAACAACTAATGTAAAGGGATTGTTTTTCATGTGGGGGACCCCTTAGGGACCATTTGCTCACCTGCCTTTACATTTGGAACCATAAACTCCCCCTTGCATCTCATTAAGGATATTAAATTTTAAAGGCAATTTGATTAAGCATAAGAATTTTAAAACATTTTCTAAAGAGTCATCTGCCAAACATTAAACTTGCATAAAACCAAATGTGCTACTAACACAGAGGTAGTTACACCGATATAAGGCATTTTCTTAGCAAAAGCCCAGTTCTCTACGAGCCTCTTGTAAATAAGAAAGGATATGTACAGTAACCAAAGATTAAAATGCGTGACGGGTCTCTGCTTATCAAGGAAAACATACTGCAGCCCCAAAATAATTGAAGAAACTAAATTATGATAAACCTAAATACTGTCAACACAGATTTCAGAAATCTCCCAGTTATGATAAGGGCCTTTGTAGACTAATGTGATTTTACTAAGTTTTATGAAGCTGTACATGTACAAAATTTGGGAGCATTCTTGAGATTTATATAAAATAAGTTAGTATGTATATTAACAAAAGTCAGACATTAAATACAGACTCAGTTTGATGTGGGGATTTTTTCCCTTTCTTTTTCCAGCATAAATATGGCTGAATTTTCAGAGCCAGAAGGTACTGTAAACTGGAAGGAAAGATGTTTAACTCTGGAGTCACAGTTAATGAAATTCCGTCTCCAGGCAAGCAAGATCAGAGAATTGTTAGCAGAAAAGGTAGGTCTCATGGTATCAATTTTAATGCTGTATAAATGATTTTATTTGATAATAGGGGCTGATCACATGTCATGGTTTGAGATTACAAGTACTGGGATTTTTTCAGGAGGGGAAAAAAAAGGCATATTAAAACAAAATATATGGAAAACATGTATGTTTTAATGCTGTGAAAGAATTTCACGCATTAGATTTGCCAGCCAGGAACGTTCATTTTCAAATAAGAACACGCTGGCAACTCTCCTGCCTCTGCAAAAAATATGTATCCAGTAATCACTTTTACAACATTGAAGTTAATATTTAACACATTTTCCTAAGTATTTAAGATCTGATTTAAGACACAGAAGTCACTGGGGAGAAAATCCAGAAATATTATTTTCCCCAGTATTCCTTACCGAGTCATATAATTTACCAGACTTGTTTTTCCTATAATTAGGCATCTCCAACTATGGCTCATCATATTTGAAATATAAAAAAACCACCACTGTATTTACCTGGCAACATTTTCACAGAATGAGGCAATTAAAAGTGTACAAGGGACAAAATATTCTAGAGGATCTTTGGGACTCTGTTATCATCAATACTGACCTCAGTGAATTTCTAGTTAAAAAGTTATTTTGTCAAAACTACTCTATTCTTCCTAGAGCTAAATTTTCCATCAATTGCTCTCCCCAAAAAGAAAAATAAAATTCAGGTCGTTTTATAGTATGTTAGAGAGACGATACTTTTACATATTTATGTAAATGCTTCTCTCTTGTGAGCTTAGCCAATTTCCCTTTGAAGCCATAAATACATTTAGCATCCACATTTAGCCCTCTTTGAATCATTCCCATTTTACTATATTTTGGTGGGGCCAAGAACTAAGTAGTATTCAAGCAGGAAAAACATGTATTTTTGTATTTATGAAGAATCGTGGATGAGGTACACAGTTATGTGCTCCATTCCTTTCCTAATAATGCTTAACATTTTGTTTTCTTTGTCAGCTAAATTAACCATCGAGTATGTTTTCATGGCGATATCCATCTTAATTCCAGGATCTTACTCTAAGCCCTTTACGTTTCTATAGAATCATAGAATCTTTTAGGTTGGAAAAGACCTTTAAGATCAAGTCCAACCGTTAACCTAACCCTGCTAAGTCCACCACTAAACCATGTCCCTAAGCGCCTCATCCACATGTCTTTTAAATACCTCCAGGGCTGGAGACTCAACCACCTCTCTGGGCAGCCTGTTCCAGTGTCTGACAACCCTTTCAGTGAAGACGTTTTTCCTAATATCTAACCTAAACCTCCCCTGGCACAACTTGAGGCCAGTTCCTCTTGTCCTATCACTTGTCACTTGGGAGAAGAGACCAACACCCACCTCTCTGCAACCTGCACTGGACACGCTCCAGCACCTCAATGTCCTTCTTGTAGTGAGGGGCCCAAAACTGAACACAGTGTTCGAGGTGCGGCCTCACCAGTGCCGAGTACAGCGGCACGATCACCTCCCTACTCCTGCTGGCCACACTATTTCTGATACAGGCCAGGATGCCGTTGGCCTTCTTGGCCACCTGGGCACACTGCTGGCTCATCTTCAGCCGGCTGTCGATCAACACCCCCAGGTCCTTTTCTGCGGGGGAGCTTTCCAGCCACTCGTCCCCAAGCCTGTAGCGTTGCATGGGGTTGTTGTGACCCAAGTGCAGGACCCGGCACTTGGCCTTATTGAACCTCATACAATTGGCCTCGGCCCATCGATCCAGCCTGTCCAGATCCCTCTGCAGAGCCTTCCTACCCTCGGGCAGATCAAGACTCCCGCCCAACTTGGTGTTGTCTGCAAACTTGCTGAGGGAGCACTCAGTCCCCTCGTCCAGATCATTCATAAAGGTGCTAAACAAGACTGGCCCCAGTACTGAGCCCTGGGAAACACCATTTGTGACCAGCTGCCAACTGGATTTAACGCCATTCACCACAACCCTTTGGGCCCGGCCATCCAGACAGTTTTTTACCGAGCGAAGACTGCGCCCATCCACGCCATGAGCAGTCAGTTTCTCCAGGAGAATGCTGTGGGAAATGGTGTCAAAGGCTTTACTAAAGTCTAGGTAGACTATATCTACAGCCTTTCCCTCATGCACTAAGCAGGTCACTTTGTCATAGAAGGAGATCAGGTTATTCAGGCAGGACCTGCCCTTTCATAAACCCATGCTGACTGGGCCTGATCACCTGGTTGTCCTGTACATGCCAAGTGATGACACTCAAGATGATCTGCTCCATAATCTACCTTGGCACCAAGGTCACGTTACACATCATTTGTTACTTTATTGACTGGTCACTACATTTTGTAAGGGCCTTCTTGTAAGTCTTTCTAGTCAGCTTTGTGAGCCAACACTCCTCTTTATATGGGCCACTTTCACTCTTCCCTCGTCTACCACACTTATCCATGTGCCCCCTAATTCTGCTCTTACAGTTTCCATTAATTTGCTTACTACAGACACAGACTTACAGAACCAACTTACAGTTGGTTCAACTGTATCATCCAGTTCTTGACTGAATATCATTTGGCAACTTGTTACTACTCATTTTATCTATTTGTACCCTTATTTCTTCTATGGAGGTACAAACCCTCAATTTGAGATGGAAAAAAATGGGATGAAGAAATTTAGTATTTTCTGGATTAGACTTTTTTCATTAAGTAGGTCTTTTTTATTAAAGTGAACATGCAAATTTACAGCAATGTAAAATTACTGTGTAATAATGCTGAGCTCCACTGGAATTGTACTTTTACAGTTAGTACTCCAAATCGCTCTGCTTTGGCATGACTAAAAATATTGCTGTTAGAAAGCAGTGTAGTTGAAAACTTTTAATTTTTTACCCAATCCTGCAAGTTTTCTGTATGGTAAACTCTCATTGAACAGGTATTGCAGAATATTGGGGTTTGAAAGTGCAAGTAGCTGTACAAATGACATCCTTTGACATTTCATTTAAAAATTAAAAAAATAGAAAACAACTTGTGTCCTTCACTCCAGTTTGCAAAGCCCACAGATGAGTTAATAAATCATTATCATCAGTCTTGGAGGAGAACATCCATCAAAGAGTACAATACTGTCTGCTGTAACACTCAAATGATTATTGGATGACAGTCAGGGCTGTTAGATGTCATATATCTCTTCTGTCTCTTTACCCCATTTGGATCACTACAGTTTGGGATGGAAGTCAAGTGGCTAAACACTGGACATGACTTTTATAGGGACTTTCCAGCAACCATAACTACCATGTTTTATGCAGCTGCTGCTGATTGTAGTTTTGGCAACCAAAAAGTTAAGATCCATGAACAGTACTTCACAAAACTATCTGAGTTAAAAAAAAAAAAAAAATTAGACGTTTGAATGCTTTCTATTTAACTTTTCAATTTGTTCCTTTGCAGTTTGCATTTATAGGCTCTTAACTGCTAGAAATGTCCTCTTAAATTAATAGAAATTTATGCATAATCGTATAATTTCAGAAGTCGGCATTTAAAAAAAAAAGAGAGTACAAGGGATAAAATCACAAATCTTCAGCACTGTGCCTGAAATAAAGCATTCAAAGGAAAATTGCTTATTCTCTCTCATCTGTGAGAAACATGACTCCAAAATAGATACAAAAAATCTTAAGAACTTCTCATGTTACTGCCCTCTTGGCTTAGTTTGCCTTAGCTTTCCCAGAAATTTTAGAAAAAGCAAAGTGTTTACAGGACGTAAAAATGGGAGAAATATTTTCTATTGAAGACCATGGGTCCAACAAGTATTCAGTTGGGATAATTTGATATATTGCTCTCCAGAGCAGAGCATTAACAGACTTCATGAAAAATTATCCCTCTCCTCACTTTGTGACTTCGACTTTTTAGTATGAATCTTTCATTCATAAATGGGAATTCAGGTGAGACATGCATCAAAGAGACTGGTCAGAGCTCAACAAAATTAGACCATATTCATCTGCAGCTTTATCAATC
Organism: Gavia stellata; assembly: GCF_030936135.1. Classification (NCBI taxonomy): domain Eukaryota; kingdom Metazoa; phylum Chordata; class Aves; order Gaviiformes; family Gaviidae; genus Gavia; species Gavia stellata. The sequence goes on from NC_082595.1 coordinate 14,130,813, forward strand.
TTGCACAATTCAAAATCAACAATTTTCAAAATAGGCACTAAAATCTTAGCTGTATTTATTTGTATATTGGTTTCATTTGTAACAATCCAGTGGTTGTTTTTCACATATTGTTATTTTTAAAATTACCCAAACAATTCTCAGTATTTGTAAAGGGAAAGATACACTAGTTTGAAATTAAACTGCCTGGAATTATTACTCAAAAATATATTTGTGAAATAGCAAAGTGAATAATGAAGACCTCATCGGCCAATACTTGATGGGCTTCCTGATACTAATGATGAGAGAAGAATACAGCTGATGTCAGTCTTTATAGGTACTTCCTAGATTTGTTACCTGTTATAGAATGAAACAAATTTGCAAAGCACACAAATATTTCTTGCTCTTACTTTGATTAGCACAGGCCTTTATTTGTGGTTTTGTTTACAATCATCTCTGTGTTGTGAAATGTGTACTAAAACACTGAACAATAGCACCAGACAGCATTCTGCTTCAAAATAGCAACAGAAATCACAGTACTATGGTGTGACAGACATAAAACCTTCATGGGTATTAAGCTATGTAATTGTTGTAGAAAACAGAGAGAGCGCGATATTGTGACAAAACAGGTGATCTCTACAGGAAGGTAAGAGAAATGAATTGGTGGTAATTCTCCAGTCTTCCTCCTCTGTGTGTATTTGAGAGGTATCTCTTCAAGATAGCGAATCAGGAAAAGGAGTTTACATCCTGTAACACTGTGTGTATGAATTGTCAGAAACTGCCATTGGGTTTTTCCCCTTATGTTTGTTGTATAACTTAGTCTAAAACCAGATTTTAATATGGGTTTGCTTGAATCGATCCTTTTTCAGTATTTGTGTCTGTGACCTATGTGTTTCTGTAAATATATTCAGATGGTGAATTAACTGAGATACTTTTCTTATACACTGGAAATCAAATTGCAAAGTTGTTTTATTTAATAGTGCCCCTGCAAATAAATGAACAATCAACATGGGACGTCTTCAGTATATTCTTCTAAGAGATGTGTTCTAATGTAAAAAAACAAACTATTTACTGGGTTTTGTAAGTCCAGCAAATACTCATTCTTGAACCTCAGTGGTTGAGGAGTTCCGGAAATTTGCATTATAAGTGTGTTTCAGCAGTATGGCTACGAGAACTTTGATTTTGTAGTGAACTTGGGTAGAAGAAGAGAGAGAAGTAAAGGAATAGACAATGTTTTCAAAAAACTAATCGATTCACTGTTTATTTGTTTGGATTTTTTATTTGTTTTCATTTTGCCAAGTAAAGAGTCTATGTTTATAAATCTAACATGCAAAGAAAGAGACCTTGTTGGAGTTTTAAGCAGAAGCTGCTGCTCTAAGTGGGAGAGGTCTTTACAGGAATTTAAGGAATGATGTAGAAAGTATCCCTAGAATGCCAAATTTAGGATGGCTGTGGAACTGAGTTTTAAGTAGAAACATTTATTTTAATGCAGCTTGAGTCTTACGCATATGAAGAATTTACTAAAAAACCCTCATTGAATAACAGATTACAGTATTCTACTACAAGTTTAGCTCCTAGCTAGCATTTCATGTCATAGGAAAAGCTGGTGACCCTCATTCTTTTCATAGTAAGTACATTTTTCACCTAAAATATGTGTGCAACATCAGGTATAAAGTTAATGTTTTTCCTATCATTAAAAAATTATTTTAGTAGAAGAACTACATAGCTGTGTTAAATTTCCTCTTGGGCAGCCTCCACTAAATTTCTTTTTCATCAGACCCTGCAAGGACTGAATACAGCACTATCCCAAATACTGCATTATGGGCTGTCCAGTAATACTCAATATTCACATGAATGTCTCCAAGTTTGTTTCCTTCAATACTGAGGGTCATTATTTTATGCTTTGAATGATTTTCAACAAATATAAATGATTAAGAGAGAGGATTATTTTCATATATGTATTGATTTATTTGTTTGCTTTTAACCTTCCATTTGGATATTGTCTGTATACGTGCTCAGCTGGCAACCGAGTGTGTACATGACAAATGCGATAATATTTATACTTTCTGTACAAATTATGAAAATTGAATGATAACTGATTTTTAGGCCAAATACTACTTCCAGTATATTCCAAAGCATAACATATTCCTGACTTTGTCTTAGAAACCAAAAGTTAAATCCATGTCCCGCTGTATTTTTATTCATTTTGCAGGAGTATTTATGGTATGTCATTTGACATTTCAGAATGAAGCAGATGCAGTGTGTTCTGTTATCTGTGCATGACAAGTTTCAAGATTAATGTTTTCAGAGGAAATGTCCGTAACGCATTTGACTTGTGCAGTGATTGCCAATGTGAAAACTGTAAAAAAGCACTATGAGTATTTCCATTTGCATTCAAAGGATTATGAAGGGTAAAGTAAAAAGGAGCAAAATACCGTAGTACCAGAATTATTAAAATGAAGGTTATTTTTCAGTATTTCCGTTGTTCTTAAAAACTTCAAAAAAAAAGTTTATGCCATGCCTTTTTATAGCAGTGTTTGGGGTTTTTTTTGTTTCACTGTTTCTGTACCTCTTAAACCTATGTTCTTTCTAGGGAGGGTGAAGATGGGGGGGGGGGGGGGAGGGGAAGAAAAAAAGAGAACTCGGGAAGCAATAAATTAGCTGTTCTTGTAGAGTCCAGGCTGGGTAATGGCATGAAAGAGCACAGCCCTTGCCCTGGGGCCAGAGGATGAGTATCTTCCCTCTGGTGGTACAGGGACGAGGGCATCCATTCTGTTCCTGCCCACCTGAGGTGGGGAAGTTGATAGAAGTTGTGGAAGCTGTGATAGTGGGCAGGCACATGTGCAGATGCTTAGCCAATCCAATATTTGTTTAGCATTTCGCTTGTAGGAGCTACAAGATGGTTTTTGTCCATTTTTTGTGGAGGGAACTCTTTTTGTACTTAGAAATTACGCATTTAGTTTTCATTGCCTCAGAGAGTATTTTCAGGCTTTAAATATCTGTTGTAACGTTTTCAAACATACATTTCTGGAATCTCTTGCTCCTTTACCATCTGTGTTTCCTAGGTGTCCTGTATACTTTAATCTCAAGAATAAATTCAGTTTCAGTCAAGTTTTCAATTTTTTAAACCTTGGCAGTCAGTGGTACCTTTGATTCTTAAGCTATCACCCCTCAGGCAGTGGCATGGAAAAAAGGGCCCCTATTTCAGATGTTCATGTTGTGGCTCTAATCAGAACTCACAATTCAGCAAGAAAGAAGTAGCAGAATTTCCACAATTGCAATGTGCAAAGTACAATGATCAAAACAAAACAAAGCAGGCAGCTGCCTTTGAATAGAAATGAACAACCGGCTGTTGATACATTTCTCTTTTCATTTTAAGCACTATGTGAGACTTCTTTTTCCTTGACTGCCAAAGTGCTTTGGTACATTCTTCCATCTTGCTAAACAGTATCTTCACTTCTTTCAAGGTTTTGAATGTTATAATAATGTCTGTTTGTGCTAGAGTGGTGGTCTACATAACTTGTATTTGATTGTGTCTCTGCAACTTAACTATCAAGACAAGATGTGAGTTGGAAAAGAAGACAGCCAGAAAGAGTGAACGTTCCTAGTACTTCACCAAGCTTAGGAAAGTCCTATGACTGACATTGGGAAAAGCACAATTTATTCAGCCAACATTACATGCTGCTCATTTGACCTTCACTACACTGCCTCCCCAAATCCCACTGCTGAATTTAACTTTTTTAAGCCTGTATATTTACTGGCAGCTGTCCTAGACTACTAATTCTGGAAGAGTTGCCCCTCCCGGGCTTTTCTGTTCCATATTTTTAATTTGTATGGTTCCAGAAGAAATCATTAATTTTACTATAATGAACTCAGCTGAAATGTGAAAGACTGCTTTTTCGTATGTACTTTTCACACATTTAACGAGCACTAGGAAAACCTTTTGAGCTAAATAATTTTTCTTAAAATCATGTTCAAATATTGAAAGTAACTTGGAAGAAATAAAATATAACTCAGTGGTAAAACTGGTCTCATGTCATGGAGACTAATAAAAATTTTAAGCCTGATCATTTTGGAAACTGAGCAGATGGAGGCTGATAATTTTTGTAGGTTCCATTTTATTCCAAGGAAAGCTTTTTTGTGCTAAAAGTAGTTCATGCAAATTAGCTGAAGAGCTAAAAAGGGAAGTTAAGAGAGACTTGCAATCAAGAAGTGCCTTTTGCCTAACTAGGAGAGCAGTGCCAGAAGTTGCTGTAGTTAGAAGTGGACAGGATTGTGATTCTGCACATCAAGGCTGTAGAACTACTAGCCATCTTCAGAAGGAGCAGGAAGAGTGCATATATGTGTATATATACATACATATATATATAAAGTTGGCATCAAAGACCCAAATTGCTTTTACACTCCATATTTCTGAGCACGATCGAGGCACAGAAAAAGAAAGAATCCCTGTGGTGAACAGTCTGAACAGAGAAAGAGATAAAAAAAAGAAGAGGAGGAGTTGGTTAGATGGCAAATTTGCAGAGGAATAGTTGACACTGCTTAGTTCGTGAGAAGAATTGTAGCCTTTCACCTTTTAATAGGTATTAAAAATGGAGAAGATGGGAGAAGGAAAAAATGGAAGTGCACTGCAAAGTGGCAGCTTGTGAGCTGCCAGGTTGTGAGCACTAAGCTGAGTTTTACAGTAGTCATAACCTCGGTGGGCATTCAGGTGGGATTTGAAGGGAAAATAAGGCTGTAGCTTTTGTGATTTAAGCCAGATAATGAATTCTTTCATCTGAAGTGGTTTTTTTCCATGTAGGAAATAATAACAAACAGTAAAATTCCATATACTATGAACCAGTAAAATAGTGAAGAAAATTCACCATGCTTGATGTGTGAGTAGCCTAAGGAACATTTGAGCCCCTTTTGGGGAGGTCTATGACAAAAAGAAGACTGGGTTCAGAAAGCAGTTCTTCATTTTGATGACTAAATCCACACCATGGAGAAGTATTTTTACAGGTTTCATCTTGTTCTAGAGAAAAGCTTTCGTGCCACAGTACTCAATTTCATTTTTTACTGAAGGCATATTTAATTTTGTAAATATAGATAGGTCTGAAGTATCACTTCCTAGATTATGGGACAAGATGGATTTCTATTAATTAGTTAAAATACAAAGCTGTTCTGTGAAAGATAAGTCTTTCTAATTATTGTGTTGCCTTTGGGATAAAATATCATCCAGTAAAGAACAAAGTATATCTTACCTGAGGCATGTGCTAATTCCTTCTTCACAAATTATCTTCTTGTTTATTTTTCCTGTGAAATATTAGTATTTTGATTTTACATCTCTATTCTTTACATATTTTGTCTATATGGCTTAATTGTTCAGGTCATATTTTAAAGTTTGTTGTAGTTTATAAAGATTTAGCACTGTCCTTATGGAAGATACATAATACGTAGAAGAGAAATCAGTGTTAAGACAGAAGGAATAATGTTTGAAAATATGGATGGAACATACCCAGTCAGCTTTTTAATAAATGAGTTACAGAAGTAGGAGGAATATTACTATGATTTCCTAAGCTAAACCACCATAAGAGAGACCTTTTTGTAGAAAGAGTAAGTCATGCTTCTAAAACAGTTTTACCATTGCTTTTAACTAACAAATGTATGCAAAGCTTTATACTTGTATAGATTGAGCATAGCATATTTTAAAACATGAGAACTGGTGGTCATCAAAGCCATTGATAAACAGATTACTTGCTTTTAAACAGTACTGGCTCTTCTCTTAAGGAAATGCAGAGATTTATTGAAATACTTGGGTTTAAACATAGGAATATAGAACCTCAAGGGGAGATCTTGGTCACATGCAGTGCTCTAAAGTAGCTGGCAGGCATAGTCTTCATTTATAAACTTATCAAGCACCACATAAAAAGTCAGATATTATGCATTTATAGCTTCTATTAGATGGCAGTTCCAAAATCTTTTTTAGTCAATGTGGAAAATTAGGGTTTTCTAATTTCCAGCCTATGTTTATTCATCACCTGTTTATATCTGCTTGCACATTTGAAAGACACTTGTAGGTGTGTTTATCCCTCACTTGCTTCTCCTGTTTGTTTATTTATAGAAGCAACCATATCCCCATGTTTCTTCAGTTTTGGTAAGTCCTATGTGGTGTGAGGACTGATAGTTCACTAAATCTAAAAATGGACAGATACAGTACTTTTCTTTTTATGTAGAACACTATTTTTCAACCACAGATGGTTTGGGCCTTTTTTCAGATGAGGAAGAAGTGAAAAATTGAAATGCAAGGGAAAAAGCAGACTCTAAACATACCGTTCTCAAGTCACTGGAATTTCTGCACTTAATAGACAGGCTGTATTTCTGCTTCAGAAACATTAAGTTTTAACTCCTTTTTCCTTTTTGAAAACTCTGACCTACTATCAGCACACTTTGACAGGCTTACAGATAAGTGAT